>NW_008824806.1:1988735-1993253 GCF_000699105.1 Pygoscelis adeliae | reverse complement strand
AAAAAAAAAAAAAAAAGGACAAAAAATCAGACAAAATTACAAAAGCAATCATAGCCTGCAGAACTGCTCCAAACTGAAAGGCCACATTAAAACAGAGGAATGATTAAAAAATAATCTTGTCTGAAATATGGCACCCAAGGTAAGCTCGGTCACAGAGTGCTCCCGGGCAGGGCAGGGCGTCTGCTGCAGGTGTCACTCACAGAGAGACAGAGCTGCCCTGGAAAGAATGGGTTAATATAAGCCACGTGTTATACTCAGCGATGCCTTAAATAATCATCACATGGCTCCTGTAATCTGTTCCATGCTGTCAGCACCGGGTTAGTCACAATAATATCAGATAAGAGCTGTTCAAAGTGACATACTAACCAACATGAGAGCCACATGACTTTCTGGCTACATGGCTGCCCTTCACCTGAACTTTGGCTTAGATAGTTTTACACCAGCACAAGGTGTGCTGGCGTTACAGGCCGCTTCCCTGCACCTGCGGTGGAAACCCCCCTGCCCCGCCAAGCACCCTGCAGCCCATCCTCTGCGGAGGAGGACACCCCCCTCCATTTTTTATAAGCTGGCTCCAGGGTGAGGGAAGCAATTCTGGCAGGGGGCACGTGGGGTGACTTTTCCTTTTTTGACCAGTTCTTCCTGCCTCTCCCCTGCCTCTGGTGCTTCAGGGAGGTGTGAGCTACCCTGGACCAAAGGGAGGAGCAGAGAGGCAGGGGAGAGGCAAGGCAGGAGGAGGGACTCTAGCTGGGGAGCAGGAGGGGGGCAAGGGCAGGGGAGAGGTACGCTGAGGGGAGTGGGTGCCACAAGGAAAGGCGGCAAGGCTGGGAGGATCTGCAGCAGGGAGGGCAAAAAGGGGCAAGTTGCAGTGGTAAAAAGAAGGAATGGAAATATTAGAAACAGAGAAACTGGTGCGAGAAATTGAGCTTAAAAAAAAAGGGACAGAACTGGTTGTTGCAGGCCTTAAGAGACACCAAAAACAATGAAAATGTAAGAAAAGTCAAGAGCTCCAGCTACAAATGCCTAGGCTATTCTGAACGCACTCACAAGGTGCCCATGGCCAGCCCCAGAGACAGGGAACAACCTCCTCTGTACTCTGTGAACCACAACTCGTACCCACCACTTAGAGGCCAGGTCAGCTCAGGGGGAGTGACTGTGATCTCCCCATATAGCTGTCTGCTGTTTTATACTTCGGATTTTTTTTAGGTGCGGGAGCTGCCATTTTTGTGGGTGTAAAATTTCCTGCACAATGGTGCCTTGGTGTTCCAGGACACTAAATAAATACAAATATTTAATAACACCAAGCCCAATCCAGCAGCGGGCTATGAGCTGGTGCTGAACAAACCAGGGAAATGGTACAAATACCCTGTTTAAACAAGAGGTGAAGGGAAATCTGTTGCAGAGCTACAAGAGATGTGAAGACATCCTTCTTGACAAGTATCATGTTATCCTGCCAGAGCTCCAGCGGTACAAGACTGCTCATGTCCTACGGCTCCGCTCTCGGGCTCTACTGGGGTGCGCCCCAGCAATACGGCAAAGCTCTGGCAGCTGCCAGCCTGGCTGTGTGGTGCGGAGCAGCTCTCCAGAGAAGGCAAGGGGGACAGCTGGACCTCCAAGGAACGAGAAGAGCTGTGCAAGGCTAGAGCAGAGTATCAGCTTGGGGAGAGGGCAAGGGGAGGAGAAGGAAATGTAGAAAGGGACTGCTGTGTGTAGGAAGGGAATTCAACAGGAAAAAAAGGAAAATTAGTGAAACAAAGGCAAAAAAATATGAAAGGGAAACACAACATTAGAGAGAAGTTAAAAAAAAATGGAAAAATAGCGACAAAATTTATTTTGCTTTATTTTCCTGAATTACCTCTGTCCTTATAAACTGCAGCCCACTCCACCTGTACCTCCTAAAACAGTAAGTTTTGCCCCCTGAAAAGGAGCTCTGGATTTTGAATCTTACTGCTAAGTGTCTGGCGAATGTTAATCTCTGTAACATTAAACTGCCACCGGGCATCTAACATATCCCTGTATTAGCCCCCCATTAAGCCAAAAAGAATGGTGTCAAACAAGCTCAGTGAAGCCAGAGCATTCAAAACTAACGGGAGAAAAGGGCAAGTGTTTGGTACCCGTCTGCCAGCAGTCAGCTCGGACCGGCTGCAGAGGCTTCTCCCCCGGATCTTGTCCTGAAGGCAACGGAAAGGGGCGGCTGGATCAGGCCCCGGCTTGCCAAGAATGATGGTCTGTCTCTCGCTCACTCAGCAAGACACCCTCAGCAAAGAGAGAAAAACTGCACAACAGAAGGACACTCCTTCCTTGGCACTTGCGGGTCTCTTGGGTATTACGTTAATACCTGCTCTCTTGGGTATTACATTGAGAGGAAAGGGGCGCTCACATTAAGACATACATTCAGAGGCTGGGCTGCCTGTCAGTGGACTAAACAGGTACCTCTTGGTTCAGTTAAAACCTGAATCACTTTATGGACTTATCTGTCTCGTTCTCTTCACTGCACAGGGAACCGAAAACAACCACGCTCTTAAGTCCTTAAATTAAGTGGGACAAATCTAGGAGCATAAATTTGTTTCCTAAAATTAGGTGGCCCCAGTTCCTGCATCGAATCACCTCTAGGATATAGTCTGGATACCATGGGGACACTACCTGGTGTCATGTCAGGAGCCAGCACCCTTTTTTCCTACCTAACTGCAGCCTGAGCATGTTTTCTCGTCTACTGACACATGTCAAAACCAGCGTTACACAACAGTGAAATGGCTGGAAGTGGCTCCCTGCTTTTTTAAGACCTCTAACCATAGGCAGGGCTCTGGGATGCACTCACATCTCCCTCCATGAGAGGCGGAAGGTATGTTAGCCCTCTTCTCTTACTGAGCTGTGCAGAATTTTGTTCCAAACGACGCCATTTATTATTCATTATTATTTAATGGGACCAAAGAATGCAATATGTGTAACCAAGAAATATGCCAAGTAATGTTCTTTCCTTTAATGGCTAGATCAAAGGGAAGTTTATGAGGCTGGTGCTGGCTCAGTGAGTAGTGGCATTTGCCCCAGATCCTCTGCAGCACACCTTGCTCAAGCACACTGTTTTAAAATCTTTAAAATCAGGGACCAAAAGGTGTGCTAGGCATCTTAAGTTTACTTGCCTTTATAAGCTTTTTTCCCCCTTTCCAAATAAATGGTTTTGGAAGACATTTCTCTAAGCCAACTTGCAGTAAGTGCTTAACATAGCATCTTGGATACTCAAAAAGCAAACAGTCCTTGGAGAACACTCTTCCTTCTCTCACTGTAAATGCATGCAGTGGGTGATGGAAAGGCTCTTGACCTGCCAGAAAAGGGACGATTTTCTGTTTTTCTCCTTTCTCCTTTAGTCACCAGCTGCTTTATCAACAACGAGATATGCTCCCCCCTCCCCTCCCCTCCTCACCCCCAGTAACATTTGTAAATGTCTCTGGAAAAGTTGTAAAACTAGCTCTAGCAGGATACGCATTCACACTAATGCTGAAGACTCTCAACTGTGATAATTTAGCAGATCATTAATCCCACTCTCTAAAGGAGGCTGTAAAGCAGAACTAAATATGCAAATCCTCTTGTGCTTTAAACTTGCATCTGTCTGTCTGTCCATCCAACTATCTATCTATTGTAGTGGAATTCTCCTAAGATCACGCTGTATTCTAATCCATTAATGTAGCTCAACTGGAGCATACAAGATTAAATTTAAAAAAAAAAGGTGTAAAAATAACATGGAGGCCTCAGTACAGTGGGCAATATTGCAGACTTTATGATCTCCACCACACGTGCAGAAAGGGGGTGTGCGCAGCACTGGGGGTTAGTAAATTAGCCTGTTATCACCACCCACTGACATTCAAGCACCGATTACTGTAAGGCACAACTGCAAATGAGGTGGGTGGCCTCTTTCTAGTCCACTTCACTGCACTGCAACGCAATCTGCCATGACCTCCAATTCCTATTCAGGACAGTGAATGCTGTGGTATCAGGGGGTTTGGGTATTCTGGCATGGCTGCAGGTGGTATGCTTGCACAGTAACTACCCGCACAGTGCCTGGGGCTAGACATTTTGCTCACATGAGCAATAAACTCTCTCAATCAAATGTAACTAAGTGTATGATTTACCATTTGCAGCTATTCTAGCATGGAACTATTCCTGCTTTAACTTAGATTCTTTTAGGTTTTTCTTCTGGCTTTAAATCAGAATCCTAAATGAACATTTAAAAACGTAATGATCTTTGCTCCTTAAAAATTGCAGTATCAACGTCTATGGGGCACCTTCACAGCGAGCACTGCAGTGATTTTTAAGATGCAGCACAATGATAAGAGTGCTAACAAATGCGAAGTAACATTGCGGGTGAAAACTCAACAAGCAGTCCTGGACCCTGCTATACGTATGCACAGTCCAGGTGTTTGTCAGGAATGTCCCCCATCTCCTGAGCAGTTCTGCAGAGCAAAATACAGCAAAAAGAATATGCGAAGCTCACAGAACCTAACCCAGTGGAAAATACCCATTCCT
>NW_008824806.1:1987153-1988714 GCF_000699105.1 Pygoscelis adeliae | reverse complement strand
AGGAGCTCTGGAAGGCAAGAGATGCCTTATTTCTGTTCAGGGGAAAAAAGGGGCACTGTGCAGATGGGGAAGACCCAGCTTCAGCAGTTTGTGTCAGGGAATAACAGATTTATTCTTGGTTGGAAAGCCCTGTGGGGAGTTTCAGCAATCTTAAGGCTGGAACTAACACTCTCTCTCCAGCAGCCACAGGACTCCACTCCTGTCTGGAAGTGCAGCTGATGCTCCCATATGGGATTTAGCTGCTGGCAGAGAAACTCTCTGATTTGCTACAGAAATCTCCACTCTCCTCCCTCAGTCACTTCAGTGTACTGCGAGGAGAGCTACTCATCTAGGGAGACCTAATGGGCTGTGTCTGCCTCTTACACCTTTAAAATCTTCCTATTCCCATGCTGAAAAGCTCATGCCCAGAATATTCCTCCGGGAGGCTTGTGGTCTAAGGGACTACTTGGGCTTACGGAAGGTTCCTTTCTAAGGACCACTTTTGGCTTCCCATTGTCCCAGTAGAAACTGGCAGGGTCCTATATGGAGCTCGCCACTGGACTTTGCACATCAGAATCCAACAGGATGATGGCTGAGACCTGTGGATATGCCCTGGTGTCTTGGACATGTCGGAAATTACCTACACATGCCATGGGCCATTTGTGTGCACGTGTGGGCACACAAGAACTTGTATATTTTCTTGTACATACTCAGAAACCTGCAAGCACTCCAGAAACCAAACAACATCATCTGAAATCTCATCTAGACTTTTTCCTTCTCTCCAGCCTGCTACAGGCAATTTCCTCTTCTCACTGTCCACACCAAGATCCCCCGGGCCCAGCTCAGCTATTTGGGCTAGACCAGGAGCACAATTTGCTGTGCCCATTGGATGGTCCAGTGACCACTGGGTGATGGGAGTAGAGCAATACTTGAATCATTTCATGTCAGACATACAAGACAACACAAGCAACTGCTTTACAGTGGCCTATAAAGGTACACAAACAAATGTGGATAGCTATTGTTTCTGCTACTGAAACCAGAGATGAAAGTAATACACAAGTACTTTGGCATATTGACACTTTCATGTAGTGCAGGGGGACTTGGCTTTTGGTAGAGGTGTTTGACGGGACAGAAGAAAAAACATATATAAATTTATACATATCTATAAACACACAAGAGATGCAGCTAGATTCATGAGTAAGAGAAGGAATAGTAGAAGCAAGCACAATAATTAGTTTTGAAATTAATTTCAAGACAGAGCATGACAATAATGCTAAACCAGCTCCTTAACCTCCACTCCTGACAATGTGGCTATTCTCTTCTGGTAATCCCGTGTCTCACAGGTCAGGAAGCACTGGGTTTTGTCACTCAGCACTGATGTGTTAACTTGCACAGAGTTATGTATCTTTACACCTTGTATCTACATATACACAAAGAAAACAATAGTATTTGTTTACTAAATACTTTGTACCTCAAACACTTCAAACCCAAGGGGGGGAGAGAGAGAGAGAAAGGGAGACAGAGAGAAGGAAAGACAGGGAGGGAAGGGAAGGGAAGGGAAGGGAAGGGAAGGGAAGGGAAG
>NW_008824806.1:1982187-1987039 GCF_000699105.1 Pygoscelis adeliae | reverse complement strand
AGGGAGGGAGGGAAGGAAGGAAGGAAGGAAGGAAGGAAGGAAGGAAGGAAGGAAGGAAGGAAGGAAGGAAGGAAGGAAGGAAGGAAGGCAGGCAGGCAAAGAAAATCTGATACTTATCTATGCATATTTTTTCTTCTGCCAACTGAAATGAACTGGCAATAGAAATTAAACCAAAGTTGCAAATATTCAATGCCTAAATATTATTATAGTGTCCCATGTGCCTGGGTCTATTCCAATATGAAACAGCTCAGAAATTAAAAATAGGAACAATAGGGACTTTAAAAAATGAAATCCTCACTCACAATGCATACAGACACATTAAGCTATTCATTTTTATTATATGTGTCAGCTCTGCATTGAGAGACTTTCACAAATACTCTGAATGTGTCCCATGCTCTATTACATGCACTGGGTATTCAGAAGAACAAGAGTTTGCTAACCAGACACCATTATAACCACAATAAATTATAGGGCTTTTTTTTCTGCAATAGTTTAACATGGTTTTAATTATATATGAAGAAAAATTTGAATAATTAGCCTTATAAAAAACTGCCATTTGCTTCAGTAAGTGTTTAGCTCTTTTCCTCAGTAGATGAATCACATCCATCCAAATTTCAGGCTCACAACAATGAGCTGCTCAAGAATACAATGCAACCTGTTCTGAAAGCATCTTCTTATTGCTGAAGACAAGGAGTTTACAAAGGGGATGGCAGAAGTAGCCAAGCAGTCTTACTCTGTCTGCTGTCTACAGGATCATCCCCAAATTCAGTTTCTTGCCTTTTGTGAGCCACAAGCATTGTTTTGAGGAAGCATTGTACAGACTACTACAACATACTGCAGAATGCTGCATGCAGTATGGCTGAAAGCAAAGTAGAGGAGCTAATAATTCCACTCTTACAACACCAGCGTAAAATGTGCCCCTGCAAAGGGAAAGATTAGCATTAATTGCCTGTTGTCAAATTCATCACTTTCCCCAATTTATTAGAAGTTTTGTGCATTGCACCACCAGAATGAGTTTGTGAGTACTGCATTACACCAATCTTTATTCTCCCTTTGGCAAATTAATGCAGATATTTTGCCTTATGATAATTCCTAATTAATAAGAGGTTTAGGAAAAAGTCCCACTTGTTTGGAACTCCGGTGCTACTATTATTCATTTGAAATTCAACTCTTAAGTTTTTAAAAAAAAAAAGAAAAAAAAAGATATGCAGCTCTCTCTTTACCACATCCCATTTATTGCAAGAATACTTAATATTAGTAAATTGGTCCCTTTGGGAATCTAAATGTAGGCACATATAATAAGACAGGTTGAAAACCATAATTCTATCATAATCACTTCTCATTTTGGGTTATTGGTTTTAGGGTTTTTTTTTTTGGGGGGGGGAGGTGTTAATTCAAAAAGGAGGCTTTGTCGCTGAAGATTTACAGTAAGATTTGGGTATTTACATAAACAATTTATGTTTGGAGTGAAAGCTCATTCATGCACAAATAACCCTTTTATATATGAAATTCTTACGTGTAAAGCTAGAGAGTTAAATAAACTTCTGCACTACAGATTCACTTCAGGTAATCTGTACAATTTTCTGCATAAAAGACCAGCAGGTCAGCCTGAAAACCACTTATGAATGATTTAAAATATAGGAAAAATAATACAAGCCTGTACATCAAAGCCCAGGGCTATATTTTCAAAGAGTACTTAGTGTAGGTGACTCATGTGCACAGTGTGTTCTTACATCTTCCAGGTTTTTCGAACAGTGGTAGGGACAGGCAATTTTAACTCATTCTGAGTCTGTAACTTTAATAAGTGGAAAAAAATTACGAGGCGGACTCCACAGTCAGCAAAAGCTTCCCACGTAGCGCACTCCAGTGAGCAGGAAAGAAGGGTATGCGCAGGGGAACGACAACTGAGAAGAGGCTTAACCTGATTTCCTAGTTTGTATTTCCAGCCCTGCTGACGCACGCCCAAGAAGGTCGCTCGCATGCGATCTGCCGAGGTGTCGCTGCAGGGACCTTGGCGCCGGCAGTCCCCTGCTGCCCCGCTCCCGCACCCTGCCCGGCAGGAGGGAGCGTCTCAATCCCACGCCCATCAACGGGGTCTGCAAAGGATTACTGAAGCAAGAGTGGAGGGGCAGCGTCTGGCCTGCTGCGACTCTTCAGAGGCACTTTGCATTCATATTTTAAAATAGGCAGGTTTTCCACAAGAGAGAAGAGGGGAAAGTATTGTCTTTCTTTAAAAGGATAGTACATTAGTGATGGTATTTTTTTGTTAGATCCCAGTTTGTCTAGTTGGGGAATTTATGGACTTTTAAAAATAGATTTTGCCAAACAATTGTGTGGGCAACTGCTGACTTGCAGTCTGCAAGATATCTCTCCGTCAGCCTCAGGAAGATTAAAGCAGGTTCTATTTTCATCATGAGGGAGCTAAGGATGTAGGCACAAAGGAGAAATTCACTTTTTGTCCACATCAAGCTGAGCCTCTTGCCAGACAATGCAGCGTTCACTGCAACAATTGCCAACATAATGTGTTGCCTTCTATAGCCCCTTCAGGTTGAAGAATAGCCTTGTACTGCTACAGGTAGAGAGCAGGAGTATTTCCCAGTCCCTGGGTCTCTAGTTTAACACCAGGACAATTTCTTTCCTAATTTTGCATGCCAAAAAGCTGACAGAAATATAACATTGGTGTAAAAAGGGGCAAAATCTCCCTGCATCATACACGAGGAAGGAAATAGAGATGAAAATAAAACATCCTCTGAAAGATCACAGCGTTACTTATTCTTGTATCTTCTTTTAAGTCCTAATTCTAATCTCAGCAGCATGATGCTCAGAGAGAAAAGCAAGTCACAGCCTGGTATCTACCCCTCTTAGATGGAAGAGGGGGAAAGGAGCCCTGCCAGCATATCTGTACAAGACAAACCTTGCACCAAATAGGGCTACAGGGACTCGGGAATGGAAATTATCTTTTCAGTCGTCAAATCCAGGCCCCTGGTGTCACAGGCTATAATGTGGTGCAGTTCCTCTTGGAAAGCGATCACCAGACCCCATACGGGATCTCCCCCGCTACCCTCAGCAGCAGGCTCTTCCAGAACCTCACCCTGTTCATGGTCTGAATGTCTTCCTCTAATTTTCAGCCTACCTTTACTCGTGGCTAGTTTATACCCATTTATTCTTGTGGCAACATTGTCTTGTAGCTTGAACATTCCTTTCCCTCCCTGGTGTTTATCCCTCTGAAGTATTTATGGTAAGCGATCAGATCCTCTCTCTGCCTTTGTTTTGCTAGGCTACCCAAGCCAAGCTCTTTAAGTCTCCTCTCATAAGACAGGCTCTCCATTCCTCTGATCTTCTCGGTACCCATTCTAAACTGAATTTATCATTTGTGCACACAGACGACCTGAATTGTACGTAGTATTTTTGATGGGGTCACATCACTAAATATGCCATGGAAACAGCATAAGCAGAAGAGATATGGGACATAATCTATAGGATGCTCCTATTATTCTTGGATACATAGAATTATAAGTGTACTTGGCACTTACTGACTCAAAATAAAGACATAAATATATTAAAATGTAAGTATTTAGACAAAGACAGGAAGCTTTTCCTTCGCTTAGCAAGGAAAAAAATCATTTTGCCCTGAATGTAAATGTAACTTCAGAGGAAAAAGTTAACTATGCAACCTACTGAACTTAAACCACAGCTGTGCTCCCATGAAATACCATCCTCCTGTTTATAACAAAGGAAGGGCCCTGTGCTGCAGTTCCCCTTTCAAGCCATAATAAATACCTGCACGAAGTGCAAAATGTAAAGGCAAACTTGGGGAGAAGACCAGCATCTCCATGTTAGCTGCTGTATCTTTTTCAGCTTGATCTGACCAGTTCTGCTGCTGCTGGAGGAGGAGCCAACACAGTGACCAAAAGCAGAGCAGCTCACTGACTTTCTGATGAGGCAACTGAACCTCCCACTTGCAAGCAGATGCAGTAACGCATAGGAAATGGGTAAATATAAGAGCCCATTGCTAAGGACCTCCAGCACAAAACTGAACTAAACTAAACCAAGCAGTGCCGTACAGGTAGTGATTGTATCAAGGTATGCCAACAGTCAGCAGGCTTTCAGCAACATCCCACATACAGCTGGCAAACACTCGTGCCAGTTAATTAGCAGTGGCATTAAACGAGAAAAGGGACACTGACCAGGACATTGGGGTTAACCTTAGCCTATGTGAGCTGTGCCATGTGATCTTTTATTCCATCTGTTATCAACATACTTCAAGAGATTAGTCCAATACTCACTATTTTGAACGAGCAGATACCATTTTGTTATTCCGTATCATACTTCACAAGTCTCAAATGTTCAGTGTCTGATTGACAGCTTGAAGAGGTACCACAAGGTTAAATGACAGCCTATCAATTTTTCAAGGGCAAGAAATCCTTTACGAGACATTCAGAGGTTTTTCCTTTTAGCATTTTTCCATTGTTTGCCTAACCTAAAACTCAAGCATACACTGGAGTTTAAGGACATGCTGCTGTAACAGGAACCATCAGTCAGCAATGAAAAAAATCTCAGAGAGATGTACCACATGCCCATCCTGAAAACACACACAAATTACGGTACTCATACAAGATATCATCGCAGGATCTGTTTCTACAGCAGAGCCACTGCTGTTAGTTACACCACGCCCAGCGTTTGCACCCGCTCATGAACTCCAGCGATAGCCCTCCCATCAGTACTAGAAGGTACTTACTTCCGCGGGCACCACCCTCCACAAAGGCACCTTGCTTCTTTAACCCTGATATAAAGTTTTACACCAGATCAAGGACAGCACAAGAAAACTGATAGCTTTGCTTGCCACAGCTAT
>NW_008824806.1:1976372-1982068 GCF_000699105.1 Pygoscelis adeliae | reverse complement strand
GGGCAGCCAGACAGAAACACACAGCCAGGCACATGCAGCGCTACTTTTCTTTATAGCGGGAGACAAGTGATTTCCTGGCATATGTGCAAATGCCTGGGAAAGTACCGATAGGAACATATGAACGTTGCCTGCTAGCTGGCAAAGCATGTGAGCGTGGGACTCCCACTGGAAGGGAAGCTGGATAGTGCCCCTTGTCCACCCAAGTGAGAGTCACTGCCGCCTGGCAGGCACGCTGAGCACTGCTCCTCGCCTCGTCCTGCCCGGCACCCAGATTGCATAGGGTAGGAGCTGGACAAACATCAGTAGCAGCTTTTTATCGTCCACTGAAAATAGGGCCAGTTAGTATCAGCTAGTCATTAATCTGGTGTTATGCCGTAGGTCAAAATGTCCTTCTGTTTAGACCTTATTGTCAATGTCGTCCGCTTCCTCAGCATCATGATTTACTGTTTGGAGCGATGTAACTTCATGTCACTGTCACTTTCACTGCATGTGTTCTGCTCTTTGCCTCTGAGACATCTTGACACCTTGATATACAAACCAGAGACTCAAAGATGGTTGTAAATGCTGCACTAGGATCCGTTCCTACAAAGTTGAAGAGAATCTAACACAACTAATTGCATTCATACAAGGAAGAGATTGACTTAAGAAATTCATAAAGAAAAAATATGGCATTAATAAATTAAGAGCTGCAACTTGTCTGAAGTTCAGCTGTATCAACTGCTAGAACATCTGAATGATTGCTATAATTACTGTAGATACCAGTGCCAGTTCACAATATGGCCTCTTGTGCGTGTATTGTCCTTCCCATCTTTGCAGCACTATTATAGATCCAAATGCAACTGTTGCTGAATTTAAGCTGGAGTGCCTGGAAGGCAAGCGCCGTATTTTATACCTCTATGCTTTTGGTGCTTAATTGGGTCCTAAACTAAATGTGCTGAATATATACTTAATTAAATGCGCTAAAGAAATATTCTAGGTGCATTTAGAAAAGATTTGTTTGGTCAACTAAGATGTTTTGCAACTGTAATTGCATTATTGTTATTGGCATTTCTAAATCACTCTCTGCGTTTCCTTTGGAATAAATGTCTCTGTAGCTCACCAGTATAATGTATTACTATGCTACAAAACTGGAGGAACACATTATATATTCATGTACACTTGGCTTTAACCACTTACAGTATAACAATGAAGTAAGGATTGTTATGCAGTAAGTTTGCTGAATCATCATTCTTTTAAACCATAAATATACTCAGCACATACCACAACGTCCACCCAGTAAGAAATTGGGTAAACAGAGCTCACTTATATTTTGAAGCTGAATGGACAGTTAAAACTGAATTAACCAGTCAAATAATAGCATTTCAAAAATATGATCTGTAGTTCACAAACTGTGGTATAACACAGCCTATTCCTCTTGCCGTACAGGGAAGAGAAAGAAGGAGTTAGTATCATGGATGTTCCTAACACCTATACATTAATTCAAAACCAGGTTTTGATAGCTGTCTTAAGTACCTAAAATTATAAAAAAAAAGAAGTCCCTTTATATTACATTTTCTGAAGCATCATCAACACTGCAGCAGAGCAAGGGAAATCCGAATCCATTTTATCAGCTTCTAAATGTGACGTATATTATCTATGTGATAATATCTTCTGTCAAACTGTACCCAGGACATCTACTTTCTCAAAAATCACAATCAAAAACAAAACCAAGGAACATAGGACACTTGAACAAAAAAAGGATGGTCTTTAGAACAAACTGACTGTACTGAATGTGGACAGGAAAAAAAAAAGCATGTTTAATTTTTCCACTCTAGCAGTTTAGTAACGTACAGGGATTTTCACTGTTTCTATGTATTGCAGTTTTGTTAATAGGCAAGTCCCAGGCATATGCTTGTATAACACAAAACATATTTGGTTTTAGCATTAATAATTTCTTTAATTACTTTTTTAGCAATTGTGTCATATTTGCAATTTTCACTTATTATGTCTTTCACATTTTATAACCTCTTGAGAACCTTCTCTTCAATATTTTGGGGTATTTCGTGTAGCAGGAAATACCAGTAGCTACAGTATGAATTAGCTGACGAAATGCAAGTTCAGAAGACATGGGAGGCAATCCTGCTTGATGCAGTAGATCTCTTGGCCACAGATCTGATTTTGTTGTGGTGTTTGGGGGAGGGTGGCAGGCCATGCCCCAGCCTAGCAAAGCTTTTAAGCACATACTTAACTTTAAGCATATGATTACTTTAAATTACTTCAATAGGATCATTCACACACTTGAATTAAATGCTATTCTGGATTTGAGCCCTTATGCATGGCACACAGTCTATCTCTGCAGGGGCTCCCGAACTGCAGAGGGGTTGTGGGAGAGGAGGGTGAGGCACCTGTAGGTGTTTCCAGGACCTCATACAGCACCCATGTGATCTCTTTTAACATCAGCTGGAAACTGCAGCTGCTTTCCAATGCTGAGATGGGTGCCTCTTAGAGAACCAGGGTGGGTTTTTTTAAAGCCTATTAAAAATGTACTGATAGAAAGTCATCCTTTTTTAGAAATAGACTTATTGATCAGAAATCTCTTTTCAACTCACATGTTCTCCAGACAAAAACCATTATTCTCCAAAAGCTCTTCACTTCATTGTTGGTACCTGATGCTTTTCAATAATTTTGGGATGGGGAGGTGGTATTTTGCCAAGGAAAGGCAAAAAAAGCCCATCTGCTGTTAAGAGGAAAACCTTGCCCACGCTCTGATTTTCAGGACTTGGGAGTATTAAAAAAAAAAAGCGCCCTTTTTTTTTTTTGGTTAAGACAGAATAACAACTCTAAACTATTTCCTGACCAGCTTTTGTTTCCTGATCCCACACAGCAGCTCTGTCACGCAGCTCCACTTGTGCAGACCTCGGCAGCCCAGGCAGGCTGGATGGAGCCAGGAGAGGAGCTGCCCTATAAATAGACAGCACAGCTGCGCATAGGTTGTACGGGGATTTAAGTGTCAACCCCTCTAACTATATTAATGGGAATTTAAGGTGTAAAGAGATACCACTGATACAGAGAAAAAAACATTTTTGATCTGATGTTTCTTCAGCATCAGAACTATTGTAAAACAACAGCATGTACTTTGTAGTTCTCACAGATATGATGCAATGTAAAAACCCTTTATTGTAATGTACTTCATTTTTCATCACAAGAATTATTATGTTGAAAATGGTCCTGGAAAATTAAGAAAGACTGACACCAATGCTACTCAAGGTAGTTTAAAATTAGGCCTTATTTGTCTGTGTCAACATTTTAAAACAGAGGGTACGAAGGGTTTCTGTTATTTTTGTACTAATGAAGAACCCAGACGCGTGCAAGGATCTGTACGCTACTTCAATATTTAGGGAGTGTGCCAAGAGATCATGCATTGTATTCCCAACAACGAGACAGAAGCATATAGTTTTGCTGCAGTCTTGGTACTTTCACTATGTGTCACTGTGCATCAGTGTTAGCTGAAGAACCGAAAGCATGGCTAACAAGAGAGAGAGAAGTAAAAATGGTGACATATGATTTTTCCTGAAACATCACATCTCTCTTTTCCATATACTAGGAAAAGGTTATGCTCCTTTTGTTCATAATTATAAAACAAGAATGTTAATACCAAAAAGGTTTAGCATAAAACAATTTCCAACTGCTAAATTAATTAGCGAGTGCTTGTAATATATTATCTGAAGTGGGAAACAAATCCAAGGCTAGTATTTTTTGCTGATACTTTCTAATTGTATTGAAAACACTCCATAACATCTATGTCTCTATTACGAACTGCTAATTTTTTTATGCCTGAAAACCTTTGGAAATACATTTTCTTATTGGCAGCGAATACTACACAAAACTGATTTATGCAACTAGAAATATGTTTACAATAAATAAAAATTACTTATGATGGCATAAAAATATTGAAGTGAATTATACTTAGCATTTTTTAATGTCCAGGGGAGGTATTTTAAAGCATATCCTAGATTAACAGTTGTTATTACTACTGTTCTTATAATTATTATTACTATTATTACTATAATATAAAAAGTGGTGCAAAAAAGCAGAAATCCTTAAAGCTGTCTTGTTTAGGGTCTGAACCAATGCCTACTAAAGTTAAAGGTGTCTCAGCAAATATCTCAGATACACTATTAAGAATGAACATAAAGATCAAGGTGATTTAGTTCAAATTCTACAATGGTATCTTTAAGAGTATGGATATATTTCTATCATATCAAAATATATATGTATTTCTAGTTCAGAGTTAACTCTTGAATGTAGCAGTCTAAACATAATCGCTATAATTAATAGATAGTCTAGCATGCTGGCTAGGCTTTCCCCTCTGAAGCAGATAAAGTCATTTATAAGAAAGAGAAAAAGAGAAGGAGAGAGAAAACACATTTTTCTATCTGATGTGATGTTTTACTGCAATACTTTCATTCATATGTGGATATTTAAAAATATGTTTTAAAAGCCGATATTTCTGCTGAAATGCAAAACTAAAGGTATTTTTATCTCAAGCACAGGGGTTGTGCAGAAATCTCAGGAGCTCTAATGAGAAGATACCTAACCAGTCTGTTGCAGGGATTTGTCCAAACCCCCAAATTGCTGTACCACATGGCCCAATATTGACAGTATCTGTTGGGCAGAGTGACTGGAAGAAAAAAACAGGATCCTTTGCAATATGAAGAAGTCTTTCTTCACTGTCTGATCAGAGAGGAAATGTAAATGCCATCACATTGATTGAAGGGGAGGTATCACACACACCACGCGGTCACTCAGAATGAACTCCGCAGTAAGCGAGAAGCTCCTTTTTTTGACAACAAATGAGGCAGGCAAGAGTGGACACCTGGTCATTTAAAATGCACCAGGATTTGAATGGTGGGCCCGTTCGCCAAATTGCTGCTGCTGTTCTGAGCCAGAAGAAGTAAAATGTGTTTCCCTTATACATGTCAGCTGTTGTGCTGTATCAGAAGGCACTCCAGGCTGGAACGTGAAAACAAGCCCAAATCATCGTCCTGGATTGTTTTCCCACAGTTCCTACCAGCTTTCTCACTGCAAAAGCCCATCTGACAAATGCTGCCATTAGTACATTACCTTCAAATTAGGACTAATAAAGTCCTGTCCCAGCCTGATATAAAATAACAAGTATTTTTTTTAATTGCATAAAGCACAGTGTTAATTCTGGCAATTGCATGGTCAGTGCCACAGGCAGATGACAGACTTTGTGGGTATGATAAGTACTTACAACCTCTAACTAAAGCCCAGCATATATTGATATTGGAGAAAAGCTTGCAGTTTTTCTTTGTGTGCCCCAGCTTACATCAAAAGTATGCATCACCCATACAAGTCGCTTCCTGCCTTTTTTTAGCAATTCTCTGGCTTATTCCTAAAGCTGACTACATGAGGAGTGCCTGATAGAGATCTCCCCATTGCTACTGCATATGTACAACCTTCTCATGACACTTTCCTTATTCTCCCTGCCAGAACCACAGCGTGATGTTTTGGTGTCCTCAGCATCTTCCACCCAACGCTTGATCTCTCTGGGCTGCTCCCATCTTCTGCAGCCCCTCTCATCAGGCCCTACGGCATCGCCTTGGGTGCTCTTGGTGCCCCACTCAACCTATGCTTGATGTGGCTCTGCCTCTGCTCACCAGCAGTTGGTCTCAGGAAAGCTCAGAAAGTCCCAG
>NW_008824806.1:1973000-1976320 GCF_000699105.1 Pygoscelis adeliae | reverse complement strand
GGGAAAACCTCTTTATTATTCAGCTTCATGTCCTACAAGTGAATATCCAAATGCAGTGGCATTCATCAGAGGAAGTTACTGGAAACATTTATGCTAATTATGCTCCTGTCTAAATTGTTACTAATCTTATATTAAACTTAAACTACCAGAAGGATTTCTAAAACAATAGATTTTTTTGCTAGTTAGTGGTTTTTATCAGACAGATAATGGGAGAAAAGAAAGAAATAAACTCAGGGAGGTACAATTACATCATCT
Organism: Pygoscelis adeliae; assembly: GCF_000699105.1. Taxonomy (NCBI): domain Eukaryota; kingdom Metazoa; phylum Chordata; class Aves; order Sphenisciformes; family Spheniscidae; genus Pygoscelis; species Pygoscelis adeliae. The sequence continues at coordinate 1,976,065 of NW_008824806.1, read as the reverse complement.
TACTATTTCAGCATGATAAACAAAATGGTATTCACTTCCCTCCCCAGAGTGCTATGAGGCTTATTCCATTAAGGTTTGTCAAGTGCTTGGTTGGAAGGCCCTGTAAGTGCATGGTGTTATTAGTAAATATTACATAGAGAACTAGATTGTAATTATCAGGATAAACAGGCTAAGTTCTGCTTGGCTAAATGCACTTGGGAGAGGAACCCAGGACCACCAGCGTGCCGTTGTGTTGTGCATCCTTATCAGATCTGACACCTCTTAGCCTCCAAAAGATCAGATTCGCTCAGGTTCAAACCTACCAGAGCTAAAATTCATCATCCCTATCCCTTCCCCAACCCTGAATAAAAATCTTACTCCCACTTTAGTGCGCACTATGCATGACGCAATTTATTTTCCAGGCGTCCCCAAACCTGCTCATCATCCTGTACAGCTGGGACAGAAACACAGCACGCAGGTAGGGCACACAGAGCTTCTGTTCCCATGCCGGGTGACAGTCCCTTCTGTCACTGGGCTTGTGACTGCCTTGCCCCCTACATCCCAGCACCAGAAGGAAATTACTGTTTCGCAGACTTTCTGCCTTTTGCCACAATGGAGAGAGAAAAAAAAATAAATCACCCTATAAATGTTTCACCAGAGATAAAAGAAAGAGACATATAAAGCATTTGTGTAACACTGTGCTGATCAATCAGAATTAGAGATAAAACTGCCCTTAATATCATATGTGAGTAAAGGTCTGAAATATTTTTGCATTGATCATTCATGATTAAAACTAATGTCATCTGGTAGCTTTGGTGTTTTTTTTTTACCTTTGCTGTCAAGTCAAGCCTGTGCTGGGCACAGCCATCTGGGGCTTTACATCTTCCCAAGCATGCTGTGCAGTCTGATGGCATCTCTTGCGTAAAAGGCATAGACTGACAGGGATTCAAAGGAGAGACAATTGCTGCAGTGAAGAAGCTCCTTTCACATCAGGGAAAAAGGTGGGGATGGATAAAGCTGTGGAAAATAGCATTTCTGGTGGGTAGAACTGGAACCCTAGTAAAGACAGAAGGCCCTTCGCAAACTGGCTCTTCTGTTTTTGGGGAGCAATCATTTTGCCAGCTTTAAATGTCCTTTAAAAGGGGGCAAGCAACCCGCGCCTACAGAACTGCTCCTAAAGACTGCGCACAACGCAGAGCCCCCAGAGTGTAGCTAAGGCGTATTAGCTAGTTTCTAGTCATGTATTTTGTTTGAAAGGAAAACTACCTTCACTGGGCTCAGTGTTAACAACCCCACCGCCGCAAAGGTAACAAGCTTTTCCCACCAGGGGTAAGCTCAGAGATGTTTTGAAAACAAAAATTTTGAATTACAGTGGCCTCTTGCTAGTGGGGACTACTTACTGAAAAGCAACATTTGCAAGACTGATGGTTTGGGCTTTCATACAAAAATCCCCCACTAGAAACCAGGTCTTGAAACACCAGCAAAACAACTGGAGGCAAGAACATCAAGCATGATGTTTTGCAGCCTTCCTACCTCTCTCCCCCCAACCCATAACAACAGAATGAATTCAAACAAACAAACAAACAGAAGAGAGTGTATGGAGACTTAACATCAGTCTCCTTCAATAATCCCCATTGAGTGATTCTCAGAATGGATGGCTTTCAGCCACACCGCGTCCCGACCGAGATCGAGGGAGGCTGGGCTGGAGCAGCCTTAGCAGGGAAGCCTGTTTCAGGAACACCCAGGCTGGGTTGTTGATAACTCACTAAACGTGCGCTTCCCCTTTGGTTTATACATGGACCAGCACCAACCTTACCAGCATGCCAAGCTACTTGGATAGCTTGGTTTTAGGAGAGAAAAAAACACATACGCCCATTTATTATGTTCTCTATTCATATAATAGCTATATATTCACTACAGCCTGCAAGCAAGCCCTTGTTCTGCAGCTACGACGTGGTTAGGCATGCGCTGAGGATGGGCTCAGGCATCCTGCAATGGTGGCACCATCTCCTGCTTCTCAGAAACTGCCTTCCAGCCCTAAGCAGCCTGAATCGGGAGTATGGACTGAATTGGAACCATGCAATTTTTAATGCGTCTACTTATTGAATTTTTAATTTGCAGATTATTGACTGTATGGACTGTAATGGCTTTGAACAACAGGGTGAGTGTGTATGCCAGACATCTGAAGTAATTCTATGTGAAAAGAGATGGCAAATTGCTGGAGCCTTTAATTACACTATTATTTAATAGTATTAAGGAAGGGCCTGAAAAAACTGAATACTCTCCCCCTGCACATTTATCTACATCTCAATAAAATGAAATGCCATTCGTGTGAGGGGAAGGGAGGGGTGGCTCTGAATATTTACACTTGTATATAACATCTCTGAATGGGGTTGGTAGGAAAGGGCAGGTCATAAAGAAGTGATGGTTTCAGTCCATGGGATTTTAACACTTTTTGCTTCTATGAACCTATAAGCCCCCGACATCAAGAAGCTATTACATGAAAAGTAATTAGTTTTCTGCCCTGCCTTTTTCTACGCATATGAAGACTGTAAAAAGAATGATGCTGTCACCGATCCCCACATCTGTCTGCATATTGCATGCTTTATAGATATAGGGCCTGCTTCTACAGAAATGGGGACTCCCAGTTTTTTTTCGGCAGGCTCTTGGCAGCACATTCAGCACAAATATCCATTTCAGCAAAGAAGCAGCAGCCATGGGCTGGCCTCTTCACTATTGCCAGCCGGGGTCATGCCAGGCGCTCCTTCCCTCTCTGGCAGCAGGGTACCCGCTCTTCTGTCCTTTCCTCATGATTTTATTTGGACACAAAAAGAAACAACATCCTGTCATCAAACATCAGTAAGGCATAATTACCATAGCTATGTTTTACCTACCACAGCGAGTGTTATTACTATGTGAAGATCACAAATATCAAGCCTCCAGGAATGTCACACGAGAATGTCATAACTAAGCCTACGTCTAAAATAAACGCTCAGGAAAACCCTTCTCAAAATCACTCTGTCTACCTACATGCAAATGCGTGTTATTAAGGGCTGTTCTTCAAAAGATTTGAGAAAAAACTTGTG
>NW_008824806.1:1957786-1972976 GCF_000699105.1 Pygoscelis adeliae | reverse complement strand
GGGGCGCAGAACAGCAACTATGCAGAAAGCTAGTATTTTGCCGTGACTTCTCTCAGATTGGTGCTGTTGGAAGGAGCCCTGAATAACGGCAGGCCACAGCTCGGCTGAAACACACTGCAGCTGCTCAGGACGTGCTGCCATCAGAAAAAAGTCCGAGGCCTGGCTCTTCTCTCTTTCATGCCACCAACTATGTGCCTGATGTGTATTTCTGCTGCCCCTTGCCAACAGCCGCATCTCAGGCAGGGAACTCAAAGCTCTGTGATAAAAAGCATCTTTGCTAAAATTTAAATACACTGTGCCCAGCAAATTAATTTAAGATGAGTAGGTGTCAGAGGCTGCTTTAGATAGATGTATTTTTACTCACTGCTGACCAGCTTGTGCATTGAATTCTAGCAGTGTTGAAAAAGAAGAGGCAGTGAATACATACCCCACTGGAAACTGAAATGGCCCATGGCCATTTGCGTGCCAAACCCCATGGCACACAGCAGGACAGAGCTTGTCAGTGGAGGGATGAGCCAGGGAAGGGAATTTTACAAATTCCTTTCAATGTCAGGTCCTTAACTTTGCAGTGGCAGTTCTGTATACCAAAGTTTTCTTTCATGCCCTATATATATTCTCCTTTCATGGAGAGAAGGCTGGGGACTGTGCTTACTATTCTTGGAGTGCTGTCGTGGATGGGTGGAATACTAAGAGAACCACAACTGAAAATGTACACTCACAACGTCTTATCAGTATTGGACATACATAATTTTTTCTTGCAAGTTTTTGCTATGAAATTGGTTGTCACACAAATTCGCGTGCTTCTCCTTGCTGTTTTTTTTTTTTAAACCCACTACATTACTATATTTTTTTATGTCCATATTAATGTTCCTTAAAGATAAAGCCAACCGTCTATACTAAAATTTCATGCACCCTTTTCTTTGATTGAACAGAACTGCATTCTCACTACACAGTAAAATTTCACATAAATTTCAATAACTCAGTAAACTCCACCCAGATGAAAATATCCACCTGTAAGCATGAAACATTTCTGCCTTAATTGAATGTGAACACAACCTACCCCAACAGACATTCTCTCAGGTGAAAGAAAGTGCGTGCTCCATCGATGAAAAGCACTGACGCTTAATATGTTACCGTGGGAAGTAAGGATGGTTTAGTTGAATAACTGAAACACTGGCCCTCACTTTGGTCTACCCTTGGAAAATAAAATCTAAGGTTGAAGAAGGTTTCTCTCAGCCAAAGGTTTTGATAAATTGTAATACCGGCACTTATCTACTTGATACAGAGACGTCAGGGAATGCTTTACGGGAACAGAATACATGGAAGTTTGAAGTGTTCATGGCTAAACACAAGCTGGCGACTAGCACTGGTAGGCCACCAAGCATACTGTTCTTTTAATAACTCCGTTTTTCAGCTGAAGTGTAATTCACTACAGATTTTCCACAGCCTGCTATAAATGAGAGAATGGCAGCGTTACTTTGCAGTTTTGTCTGAAAACAAGAACTATTATTGATTGCATGTGGAAATGCTAAACAATGAACCAATAATTTCCATCGATAGCATTTTAATCTCTTGAGTAAGGTGCTCAACCAAGCCTTTACGGGCTCTTTGCAAGCTTAACGTTGAAGCGATTGGAGCACAGCGCAGAGAACTCCAGTGGTTGGAGCAGAGATCTAGAGGAAGCGACGCAGAAGAAACCACCAAAAAATTCCCTATTTAGTGTGCTGAGGATCTGAAAATGAGGATTGTTTCGAACATTGTGCATATGACAGCTCTGCGTGGAGGGTGGCTGGGATTACTCCAGCTTTGATAAAGATGAAGCAGAGCTTAGAAAAGATGCACAGGCTTCAGCCACAAAAGAGCAAAACACAGACGCCTTCCAGAAAAGCTCTAAGGAAAGGGTTTGCAGTACAGCTGGCCACCACCAGGTCCCAGGATGGTGGTGGTGATGATGATGATGATCATCATCATCATCATCACCACCACCACCACCAGCACCACCACCACCGAATGAATTCTTTAATACAGAATAGATACTAAAGTAATCAAAGTCATCTAACGTGTAAGTGGGAGAGTTGTTTTCTTTTTAAGTGAAGAAGGGGAGAGATACTTCTGCATCAAGAGATAGCTACTCTTATATCAGAAAATAGATACATTGGACACAGCAGTCAGCAAAGTAACTGAGAGAAACCGAAGAATTAAGACAGCTGAAGCACAATGGAAAGACACAGTGCTCTATTAATAATGCTTACCTTTAAAGAAGCATGATAGGACCATGGCATTTAATATCAGTGCTTATCAGAAGCATCTCAAGAGATTTCAGCTCTTTTAATGTATGCTTACAAAAGAAACATCACTAAAGAGTGCTGACTTCGATGTTTTCCTACCGCTAACAGCTGCCTTTCAGGGAAGATCCCGTGAAGCTTTCCTCTTCCACATTTAACTGACTGTGGATTTCCACATTTAATTGAATGGGATTCAATAGCAGGAGCAGAGAGAGTTCAAATTGTCCCTTTGGGGATTCGCTCACCAGAAATTACTCATTCATGCCATGACATTTTGAGGGAATATCATAATGTCGCTTTGGACACAATGTCATAACTTAGAGGAACAGAAGAATAAGATGGAAACATCAATTATGATAAAAGAAAGGGTGTAAAAATCATGGTTTGCCCTGTGTCCTTCCTTTCACAGGGAAGTCCCAGTTTGAAAAAGGTTGCTCTGTATCTGCAGTCACTACGTACATTCATATGATCGGGTCAGTGCCATCACCTGCAACAGGGTCACCTGCAGGCTGTATCCCACTGACCTGCATTCATCCCAGCCAGTCCAAAATCCTCCATTGCAGGACGGAGGACAGCAGTGCTATGGAGACCAGTGTGGTAGGAGAATGGTATTGACAGGATCTGGCCCTTTCTCACAGCACAACGTGGTAAAAAAGGACTGACACGGGTATGGTGGGTACGCTTGTCTGATGGTACTACAGGGTGAGAGCAGAATGCAAAACCTTTATATACACGTTTATGTACATGAATACGTGTATGTACATGTGTATGCACATATGTATATACAGAAAGGGTCCAGACAGTTATTTTGGTGACTCTACATCATGTGCTGACGCTGAATTACATTAGCAATACCACTCTACACCATAACGTTATTTTTTAAAAACATGAAAAATAAGTGTAAAAAATAAGGCAGATGCAGAACTGTCATGGGAAGGCTGGGTGTTCGAGGCATTTAATATGGGGATACAGCATCTCACAAACAACCCACCAGGTCATGTATGTCCTGTGTGAGAACAATGGCTTGAAACCCCTTCCAAAAACACCCCTTTGCATGGCTGATGAGACATGAGCTGGGAGGTAAAAGGAGGGTAAAATGTCCTAGCGGGTTACAGCTTGAGGAGAAAGTTGATCTGACCCTAGCCTGCGTGCATTAAAAGCCTGTGTTGTAATCCTCTCTCTCTGTCTTCAACCTGCTATCTGACTTACATTAATTAAATATAAATGCAAGTAAGAATGAGTTATTTTCATCACGATTAACGATGTTAAAATGAATCCATCTGTTTTTGTGGTAATCAAACTTTGAGGAACAAGACTCTAAGTTTGTAAAAATATAAACCAGTGCTAAATGACACCTTTATGTTCGATGCCTGATTTTAAATTACTTATTACTCTTTATATATTATTTCACCTACCGTGTAAATTTTTACTTTTCATGTATTACAGCTGCTACACCAACATTAAAAAGGCACTAAACATTTTGCAACAGTGCACTGAATGGCATCAGAGTTACGACATTTTAAGGAAATATTTGTAGACAGGCTCTTTCCAGGTCGCATGGGCTGCCCAGACCCACTGCCACACACCCTGACTGCCCCCCTGGCAAGTCGAGCGGTAGGGACGGACGGAGGACAATCTGCTCCCGACCTCCACGAGCAGCTCTTTACGAAGACTTAACTGGGAAAGTAAACTTCCACATTAGGGTTTCATCACTGTGATATTATAATTATTCAGTTTTTCAGTTACTGCTGCAACTTCAATTCATTTAGCAGTAGGCTTTTAGGATTACAGTCCATTTATTATCAATATTTTTTTTGCACAGAAGGTTACAATGGTTTATTAATCCATCAACGGACTCCCTAAAATATGATCAATGACGCTGCATGAAATGTCATTCTTTTCACACTTTAGGAGGCTTGGCAATTAGCACTTCAAAACATTATGACTGTATTGAAGGTTTAAAAAATACTTGTAAAAAAATACAGAACCATATCCCTGAAGAGTTTTGCTGAATTAGAACAAAACGCTGTAAATTTTACCACCTGACACTACTTTTATGAAATTATTCAAAAATGCATGTTATTTGCAAAAGTTTAAAAAAAAAAGTATTAGAGCCAGCATTTGATTAATGAGACTGTGTCTAGAGCAACTCCATTCTGCTGCGGTTCCTCAGAGTCGCGTTTCAGACGTACCTTAAAGCCTGGGAAGGACTGCTATTTTCCAAAGCATCTTATTAAAAGAAAACAATCTGACAGGGCTGCTTGCTCAACACAGTGTGGCTATGAACCGGGAGAAGCTATGAAACGCATTATAGTTCGCTTTTCTTGGATGAAGAGAGGCTCTTCAATTATAAAAGTGTAAACGGGTGAAGATTGAATCCCGGTGGTGAAAGTACCATAAATACACGTCTCATCACTCACCGCACGCAGTGTGCAGATACAGCACAAAGCAACACCTTGCTACAAGCTGACAGAGAGAGTTAATGCTATACACCCTCTTGCACTGCATTCACGGTACATTCAAAGGACGGCACACTTTTCTGAGCCTTGTTTTAAGAATACCGCTTACTGTAGCAGTGTGCAAAGTATTTTGGTTGATACTTAAATAATTCATGAATGCTAAACTCATCTCTTTTTTTTAATAGAAGAATAAAACCGTCATATTCAGAAGCTGACCTTTTTACTCTGCTATATAAACCCATTAACAATACGGAAAAACATATCCCAAAACATAAAAAGCTTTGAAATATCAATTTAAAGGCTACTTTCTGCTATATCCTTTATTGTAAATGTTACCAAGAAAAAGGCAGAAACCAAAAATCAATTTTTAATATATTTCTTCCTACCACAGGGCATCGGAAACATTAACGGTTTCTACATCTACATGGCTACTCTTACAAGCTTTGCTCTTCCCACGTTTGCCTTTAAAACGTGATTAATGTATGTTTGCATACACATTTAAAGTACTTCTGGATGTAAATTAATTAACAATAATGCAGTACACACAAACAACTTTCCCATTGTTTGATTACCCAGAATAACAGTTTGATATTTACATAGCTGCTGCAACTTAGCCAAGAGAAAATGTTGCACATTTTTTATTAGCTAACTGGATTCCCAGTGAACCGGGAATCCAGGCAGGAACCAGACTTTGGGAGTTAAGTTTTGAAGCCACTCCTGTTCTGCAGAACTCAGCTCTAGAATAGACATTCTTTGAGAAAGTTTTCTGCCTTTAAACTTTCAATGGTCCAGGAACACCAATTAGGTCTCAACAGTTGCACTGAAAATAGGCATCACAGCAAAATTATCAAGCAGTAGCTCCACTGAAGTGAGCGCTGTATGAGCGATGGTTATGAACAGCCTTGTGCAACCTGAGTGTGGAAATGCCCCCTTCCTTTTTCTTCTTTCTGCTGCTTCCAGAAAGCCTCCCCTGTCCATCATAAATCCATTCACAGACACTTCTGCAATATTTCCATGCTCCATATTTTAAATCACATTTCATCCTACTGCTCCCAGTCACTCCAGTTTCCAGGCTTTCCTCACCACCACTGCTCAACCTACTGCGTCATGTTTATGGAGATGAGGGTGGAAATTTCCTCTGTAATCAACAAAGAGAAGCAGGTACTTTGAAAGCCTGCAGAGAGGGAGATCTGGATTAGGAATCTAATTAATTAGGGATTAGGAACCTAAATTACATGGACCTCTCTCTGTTCACAATGTAGGTATTTACTTCAGGAGGACTGGTTCACTATGTGCCTAAATCAGGAGGGTGAGGTATAATCTAGATATTTTCCTTAGGTTCACATAACATACTCTATCATAGGTTTCATGATGAATTTTTCTTCCTCTCTTTCCAGATCAGGGTCCTGCTCAGCAATATAATATATACGTGTATATTATTATTCTACGAATAAAATGATACCGTATGCAAATCAGTAACATCTACTTCAGCCTAGAAGTAGCACACTAGACTAGAAAGCAGAAAAAAGACAACTGGAGAACATCGACAGACTGTGAAACCGTTGCAGAAAATCATTAAACTATGTTTGCTTGGGCTTCAGGTTTTTCTTACGCTCTTTTATCTACTTTTAAACACCACCAACCTTTTCAGATTGTCCCACGCTTAGAAGTGTTAGTCAATCTACTGGATTGCTTGTGGGGAAGACTGACCCTGGTATTATTGGAAGAATCTATGTGAAAATATCAGTATGTCAGAAATATACAGTAGTATTGTAACAGTAATACTGCAATATTACAGAAGTATTACAGAAAATTCTCCCTCTGCCTGTAAACACATCATTTAAACTCCACAGTGCCGCACATCCGAAGCCTCTTCTCCAATCAAGTAGAACAGACTTGGCTCCACAAATGCAAACTAGATAAATATTACTCTTAACATATTAAAAGGAATCAACGATAAAACCAACTTTTCATATCACATGAAGGCCATCAACGCATGTCACATCATTTTAACGTGATCTTTTAAGTGTTAAAATAAACAGCAGAAACCTACAAGGCCATGAAAAGTTTTTTTGTTCCCTTTTAGAGAAGGGAGGGAGTAATCCAAGAGATTTACAATTAATTGTACAGTTTCAGCACTGAATAATTTCAATAAGTAAAAGTCTATTTAAACTATCTTAACCTGGAGCTTTACATCTGTCAGGTCAGTGCTGTCAGCTGCAAACTCCACCCGCAGGGTATCACAGCCGCTTTCTAAATACCCCTGCAAATCATAAATGCTATTGCAATGCTTTGGTGCATCAGGATGAGTTAAGAACAGTCTTGTTCCCAGTTTTAATGATAATCATGATGTCATTAAAATGTAGATTTCATTTTGGGCATGACCACTGCCAAGCTACAGGCGCGGTAATACTCCTGTGGGAAACCCTGTTGGGCCCCCCGTAAGAGAGACCTACCTCTGCCAGTAAGAAGGGAGCACAGCCTTCCTAAACCAACGTGGAAAATGTGAGGTCTCTCAAGAGAAAAAGATTTAATTCACTTTTTCATGTTAGTCGTTACTACCTATTGATGTCCTAAACCTGCTGCTGAATACTAGGGAATTCAGAGTAAACAACCACAAGGTAAAGCTTTTACCAGCATGTATCTCAGCATTAACTGAAATACCTTAAGGCAGAGTAAAAACGCTTCTGAAACATTTACATGAGATGAATAGAGCTTGAATAAGAAAAAAGTTTTCTTTATAGCTATCCACATCAATTAGTCTTTAAATACAATGACTTTTTGACTTAAGTTCTCAGAATTAAAGCCCGTTGCAAAGACCCCAAGGTCTGAGAAAACACGGCTTGATGAAATACCCCAGAACTATTTTTAACAAAATAGCACTTATAGGATTGGTCTGTTAATGACAGGTTTAGAAGACACTGGGTTTGGGTTTGGTTTTTTTTTTCTCTTGAAGGGTCTCATGGAGTACTTGTCAGGGAGACTTTAGGGATACGTAACTTAGGTACATCATCCTTCTGTGATGGATGCACACACAACACCAAACACACAATTATGACCGAATCTTAATCCTCCTTCCACTATATCTTCTGAATAATAACCTGTGTGATTACAGAAAACCATTTTTTACTGCAAATGGGTTGTATGCCAGGATAACTTCCCCTCATCCCACTCCCTCATCCAGTCCCAGTGAGCCACGTCGAGTCCCAGGTAACATGGGAGAAACAGTGTGGGGAGCCCAGCCCTCACGTCCCCAGTGGGGCACGGGGCAAACAGCATGTTTCTCAGCAAGGAAGGATGGTGAGGGACTGGATGGAAAGCACTAACACCCACCATCTCCAAGCAAACTTTGGGGAGGAAATTCTAATTTCTTTCTTGCAGAAGTGACGTGTTACTCAGCAAAGTGCAATAGCTGCTGTCTGCTGGCCTCTGATAACTCTACAACAGGCAGTTGTTGGGACCATCAAGCTTTTGGCAGCCTAGGATAGGTTGGTATCACCCACATGCTTTTTAAATTTTATTTTCTGGCTACTTTCTGTCATTTCTCTTGTCACTAGCATGTGCGACACATACCCACACATACATGGCACAGCTGATGGGAACGGCACTGTCTGGGTGAGGCTTGACGGGGCTGTAAGCTGCAAGGCCAAAACTGATAAAACTCATTGTGAGCAAAGTTCTGATAGCACTTAGTGCAGGGAGACTTTCCACAGGTCCTGGCACTGGGGGTCCCAGCAGGGTCCTCCGCCCCCCGGGGGAAACAGGACTCTGAAGTTGTAATCTGACTTAAAAGCTGCCAGCGGGGAATGCATCCCGCTCCCAAGCAACTCGCCACAGAAGCTACTGATCTGACTCCTGAGGAAGCGTGGCCAATTTCTCCTCTGAATGTGTTGGAATCATCTTTTAACCCTGGCATCTCAGCTCGCCTTTTTCGCCTAGATTAAAGAGCTATCTGCTATCAAAGGTATCGTCTTCAGGTAATACCTTGTAGACCATCATCCCATCATCTCACATCCTCGTCTTGAACAAAGTAAGTAGACTGAGCTTCTTAAGTCTGTAATTGTAGGGCCTATTTTCCAGAGATTGAGTGAATTTGCTACTGGCTTTAACGCTGCCGGGATTTATTCTCAGAGCCTCAGCTAGGGTAACTTCTGTGCTCAGAGGTCAGAAGAAAATATCTGAGACGTTATGATTCCAAGTATCTCCTGCAAATCTCACTGTACACTTAATATTTTGCAATCTGCTTTAATTAAGGCTTAGCAATCAGAAGAAAAAATCTTTGAAGTTTAACATTTCAGTAGCATGTGAAAATGTTAAATGCTAAGTCCTTTTGTATAAGCCTTATTCTGTCCGTTAACAAATTTCCAATATATAAAACAGCTTGTTCAAAGCAGATAAAGAAAAAAAGATTGGTGTGGATAATACCTCGTGGCTAGCACACTCCTTAAATTCAGTTATTTACCAAACGTTATGCTGGTGACAGTGGAGTGCTTGGCAGAAGCCAGACAGTAAATCATGTAAAATTATACTCCCATGCATCCTTAAATTTTGCATTTTAATTGTCTTTAAACAGATCCTGCCACTGTTATAGCCTAAAATATGCAATATAGTTCTAGATAACAGAAAAATAAACTGAGAGATCAGAAAATAGCAGTAAGAATTATGGATGGATTTGTTTCCTCCCAGTGCAGTTCATTTTATGCCTCTGAAATTGCAAGTAAGCAAAATGGAGGCCTCCCCGTATCGCAGGCTGGACCGTTACTTTAGTACCGCTCATATCTGGAGTAGCGGCTAGCGGGGGAGGACTCACAGTCTGTGTAATGGGTATCTTCATGGCTGAAGAGCTGGAAATCAAAGACTTACAGGCACGTGACAAATCAAGCCAAAGACCCTAATATTTGAGAGGCCTGGGACTTCTTTATTTCCCCGAGAGTTGGGCAGAGAGCTGTAACATACTATACCTACAGTATATGGAACCATGGGTTGTTTCTATAATGGTATTTTTGGACATAACTTAAAAGGGCTATTTTCTTTCATGTTTTGCTCCATTTTTGCTGGCAAGAAGGTACTTGTGCAATCCTGCCCAGGTCCTCATGAAACTTATGCTGCCCAGTCCAGCTTTGAGCATCTGAGCGCTCTCACAACCGACTGAACGTGATACCTAGGAACAAGTAAGTGGTCGGAAGCCACTATACAAATGCTGTAATATGTATCCTAATAGCTTTACTGTTGGAAGACTGGTGTTTGTTTTGTTCATAAAATTTGTATTGATAACTAGTTAAGCTATATAAATTATTCCCTCATATGACTTTCCTAATAATCTATAACAAGCCATGAAATCTACTATTTGTGGTAGGACCCACCCATGAAATCAGGCAACTTTGTCCATAATTTTGAAAGTAATACTATTGTAAACACTGCAGTAAAGTATGCGATATAAATGCAAGTGTATTGTAATATCCACAGTGTATGTATTAATGCAATCATTAAACAGAATAGTACTGCCACAATATTAATACATTTTAGATTATAGTAAGCAGAACTAATACATATTAGGTTACATAATTTTCCTACAGTAATTACTGGAATACTACATTATCCATAAGAAACTGCCATCTGCCTTCAAGAACACCATTTATCTGCCATTTCAGAGGAGCAGGAGCACAGCTGGCCTCTCTGGAGACAGAGCTCCTGCTGAGGAGCAGCACTAGGCATTTCAGGAACAGCAGAGGTTCACAGGCCAGTGTTTTGGTGATGTTGACTCTTTGGAGCTGCGTAGGTACCACCGACATGGGAAGCTCTTCAGGAAATGTTTGCTGCAGGAGCAGTCTCACCTGGGAGCTGTGGATGCCTGGCGCTTCTGGGTTCTCTAACTTTTGTTCTCAGCCAAAAAAAAATCTAATAAAAATGCTGGGGGACAGGACAGGAGGATCTCTGCTTTGCGATGATGAGAGGCAAAGGTGTTTTCTGATTCATTTACCTGATTAATGCTGATCCTGATCAATTAAGATGATGAAAGGCCATAAACTCCTCCTGAGATACTCAGGGCTTTTCAGCTTACAGAAAGAAACATAAATATTCATTTGGCTTATAGTGTAAACTGAAAATCCTCATTTGACCAGTTTTGAGGGCTGCCCTAACTCCTGGTCAGAAACAATCCTTATTCTCTCAGAATTCCTGTTCTCAGGAAAAATGCAATAGCAGACTGTTCTCTGACGGGCCAGCCCTTGTGGGGACTGAACTGAGTCTTCAGCCGCCAAGCAGAGGGTCTTCGTTTCTCACTGCATGAAATGGAGAATCTCGATCCCACAGATAGTACATTCACAGTGCTACCATACCGCTAATTAAATGTATTTCTGAAGTTCCCCCGATTGGAAAAGTAACGACTATTTTTCAGGAAATTTTACACGAAAAATATTCTGCTCAATACAAAAGATTTTCTCCTTGCAGAAAATGTGCAGAACGTGGAGAGACACTGGGATGAGCCACACAAAAATCTAGGAAGTTAATACAGGTAAGAAATGTACCTGTATTGATCTGGAGAGCTAGGTTCTCCATCCCAGCATCTCACATTCCCACATGTGATTCCTGTTATTTTTATGTCCCTCAATTGCAAGACATCCAGATCAGTAGTGCAGGACTTCTCAGTGCATGCAAAACCTTGCATGATATTAAAACACTAGACATGTGCAAATACCGTTAATTACTAATTAAAGTAATTTTTCTTCCGGGTCTCAGAAACTCTTTCTACTTCCATTTTCTAGATGAGCACTTCTTAAATGGGCACTGCATCCCCCCAGCAGGAACACGCTGGGGCAGGGGCCAGCTCAGGCACGGGCTGGGCTGAGGAGAAAGGCTTATGATGGAGGACAAAGTTTTGCTACATCCATTATTTACTCCCTGCACTGACATGCCCTTCTTCACTTCCAGCAGGACCCTGAAACACATCTCGTTCCTTCCTCCTCCAAAGAGGCGGCTGGCAAAAGCAGCTGAGTTGAGGACAGGGCTGAGCATGTTGTGAAGCTAGTTTGCCCATTCTTTCTCTTCTCAGTGCTCCCTGCTAACTACTGTTGAGTGCTCACTGCATCCCAGCCACATCCTAAGGATGCCACCTGGCAGGGAAACTGCTGGGAGAAAGTGCGAAGAGGCAACAGTGAGGAAGTGACTGGGTTGGGAACAAAGCAGTGCAGGCACGTAAGTCCCTCTGGACTCAGGCAGCATCTCTCCGCTCTACCCCTGCTCTATTTCCCACTGTAAAACTGGTTCTCAAAGCAAAGAGGAGAGTATCAGAGACAGACAGTATGGCAGGAGAGAGAATGACAATCAAGTAAAGCAACTCTGAACAGTATCTGCTCCAAGAAAGTTTTTCCCCTATAACGCTGGCAAGGCGATAAAGCATAGGTAAGTCCCAGGATGCAAACTGTGTCATTACACCAAGGAACAACTCACTGGCTGATACCTAGTTGATAGCAACACGTCCCAATATTCAGGGACAGCCGATGTCCCCAAATAAAAGGTGTGCTTGAATTAGAGTAGCTCCCTACCAAGGCACAGGAAAGCTCAGGATGCTAAAAACCATACAGGGGACATACCGCTCCCTGCTCCAGGCAGCAGATCACTGCAAGGATGCCCACGGGAAGTGCCCGGAATCCTGAGCGCTGCAGAGCACTGCAAGGCTGCCCATGGGGAGTGCCTCTGCGCTGACCAAGCCTGTGCCTGCTGCCTCTGCCCACGGGACGAGGGTGAGGTACACACCCGTACCCCGTTTAGCAGGCTCCGGCTCACCCTCTCTTCTCTGAACTGCGTGTAAGTGCTCTTTGAAGATGAGAAACCCCCAGGCGACCTATGCCAAACCACATCCACAGCACACAAAGACCCCTCTCCAGGTCCCCCTGAAGAGAGAAAACATCAGAGGAGAGAGAAGGTGTGCCCCTTTAACAGAGAGATATAATTAACCATTCGAACAATTTCTCAAGGTTTTTTGGGCATTTCCAATCATGGCAATTTTAAATCAAGGTTGGATGCTTTATTTCTGAAAGAAATGCTCTTCTTCAAACAAGAATTACTTCAGGGAAGTTTGATAGTATATGTTGTAAGACGAGGTCAGACTAGATTATCACAGTATTCCCTTCTGGCATTATAATCTATGAATCTATAAAAGAGAAAGGATTTAATTGATGAAGTTTAGCCCCATTAGCCCCTCATTACCAGATGACATTGTCATCATTAATCTTTGACTCCGAATGGCTATAGATCCAAATTCAACCTTTTCTCTCTAATTTTATATACATTTTGTATCTATGATATACACACATGGTTTCAAGGGATTATAAAATCCACCCTTTACCTTTCCCCTGCATTAAGTACATGGAAAACATTACAGATTTCAGAATTATCCTATTTGCAGGGCACTGACACTTCTTTTTTCCCAAAAGGAGGTTTTTTCAGTAGATTTTCAAAGCAAAGGAAAGGAAAATTGATTCAGACTGGACAAAGACATCCAGGGATTGCTATGATGAAGATTTGGGGCTGTGTGGAAAATGATGCAAAAGCCATACCCAGGTAGATGACATAAATGTACTTTCTTTTTAGCTCAGTGACAACCCTAAACAGATGCCCCGATCCGGATATAGAGACGATTGTAACGCTGTTACCAGGGAATAATATTTTACAAAAAGTCTTGTTGAAGCCTGCTTTTGGATATCAAGTAAATTCTGAGCAGCAATTTTCTTATATCCTTTTATAACCTCCCCAGAAGTTTGCAAAAGAGAACAGGAATAATTGAAAGCCTTCAGACAGTCCACTAATTTTATACCCCCTTGTAACAAAACATTCCAATTCCTTTCTCTGGCACTTACTTCACTTTTTAACTATTCCTCCTTTCTAAATTTCATCCTCAGACAAGAAACAGTACTCAAGAAACTGGACTGCAGCAAAGCGGGTATTTCATCTAGCTTCATTACAGGCAATGAAGGAAAACAATCGGCTGAGTTCACTTCTGTTTGGATTGGCCTGCCGATGAATAACAACAGTGATTTAAGGATATCTGAGACGTGGAGTATATAAATAGAGAAAATGCAGATGAAATATTGAGTTGACAGAAGTCGATGGCAAAACTGTTCATTTCATTTCATTCCAAGCATACAGTCTCTCCCTCACCCCATCTCTCCATTTCATAGTGCGATTTTTATTTTTAGCATATAAGAATGAATGTCTGAATGCAATGATGTATTCTTAAAATGTTGAAACCAAGGTTTATGGAGACAATTCCTTCAGGTACAGATGGACCTGTCTTCAGCCCTTGAAAACAGAGGTTGAACCTTCCTGATGCTCGACAGCATTCAGCGCTGGGCACCCCGTGCCCACGGCTGCCCGGCGGTTAATAAGGCAACAAGGCAGCTCTGCAGCACGGTTTGCTCCCAAGTGCATTCACCAAGCGGAAGACACACCAAAAGCCTTGTCTCTATTTTTCTCTTTTTCCAAATTAGAAATGGTCTTTCTCTCTTTCTCAAATGGGCAGCTGAAGAATGAAGCCGTGCCCCATTTTCAACAGTTTGCTTCTCAGAAGAACAAAGTAAAGGAAGATATTTATAGCTCAAATCTAAAGTAAACCATACCTGAGAAGCCGGATTAGACAAAAGTCCTTTTTTATCTCAGGTTTTTGCTACAGATTAGGGAGGATTAAGAAAGCATCCTGCTCTCACTGTCGTGTGAACGACTGCAGCAAAGTGGAAGTTTTAGCAGGTTCCCCATTAACACGAAAGGCCAGCAATGTTTAAAAAGTAGGCACAAAAGAAGTTTTTCTAACAGCCTGTGTCACTTCCCTAGAGCTGACAACAGAGAGAGTTCAAAACAAGTAGTTTGGGTTAATAGTGTACTTGCATGTAAATACATAAAAGCTTCAGTGCCGTAAAGCTAATTTAAAAAAGGACATTTCTCTTTACAGTTCCCCTGAGTATAATAGAAGCTATGATATTCTTTCTACCATAATGTACGTTTCATTAAAGAGCTGGAGCTATAATTGTCTACATCAGTACGTAGCGGCAGACTGGATAAATTGTCCACATAAATTGCTTAATACAACTCCAAGCCCTATTCCAGAGCACTGGTGACTCCTACAACTACATCAGTGAATCCTGCTTGAGGTTATGCCACTACCTGCAGCTCGGCAAGACGGACACAGAACAACCCCAAACCCCATAAAACCACCTGGTGCTGAACTCCACAAACAACACCACATTAAACATTTAAACCCATTCACTACGTTTCACAGTGGACACGATTACGTGCCAGTAATATTGAAGATTTATGTGACAATTATGTATATGAAGTGATATCCAGGCTATTATCATTCTTAATAAATCAATAAAGTCAACTGAAAAATTAAACTGAGCATGTATGGAACATTTGACAGCAAATATATTTCAGTCTCTTAAGCGCTGTCAT
>NW_008824806.1:1946175-1957743 GCF_000699105.1 Pygoscelis adeliae | reverse complement strand
GGAAAGTGAAGAAAGCAAGAGAAGAGGTCTCAGAAAACGAACTACGGTGCTTTGAATTGCAATTTACCAGTAAATCAGCATGGCAGAAGGAAATTTTTGTCATAACAGGGCTGTAACATTTTTTTTAAAGCCAGTTTTGTCTTGAACTTGAAGCTAACGTTCATTAATGGCAATTTTAGGACTGTACTAAAATATAAAATATACTACAAATGTAGAGATGTAATTTCATTGGTTTAAGGTTTCTGTGCATTATTCCTCATAAAATATGAATGCTGTTATCGACTTAGTAGGTAGGATGCAAAGTATCTCCTTTTTAAAGCCGAAGAGGAAAGAGGGAAATCTCTGAGACAACAGCCATTTTCCAACCTAATGTGTAGACTCAGCACTCTCCCGACTGAGTTTTTTGATCTTAATCACATTTTGACTTTCTACAAGATATATTTGCATGAAGGATTTAAGTTTGCCCATTTTTCATCCTGCGGCAAAATACAGAGTAGTTTCATTTAGAATGTATGGTCTGCTCTGAAATCATACACAAATGCAGCAATATATGGTGCACACTCATACACCGTACTTATAGAAACATATATGTAGGAATATTATCTTAAAGAAATAGCTCTAACGAACACATGAAAGTTTGCAGTTCATAGTGTTCTAAGTCAGAGAGCAATAACAAAGTAAGCAGCATATGTAGCACATCCATGTGTACCAGGATATTAAACGCTGCTTCATAAGCGCCTTTATGAGCCTCCGTATTCCCTGCCCTCTTTTGTGGAAGTTATCGCTGTATTAGATGTTGTTGAACATATTTGATATGAAAGCATTGTCTGTTTGCTACCAGTATCTAACGAGTATCTCCCCTAGAGTTGCCAGCAAGGTACTGATTAATTAACTGAAGTAGTGAAGCTGAATCGTACAACAGCTGTTTAGAGAATTGTCATTAACTCGGTCTCTTTCCCCATCTATTCATTCTCTTGCAGTGCTACCACTAAACTGTAAATTTGGGCAACTTTCCATTGCTCCTACCTTCACTTGTCCACGCTCCATACCGAAGGAAGGGGTGGCTGGTCAAGGCTTATTTATAAAAAGAGAAGGGAAGGGTAGGAAGGAGGGAGGAGAAGAAGAAAATAAACTTCCTGGAAGTCACAGCTCTGCTGTCACTTGTCAATGGCAGCTGACAATAGATGGTCCTCCAGGCAGAATGTCAAAACAGGAATCACATATACCCTCTGGTGATTGAGAAGTTCAGCGGTCTGACAGCCTTTCCCCGGGACCGCTCGGCGTCCCAGGGAGGTGGCTCCGCTCTCCCGGGCGGCGGCGGCGTGGATAAGGGCGGCTAAGCAGCTGCAGCCCACTCCCACAGTGTAATGACACTTGGCAGAGGATCCCAACCTGTGGACCTCAGCTGCCCTGCTGAATAAAGATGATTATTCAGGACAGTATAACCTGTATTAAGTGGTTGTGAAAGGCTTGTAAAATAGTAGTAGAAAGTAACGTGGGGGGTGGGGGGGGGGGGGGGAAGTGTTGATAGGACACGCATTTCTCGTTAAAACATACTGGATAGGCTTTCTGCGCTTGGAGGAGCTGCAGATTTCAAAGGAGAAGATGTGATGACTGTTTTTTTCATTATAGCCTGGGCGAAACTAATGCAAGGCAAAGTTTGGCACGCTCTCCTCGGGCTGATCACCTGATCACCTGAGTAAGCTTGGCTTATTCCACTTGACTTGCTCTGCCGTGACACGCTGGAGATCGAAACGTTAACACCAGCTGCATCTCTTAACTGCTACTCTCTGCAATTTAATTTAATATTATGCTTCTTCACATGGGCCTTACTTTATTATGCTTGAAAATTATGAAAACTGGAAATTACACATGTGATTAAACACCATCTAATCACTCCGTGTACTAAATAAGCCAAAATGCATCGGGAAATAGATCAGGTACAATTTTGGTGTGAAACAAATGAATGCAGGAATGTATTGCATTGATATAGATGGAGCATCTGCCTCATGATAAAATTAAGTCTTGTGACAGAAATAAATCACTGTAGGGGAGAACGCAAACCATTATCCAATAGGATTTTCTCTTTTCTTCTTATGTGACGGGACTTATTGGATTCCCTTATGTTAGACAGCCAAGTGCATCCATGATATGATGATAAATCAGGAAGACTACACGATTTGAAATTTAACAGCTACTTATTTTTGAGATGTTAAGATAAAGGAAAAAATACTTTGATTTCTACAAATAACTATTAAATTGAGAATGTCCTTTTCTGATAATCTGATACTCCGTTACTGTGTCACATCATCAAACAATGCCAGCAACCAGCAGTGGGTAAAACAGATTTTGGACTAAGATGAATACGGGAACCACTTATCTTTCTTTTCTCTTTTCCAATATTCAGAGTTTTCTCTAAAAAGCGCCATATAAAGGTTACTGTTGACATAAAAATGTACTGTTCTTATTACATTTTCGTTTTTGCATTAATATATACTTAAATGGAGGCAAAAAATGTTTTTTGTTGCTACTTTCTACATTTGAATGAAAAAATCCATACGCTATGTTAAAAATACAGAATAAATAATGGAACTTCAGCATGTATAGTGGTTGATAAATGTGATTCACAAAACATACCGTCATGTTTTAATAGCTTTCCATTGTTAGAAATATGCTATTAATTAGAGGAAAAATGGATTCATCTATCCAGGATGTACTTGTATTTCTTGCTTTTAACCCTTTTTTCAGTACCGTGACTCTTGGCTACTACCTCAAAACATTAGCAAGGAAGGAATGTAATTGAGGGAAGATTGCTAAGTAAGATTTCTGCCTGTCAGAGTTCAAGGAGTGTCTGGACGACACTTTAGTCATATGGTTTAGTTTTAGGTAGTCCTGCAAGGAGCAAGGAGTTGGACTCGATGATCTTTATGGGTCTCTTCCAACTTGAGATATTCTATGATTCTAGGTGTGTTCTTAAAAAATACCATGGGAAATGCCACTTAGACAAAACAAGAATCACAATTACGTAAACAATGAGGTCATGATTAAAATGCAAATGAACAGATGAAGGTAAGGAGTATCAATAACAGCACTACTAAGCACAATGCCGATTCAGTTGCCTTTGGCAGAAATATAGCAACAACCTAAACCTGATGGTTTCGCAGGTAGGCAGCGACACCACCCTTTGGGCACAGCATCCACACGTGACTGTCACCGTAAAGCCACTTTCTCTGAGCTGCCTCTCTGCAGCCTGTCCCACAATAAGCTGTGCTGGGGAACGGCTGAGCCGGGAGGGAGGGTGGAAGGCAGAAAGCACTGAATGTTGATCACTTGTAATTATGGTAATCTCCTTCAAAAGCTTTAACTGCTCTAAACTCTGGCTGTCTTCAGACAGACCTAACTCCACGCGACAACACCATAAAAGCCATTAAAGAAATGTAAACTACTTCGGCTGGGTATCAGCCTTTGATGAGCATGCGGCGCACAAACATGGGGCACTCCACACAAGGGAAGGAGATATCATAACTCTATTACAACCTGATGGGAGCGATACCATCAGTAAAGCCGGGCTCTGCCACAACACAGAGCGAGCTTAAAATCACGGGCTAACCATGGGGGGTTTCCTCACAGCCGAAGCAAGGAAAAGCCAAGTTATTTCTAATTACTTGTCCCACGCTGTTTGGGAAGCACCGTGCTGCACAGGTGAAAGCTAGTTATTATTTGACATCCTCTGGCTGACAAGGACATGATAACTGGCACTTGCCGATGTACCTCTGGGAAGGGAACGGCGTCAGAGCAGGCAGTTAAGCATCCCACCACACTGTATGTTAAGAAGCCCCAATATGCAGTTTTCTGCAAGAGAGACATGAAGGAGGGAGGGAAGACAGAGGACAAAACTTTGGGGGGCAAATCAAAAAGGCAGTTGTCTGGAGCCACGTGTCATAGAGGGGATATGGGGGCTGAGATAAATGAGACAGCAAGGCAAACCAGCCAGTGTGGGACTGGGAGGGGTGAGACGCCTCTGCCAGGAGCACACCAGTCATCCAACGTTGGCTTAGGCTGGGCAGGAGGAGGATGCATCCAGCAGGAAAGTTCTGCCCCATTTTCCAGTGCTTGGGTAAATTCAGAGTAAGGTACTGGGTGGGCTGTAAGGCTGCCCTGTATCCAGCCTGCCAGAAGACAAATCTAGGCTCCCAGTCAACAGCCCGGTACGATACGTGGTCCCAGGCACCTACTATTGACAAAACCAGGCTGTTTAGACCAAGTATCATAGCTAAAAGCCATGATTATTATTTTGAAGAAGAAGTGGACTTTGTCTAGTTGTGTCTGCAACCTTTTCTCTTACCTTTTCAGCGATATTTTAGCAGGCAAGTTTGACAGATGTGTTTAGAAAGAGCAAGTTTTAGGTGATTAGAGTGCAGTAGTCTATCCCATTTGTATCACTACGGATGTAAACCCTACAATAACCTCAACAGGTTATTTCTACCCTGAAATAGTGGCCTACCCCCAAAAGATGAGACACTGAGCGTTGCACCACCAAAGCCAACAAGAATTTTGGACTTGAGGGAGCAAGAGCAACGCCTGATGTATCCGTAATTATCTGTCAAAAACACACACAACTCCCAAAAATACTGTTCGTGTTACTGTAACACGAATGTTGAAATCAAGTGCTCAAAAAGGCAGGAAACGCAGAGCTTGAATAGATACTTCAACCTTACTTTTGTCTCTGTGCTTAAGCCTTTAAATAAATTCTCTTTCTTTAATTAAATTAATAAACATCATTAAGAAATCTCAACAGGCACTACCACAGGTTGGCACAAGAACCTTATTGTCATCCAGTGTTTCACACAGAAAAAACACAACAGTGTACCAGAAAACACTGAGATTTTAACTAAAGTTTGCTTAAAATTATTCAATCTCGTGGGGACTTGTATGTGTTTTGATTGTGGTTCTTCAGCTCTCTCCATCGACTACACCTCTGCTGTCACCTCCTGTGGCTTCACCACAGTGAGCCCTGGTGAAAGCCCCCACCCAGGCAGCTGTGGGGAGATGGACTGTCTGTGGGGCAGGGCTGCCATGGCATTTGGTCCCCGGGGTCCCCTCCCACTCTGTCTCCCCTTACCGCAGGAAAATTTCCATGAGTGCAAAGCCAGCTGACGTAGTCACCTCGGAGCCAGAATGGGGGAGGTAGTGTTGACCATCAAAGAGTCATGTCACTTTGAGACCTGGGCTAGCATGACAGTATAGACGCTGGCAGCCTACAAGCCCTACACTGCCAGAGTAACCCAGTTCCAACAGTTACCTACACTAAATGTAGGCTGCTAGCTCAGGAGCAAAGATGTGTTTTCTTGCAGACTCTTCATTTAGATAGCTTAGAGTAAGCTCAGCTGGAAGACCAGATGGTGGGATGGGCCATGATGGAAAATGGTGTGAGATAACCTTTTTTATCCACTACGATCAATATATCAGTGGAAAAATCTGAAGAGAAGAGGAGAGAAGATGAATACATGCATAGCATATTGCATTTCAAATTATTTCTGCAGAAAGTTTAAGACTAAATTTGTTTTAACACCCATCTATAAAATCAGGGCATAAAGCAACCAGTATTTTATCACCAAGAGCATTCAAGTTTGGTTGCCCTTCAGAAATGAGGAAGATCAGGCTATAATAGCTTTATATGTGAAAACAGTCTTTGATTGACAGAATCTAATAATTTGAAGGGCAGCAAACCCACATTAGGAAAGCAGAATTCTCTGTTCAAGTTATGGCTTGCAACATCTATTAGCATCTTAACATTCGCTTGTATGAGTTTTTGTAACTGAATGTATTGTTTTTCTGTTATTGTGGTAGAAAAATAGCGACCTTTCTTTCCAATGATAAAAATATGTGGGTACTTTTCCTGTAGTTTATATATCTTACACAGTAGGTAATTTTTAAAGGGTTTTCTTTTTTAGGTGCCGCCATTTATCTTTTCATTCTGAGAAAAACCTAGTTTATTTAGCACAATAAGACCTTCACATAACTTTCCAGTATCAATTATTACAGCGACACGGCAACTCCCGTGTGAAAGGTTTCCTGTAATGTGTCTTGTGCAGACAAATAAACACAGGGAAAAAAAAAAAAAGACAAAGTACACATAACCTTCTTGCTGTCTATCTTACAAAAATACCTACAAGCAAAGAGAATTAATTGGAAGTTTGATCGTAGGAAGAAAGCCTTGTGCTGGCAATCCAACATTAACATTATAAAACTGCAAACCAAAAAAATCTGAAGCAAAAACCATGATGAAGCATGTTTTTCAAAAAGGATTTGGGGTATGGTGTGGGGGGCACAAAATGCTATAAGTGAGTTTTTTGCTAAATGCACGTTATTAAAAACATTTGACTGGCACTGAGATAATACGATTCTCCATAAAAATAATGAGTAGCTCTGAATAGATAATCAGGTCATTAGCAGGACAGACACCAAAACTCCTCCTAGTATGGTACTCTCGGTGTATTACTTCTTCACCTGAATATCATAATGAGAGTAGAAAGAGCCTACATGTACACAGAATCTTGCGTACATGAAGAGGTGTTGAGACTGGGGAGAGGATGGTTGTCGTGGTGTGTGTTTCTGCTGTTGGCTTTGTCCTGATGTCCCCTTCAGAGCACAACTGAGTACAAGTGGTCCATCCTGGGAGAACAAAGGATGTAGGCTGACTGCACAGAAATGAGACTCTGTTTTAAATCCAGTGATTACCCCGGGATATCAGCCCTTCCAGGATGACGCATGCTGTATACATCAGGATTCACCAAGACTAAATCAAAGAAAGGTGGGGGCATCTGCCATAGCCCAAGCTGGAGGAAGCACAGAAACCCCTGGCAGAGGAGACTGCAAGAAAAAGACACATACTGGGTTTGTGAAATAGTCCCAAACCGCCAAGCACACAGGTTATCCAGGAACCTGAAGCCGGAGCAACAACGCTGGCTTTGTGGCATACATTTCATGTGAAACACGCTGCAACCTGTACCTTTTAGAACAATTATTGCCTTTTTAAGGACAATTATGTATTATGTATGATGTATAATTTATTCCGGAGGTTACTGGTTTATAAAAGAGTCGTGGGCAAACTGCCAAGTTATCGTCTGAACTGTAGTTATGAGTTATAACAAGGGTTATAATTTACATTCGTACTCTGTTTTTAAGTTAATGAGCTATCCAGTATGAAACCCAGCACTTGGCTTTTTGTTTCTATGGTTTCTTATATTTGAGAATACAGCTTGGTTTTATAATTCGCCTCTCCGATATGTGGCACCCTAAATACTTTTGACTAAACTGTCAGGGTAGTGATCGTTTGCCTCAACAGAGAAGCCACTGTGTGCTTACCCATGGCTCTTACACACAGACCTCGACATTTCTGCTTGCTCTGGTGAAAGAGGACATACTACCAGGGCAATATGATTATGCCTTCTTAATTAAAAAAAAAAAAAAAAGAAAAAAGAAAAAAGAAAAAAGAAAAAAGAAAATCATTCTCTGGGACATTTCCACTTCCACCTGGCCATCAAGGTGCTTCAATGCAGCATTTCATCCAGAGTGCAGCTCCTCAAGTAGCACGACACCCAGTTGCAGCACTGGGGATGAGCCACATCCTGGTATGGGACTAGTGAAAGCGCAACCTTCTGGCCTAGGGGCGAACATGCCAGTGATTGAGCCATGGTGTCACATGCACTCAGTTTTGCCTAGCTGAACAGATAGCTCATTTATATTAAAAACCTGGACTAAATTTAGAGTGGTGAGAGACTAGGATAACCCACCTGGTGAGCAGTCTTTTTTCTTTTTGGTAATGGAGTAATAGAGTTGAGTTGAACACCAAGGAGGAGACTGAAATTAAGGAAGTAATGGACTCAGTGAGTTCAGCTGAGAAGGAGCTACCAGGATGTCCTGGCAAAAACATTAAGAGACAGAACTGATGTGAAGGACAAGGACAGAAGGGCAGGAAATAGAGAGAGGTTTGTTGTTAAGAGGGCCACTTACAGCTGTCACCAGAGAATAATATTTATAAATCCTGAGCCTGGCTTTGGTGAACATAAGGCTGGCAGGATCACCAAGCTTAATTTGCCCTTCATAACCATGGCACTGCTAATGGTAGCCCAGCGGTACCTCTGCTTCCCATAAGAAACTTGTAATCACTTCCCCTTCCCCTAGAAAAAGTAACAAATGATTAAGTCTTTGGCACATACAAAAGAAGCAATAATTAGATGATGCCATGCCTGGACTTTTCGTCAGTCATCTTCCAGTCATGGTTGTTAAGTGCTACTCTGGTGCCAAGTATTAATTATCTGAAAATTAGCGCTTGGTGATGGACCAAGTCTTTTCTCATCATAACTTAGTACCACCAGCGTAACAGTATGGAAGAAATAAGCCCAAACATTAGTCAAGAAAAGGAGAGTGGAAGTACGCACAGCAGAAGTTTCACTGGAGTAAAGAAAGTTTTGCTGATTCACTTGCTTTTTACCCCAGTGTCTTGTTCCTGTCTCTGAGGCCTCGGTTCATCCCCTCAGCCCGAGGACTCAGCTGACCTACCTGAGTCAGGACTGGAGGCTCCCACTAAGCCAAGGAGAGCCAACTGCAGAGTGTGATTCGTTCCAACCAAAGACCTAAAGACACCTCTACGGGTACCACCTTCCGTCCATTGACTACCCAGGGAGCCAAAGGCTGCTCCATGGTGGGATGCACCTAGGGATGAACTTCCCTTTCAAACCTAGTGAAGTCATCTTCTCTAAGCTGGAGGTAAGAGCTGTGCCTCAGTCACCTCTCACATTAAAGCAAGAAAATAACTATTTTAGTAACTACCTCAGGGGAAGAGACAGATGAATACTGGAGGTGGGATTCATGTCTCCACCACAGTAGGCTTTCTTCTCCAGCTTTCACAGTGCCGTGGCAGCCCTGTGGGGCCGTGGCAAGCCCCAGAGCCACTGCTCAGGCAGCAAGAATGGACACCCTGGGCTCAATTCTCTCTTCGTTTTACGTTTTCACAACTCAAGGCGGATGGAGGAAGCTGGATGCTTTCTTCTACAGTGTGAGTTTGTTCCAGAATAAATCTTTTTCACACAGTTACTGGATTACCCACTGTCCTTTTTGTCTAGCAAAAGTCTTAAGAAGTTTGCTTGTCACTGTTGCTGTATTTCCATGGGACAAAATCTTCTCTTTCTAAGCAGCCTTCTAGAAGCAAAGCAGTTATTTTAGAGTCCTACAACCAAGGCACGAGAAAAGGGGAAAAAATGATTGTCCTGAGGAACTGAAGGGTCACAAAACTTCCAGAAGAAGACGAGGTCAAGGGCTTAAGGTTTAAAGCACTCACTAAAAAGGTGTGAGATCCAGAATATTTTTCTCTGCTTGCTAGGTTTTGAACACAGACACTAAGGCTTTGGAGGTTTCTTGCTCTCAAGACTCTTACTAATACTGTTGCACATGGTCAAACATCATTAAATACTCACTAGAAACCTGGAAAACACTTCCAGACTGGAACCCCAACTCTTACGCTATGCTTAAAAAATGGCGTAGAGATGAGAGAGATCTACCACAGAGCTACCACATCCTCTGGCTTCATCACCGCCCTGGGAGACGTGGGAGCTGGCCGGCCGATCCACCTCAAGGCCACCTGCCTCGCATCTCAGTCATGCTGCATCAGGACTTACTCCTGCTCTGTGGGTGCTACTGTGCACATCCTCCATGGAGTTATTTACAAGAGGAAGCAATATGCCTGACAACAAGCACATGAAAGGTATAGGGGACAGAGTCAATATTAGGCTAACACACGTCTCTAAATGGACCTCAGCTGCTTCAAAGGAAAGGAGGAAACTCCTACATGATGGAAAGATGAATGAAATCTGGGAGCAGTAAGGAGAGGGAAAACATGAGGGTGAGGGAGGGGAAGGGTGTTCCTGGATTTTGCAAATTGATGGTCTCCACTAGGACCGCAGCTGGGTGCTCTTACACTAGAGAAACCCTGAAGCTACTATCATTTATTTGGTGTCCTGAGCAGTAATTGCTTGGGAAGCCAGGTATCATAAATAGCTCCCTGCTGGTCCTCCCACTCTGTGCTGGGTAATGCTGGAGCAGCAGAGAAGCTTACCCTGTACTTCTGGTGTTTATTTTTAAAAGGTAATAGCAACAAAAATACGCAAACCATTTGTGTTGGTGAAAAAAGGCTTACTAAGTTGTTAATAGGTGCTTCATAAATATATATGTAGAAAAGATTTCTAGATTAGAAAGAGGTAAGTATACACAATTTTAGCTTTTGTTTCTCAGCACACAAGAAGCCACTATTCACACACGTGTGCGCACACACGTGCGTGCAATGTATGATACTGCAAATGAAATACAAAAAGTGATATATATTCCTCCCATGATAATTGTGTAGTGGAGATGTATTAGAACCGGTCTTATCCTCAGTCCATTTAGCTATAAAAGCAACGCAGTTCATTAGGCACTCTTCTATGCTACTCAAATTACCATACAGGAATTTTTATGTCACTTTATATCACTCCTCTTTAGATAGTTTTAGCAGGAGCCCACCTAAACATTAATGTCCTCCACTGATGCTCTTTATTACCCTTTATAAAACAATTGTCCTAAACCGGCTTCAGTGCCTGACTGCAACATCTGGCTGTCATCACCCACAAAAGCAGGACCAGCTGCAGAGCGATGCTGCTCTCCCAGAAACTGATTTCAAACCACCAGGCAACATTTTTCCATTTTCAAGCCTAAGTAACTCCACGGGACCTTGCCTTTCATTACCTGGGATGTCCGGATCAAGCCCTTTGTTAAGTTCTTACATGACTACTTTCAGTTGGCTTGGGGGTCAAAGAAAGAAGACACTTCAGAGAATGGCTTTAAAACCTCACAAGGAAGGAGGTTTGGTTTCCATAATTAAGAGTACCCTGAAACTGCAGCTCAGACTTTGCTGGAAGGAAGAAACGCAGCTGAGGGGTAAATACAGAAGCCGCTTAAGCTTTTGTGACTGATGCTCAGTCTCAGCAAAGATGCTAGGAAATAGGGGTAGCTTTATAAATTACCCCGCGGTACTGCCTTTTCAGGGGAAGTGTCCTGAGTATCTCAGAGCAGAGAAATACATTAGCGAAGAAAATCACAGGAAGGTGAATGTTTTCTAAGCGATGGTACTGGCTCAGTGATCGAAGGAAGGCACTTGCTCTCTGGATCTCAGTGGCACCCACCGAGGGCCCTTTGCCGGTGCTGGTATTGCCCACCCACGCAGCAATTGCAGCCGCACCTGAATCTGTCCCTGGTGCGAGCCTGGCTGCCTGCTTGCATTTGGGACAAAGATAAAACACGCTGCCTTGGTCTTACAGAGTAGCAGCTTCTTCGGCAGAAGAAGCTTTTAGACTACCCCAAAATTTCCCTGATTTTGAGAATTTTGAGCAATTGTGTTTGAGCTGCTGTGATAAATACCTGAAATTAAACCACTTTCAGGTTCTCTCCCTCCCCATCATGGTGCGGCTCCATATCCATGCCTCTTAGATATAGAACAAAACAAGACTCAGCAAAGTGTTTACAATATCATGG
>NW_008824806.1:1933675-1941175 GCF_000699105.1 Pygoscelis adeliae | reverse complement strand
TGTATTGAAAATTTAAAATACCCTGCAGTATGCCAGTCAGTCAAAGAAACAGATGCCCTGTACAGCCTCTCCAGCACAACTGCGCAGATATTTTAAGCTATCAGAAGACAATCTGAAGATCCTTTTGAAGCGAAGTGTGATTTGTAGGAATTAGACTGGGCAGCTTCTCTTGGTAAGAGAATCGGAATGGGTGGATTTTACATCTCTGAGTGTGCATATTAGGCTCAAAATGACTTTGTAGTCACTTTGCATTACTTTGTATAGAGCCTTTGCAGTCATGGGGCTGTTTAAGCCTGAAGACAATGTTTATTATTATATTCCATGGTATGAAGTGTTTATATATTTTATTTATAATAATTCAAGCTTGATGTTGGATTTAGAGATTAATTAAAAAAACTAATGAGGTCTGTCTTTCAGGGATAGTGGTAATAAAGCATTGCCCAGAGTAGGCTGCTTCCAGTAAGAGGCCATAGATGCTTCTAGTGCTGACCTCTAAGTTTCTATTTGTTTTATTAATTTGAGGATTTATTTTAAATCTGTAAACTGATTATCTTTTCTTGCTCCCAGTGAATCCTTCTACCAGCTGGCTTTGGCTCTTCTTCCGTGGGGTCTCCTTTCCCTCATTCTTTCTGCTGGCTTTGTATCTATCGTTGTTGGCTCAGTTTCTTTACCCTCCACATTGTGCTCCCTTCACCTTTACCCTTTCTCTTCTGTCTCTCTTGGCCACACAAACTTCTGCTTCTATGTATTTTTCTCTGTCAAGCTTGGTGCCTGTGCATTGGTATGGTATCTTTTGGTCTCTTTTATTTAGCAAAATATGTCTCTTTGTGGCTGTTGTAGTTTACATAGGAGATGTTTTGAGAAGTTGGATGTTTTGATCTCAGAATAGTATGTAGTTGTGTACCAAATACTTGGATATGCAGTCTTAAGAGACAGAATTAGCATGCAGTCCCATCCCAGTGAAGTTGTTACCAACTTAATTCCAAAGACGCATCTAGCTAAGTTGTAGATAGTTAGCAAACCATTTTTGTAAAGACCAAATGTTAGCACTGGAGTCTCTACTATTAAACTGTGCCTGAGAAATCCGGGGCTGGAAGGAGTGATGAATTGCTACCCAAATCCAAGGAGCTCAGCAGCATCTCATCTCCCATCAAAATGGGTACGTGTCTGCTCAAAAAGAAAGACTGAATAAGGTTGCAATGGCAATATTAAGTCATTTTCAGCAAGAACTTCAACATGAAAACTCTGGAAATAGATTGAGCCAAGGAAGAAATTCACTTTAAGCCTTAAGATTTAGGTTGTGATGTAAAGCTTGTCTTTTCCCTTGGGTTGCCTACAAGGGGTACAGTCTTAGTCAAATGAAGAGAAGTAGTAACTTCCTTGAAAAGCTGGTTTATCTGAGCTAACTTTAGACTAGCTTGTGTGTGTGCTGTTAGTGTTGTATCTGCAGCGTTGTAGAGCACAGTAAAACCTCAACTGCCTGAATATGTACCCAGATTCTTTGACTTTTGTAGTTTGCCCTGAGCTATGTCTGTCACAACCGGCAGTACCCGCTAACCTGCTTAAAACTTAGCTCATGTCTGTCTGCTTGTGCTACAGTCACAGCAATGGGCACGTGTTCCCTTGTCTAGGAAGGTTATAGTTACTCATTTCTTCTGTGTTGTATTTTGGTGTACAGTTCCCTATATTATGCACCTCATCATAATTGTTCAAATCGCTAGGTCTTTAGGATGATACTGTAATACACATGTATATTGCAACATGTATATATGACATCTGTGCATGAGTAGTACATAAGTATATGTAATTTTAGAATGTGCTACTTCTATAAGTCAAAACCAAAACATTTAACCTAATTTATGTTTGTCAAGATACACAGAATGATTCCAGGAGAATCCATATTTTTTTGTTTGTTGTTTTCTTCAGGCTGTATGATCTTTTTATATACTTACATTCTTAAGGTTCATCAGTTGCCTCTCTCCAAACTGTGCAAGAATCTAACTGTACTTTAAACTTCACTGCCAGTTTTCACATGTAAAAGCCCTCACACTGTAAAGTAATTTGTCATCTCAGAGTACTCTTTCTTTGAAATTCTTTTATCAAAATGAAAAGAGGAAGGAAAGATTGCTGTTCCCTGTATGTCATATCTCCAGGTATCCTATAAATAATAAACTTAGTGTTTTGTTTTATTAATCCTTTTAACTGTACCCTGAAATACAGAAAATGATAGCAAAGCTCTCCAGTGAGTAAGAGGGCTTTCCTTTCACAGATTATTCTTCCAGATGCAATATCAGTCCATCATCAGGTGCACTCCAAACCAGTGCATCTGATTATTTTTTTAACTGAAGACCTCCCACAAGCCTCAGAAACTGGTTTTTTTTTTTGCCTAAAAGTTGTTTGTTGCAGGTGATTTTGTGTTCTAGGCCCTCTTTTTTTTGCCTACAGAATGTTCTGTGGAAACAGAAACAGTTCATTTTTTGTTGGTCTTTGAGGCTTTGTTATCAGTTTCCTCAGGAGAAATGGCAAACAACAGCCTATCTTCTCTTTCTCTTAAATCATAAGAAACAAGCCATAAGGAACCACCCAGTCCTAGACTTCAAGATTTGATTTCACAAGTATAGAATCATAGAGTCATTAAGGTTGGAAGAGACCTCCAAGATCGAGTCCAACTGTCGACCCAACACCACCATGCCTACCAAACCGTGTCCCTAAGCGCCTCATCTACACGTCTTTTAAATACCTCCAGAGATGGTGAGTCAACCACTTCCCTGGGCAGCCTGTTCCAATGTTTAACCACTCTTTCAGTAAAGAAATTTTTCCTTACATCCAATCTAAACCTCCCCTGGCGCAACTTGAGGCCATTTCCTCTCGTCCTTTCGCCAGTTACTTGGGAGAAGAGACCAACACCCACCTCGCTACAACCTCCTTTCAGGTAGTTGTAGAGAGCAATGAGGTCTCCCCTCAGCCTCCTTTTCTCCAGGCTAAACAACCCCAGCTCCCTCAGCCGCTCCTCATAAGGCTTGTTCTCCAGACCCCTCACCAGCCTCGTTGCCCTTCTCTGGACACGTTCCAACATCTCAACATCCTTCTTGTAGTGAGGGGCCCAAAACTGAACACAGTATTCGAGGTGCGGCCTCACCAGTGCCGAGTACAGGGGCACGATCCCTTCCCTACTCCTGCTGGCCACACTATTTCTGATACAGGCCAGGATGCCATTGGCCTTCTTGGCCGCCTGGGCACACTGCCGGCTCATGTTCAGCCGGCTGTCGACCAACACCCCCAGGTCCTTTTCCGCCAGGCAGCTTTCCAGCCACTCTTCCCCAAGCCTGTAGCGCTGCATGGGGTTGTTGTGGCCGAAGTGCAGGACCCGGCACTTGGCCTTGTTGAACCTCATACAGTTGGCCTTGGCCCATCGATCCAGCCTGTCCAGGTCCCTCTGCAGAGCCTTCCTACCCTCAAGCAGATCAACACTGCCGCCCAACTTGGTGTCGTCTGCAAACTTACTGAGGGTGCACTCGATCCCCTCGTCCAGATCATTGATAAAGATATTGAACAGAACTGGCCCCAATACTGACCCCTGGGGAACACCGCTCGTGGCCGGCCGCCAACTGGATTGAACTCCATTCACCACAACTCTCTGGGCCCGGCCGTTCAGCCAGTTTTTTACCCAGCGCAGAGTACACCTGTCTAAGCCGTGAGCCGCCAGCTTCTCTAGGAGAATAAATAAAGTAATAAATAAAGTAAATAAAGTTAATGATAGAATCCGTGATCTGATATGGACAGCACTAATGTGAGCAAAGTTCTCATGTTTGTGGATCTAGGATACAAGATACACTGAGCCTGCTGTTGGAAATTGTCCTGATTTCAAACAGGATTGTTTCTAATAGTCCTTTATCACAGCTAGTCCTGCTTTAGGACAGTAATGGTAAAAAAAAAGAAAAATCACAGAAAGCAAAATACAAATAACATGAAAAACGTATTAGGGTTTCTATGAAACATTGCCTTGTAGAAGATGCTGCCTATCTGGTGTTTATAGTGAACTTAGAAAGGAGTAGGAACCCCAGTATGCTTGAGATGTTATTTCAAACAGTGAAGAGAAACACAATTTGAATGCAATTATCTAATGTTGTAATGCGGAGATCCTATCTGTGAGTGTGTGTATTTGTCGTAAATCAGAACATCTCCCAGATCCTTCCAGGTGTGGATACTAGTGTAACACACTAGGAAACAGAAATCCTTTGGGCATGGGGACGTATTTTCTACCAGCCCCTTTCAGAACAGAAAAACCTCTCTAGCATCCTGAATACATATGTGTTTACTTTCTGTGTTTTAACGTGACAGTAATCATGTTAGGAAATTGGTATCACAGCTTGAAATGTAGAGCAGATCCTATGCAAGATTTGCTCCTCTTTACTTCCTTCACAGACTGGACTTTCAGGGGAGCAGATGACAGTGCTTCAGGAAGTGAGCGTAGCTCCACCTGAGGTGGTGAATGTCATCTTCTTAATCTGTAGCCTTGGAGTGATTGATGTGCAGTCAATATATCATTAATGTTAATTGTGTGAAGTTTAAGTATTTTTTTAATAGTCTGAAGTCTTTCTCAGGAATCCTAAGAAAATGAGAACAGAAGCTTTAAATTATGGATTTAATGGAAATTCAAGCAGTGTACATAAATAATAGGCAAGAGTTCATGCAACAGTTGCTTTTGGGATTCGTAATGTTTGGCAAACAGATGCAGTTGTCATTGTTTGTGAGAACATCAGCGAAGATGGTAGAATTTATCTAAATTATATGCAGTAATGAGATACACAAAAAATATTTTTGTCCTTTCAGAAATATCTTTAACATTAGCCTTTATCCATTTGCAGTCTTACACGTTACTCAAAGTTTTTTTGAGATTATATGTGAATTAGAAACTTGCTACCATACTCACAGATGTCTTTTGAAGTTTCAAAGACATAACAAACCCAGAAATGTTAAATGGAATCTGTCTTACAGAATATATTCTAAAGCATTGACTTAACACAGAAAACCAAGGAAAACGGGTAAGTTGATGTATTATTTTATTCCCCTCTACTTTGTATGAATCCTTAAACTTCTACTAAATCACTGAAACATGATAGTTACTGAAAGGTGTGTTCTGCATACCTGGTAAATATGAAAATGAAGAGGAAAGACAGCTATGTAAAATGTCCTTATGGGTTTCAATGGTAATCAATATTAATGTTTCTTAAGTATGTTTTAGTGGGTAAATGCGTCATGAAAGTTAGAGATTTTAAATTATTTTCTATAATTGATCTATAGAGAAAGAACAAGGTTCCTGTATTCAAAAGCAAAAGAGAAGGCAGCAGTGGCTTATTAGACTGGAAAGGACGAGGAGCTATGAATTTTACTGGGGGCTCAAGCAAGCGGAGAACAGAGAAGGAAGATGAATTGTGGAGTAGGAACTGAAGGTTAAGAAGCTCTGGAGCCCCTGGGACAGAAGAAACTTGGGTTAGGAACATCCACGCTTGTGAGCAGAGCAGCCTTTGTGGCCTGTGATGCATCCAGGACAGTCCTTCCCGCAGATGATGCTCTGTCTCCGTTTCATTCCTTGGCTCTCACCCACATTACTTGACATTCCCTCTCAAATGTATCTCTCCACCTCTTTGTAACCCCCACACATCCTTCCCTTTTGAACACACTGTTTCTACGGCTCCAGCTTCCCAGTTCAAAACCTCAATGCCTGTTGACGCTCGTCCTTTTCTTTTGGCCATCTCTGACCACTGGCATATGTCCTTGCCCATGGCAGCTGCTGGGCTCTTCACACAAGGAGAAAGTATGGTTTTTGGCATGATGTAGATACTGCACTTACTGAAGTCTCTGAAAAAAAAGCTGTGCTGACATGCCTGCTGTCCCTACTACTCTCAATGAGACAAAAGAGCAAGTAAGCATATGAGGCTGAGAACAAACTTGTACTTGTTCAAGTTTAGTCATAATGCCTAACATAAACTCTCTTAAAATCCAAGTCAATCAACATTAACAGTATAAAATACAGGTTAGGAAGCATATTTTGCATGATTTCTGTTGCAGTAGAACTCTGAAAAATGCAAAATAAACAAAGCCAAATTTTATAAATTCCAGAAAAGTATACTGAATGCAGTATTATAATTTGTGTGTTATTTGAGCTCTATGATACAGATTACATAAAGTACTTGCATGAGAAAGTATGAACAATGCTCCCAAACCTTAAAAATTGCATCATCCATTTTTTTTAAGAGTCCAGTTGTAGAAGTAACATTGTACAAAATGAAAGTAGCAATATATTTAAGATAAATACCTTGGCACTATGGGTTTGTTTTGCATTTGGCCAGTAATTTCTAAGATCAGAGTTGGGTAGCTAACATCAGCTAACACCAAATATTACAACTTATTTGTGACTGTGCCATACAGCAGAAACAGTAGGAGATGCATAGCAGTAGAAACAAGAAAAACAGAAATTTGACACAATAAATTTACATTGAAAGTGCTTTAGGGAGCAAGCCTACTTAATTGAAGAGGACATAAGCACATGTTTATCTGCTGTGTTTAACAGAGAATGTGTAACACATTCCTAAAAATAAGCATATACTTAGAGCTTAACTGACGCAAAGGTAATAACTTAACAGGAGTCATGGAATAAAAGCCTGTGTATTTCCTGAAATATATAATTTAAGGATCTTATTTTACAGTCATAAAAAGTACGAGCTCGTACTTAAAATAAGTGTTATGTTTAACGTGTAGCATTGTTGCTCCAAATTTCCGAGAGATACAGTTAACTTCTTTCAATTTTCTGCCTTTATTCTTTAGTCCTTAATTATATATTTTATTAAAGGCCTATGAGACTTAGCAGTAAATAAGTAAACTCAGTGGTAAAGTTTGTAAACTATTGCACCGTGTGCATTTTTCTGTGTTTCAACACAGTAGAATGAGTTAAAACATCACCACTCAATGTTGGGGCATTCTTTAAAGATACAATCTTCAGCATAGTTTAGGCTTTGGATATCCAGACTTCAAGATGAGTTTAATATCTTTATCAATGATCTGGACGAGGGGATCGAGTGCACCCTCAGTAGGTTTGCAGACAACACCAAGTTGGGCGGGAGTGTTGATCTGCTCGAGGGTAGGAAGGCTCTGCAGAGGGACCTGGACAGGCTGGATCGATGGGCCAAGGCCAATGGTATGAGATTCAACGAGGCCAAGTGCCGGGTCCTGCACTTTGGCCACAACAACCCCATGCAGCGCTACAGGCTTGGGGAAGAGTGGCTGGAAAGCTGCCTGGCGGAAAAGGACAGCTGGCTGAATATGAGCCCTCAGTGTGCCCAGGTGGCCAAGAAGGCCAATGGCATCCTGGCCTGTATCAGAAATAGTGTGGCCAGCAGGAGTAGGGAAGTGATTGTGCCCCAGTACTCGGCCCTGGTGAGGCCACACCTCGAATACTGTGTTCAGTTTTGGGCCCCTCACCAAGAAGGACACGTTGAG
>NW_008824806.1:1909235-1933403 GCF_000699105.1 Pygoscelis adeliae | reverse complement strand
AACAGGCTGCCCAGGGAAGTGGTTGAGTCACCATCCCTGGAGGTATTTAAAAGATGTGTAGATGTGGTGCTTAGGGACATGGTTTAGTGGTGGAATTGGCAGTGTTGGGTTAATGGTTGGAACTGATCTTAAAGGTCTTTTCCAACCTAAACGATTCTATGATTCTATCCAAAGTAGTATTAAGGGGAAAAATGTATACCTTTAAAATTCCAATTCAAGTTATTTACATTGGAATGAGTTTCAAAATAGCCCAGCTTAAATTTAACATTTAAGGTATGAAAATACTTATGTAGGTCTAAAACTGCTGCAGCCTATAATAAGAATTTAAATAGATAAAAAAGACCTGTTGGATCAGTGAATTCTCTTCAAATTTCGGTGAAACAAAGGCTTCTGCTTTTTTAATTGCTGTCACAATCAAAGGAAGACATGCTAAATTTCTGAGTCTAGTCATTCTTTGTAAAATTGTTGTCATGTCATCCATTTAAGTGTCTATCATGAAAATGTTTTTAATTAGAGTGAATGCTAGTACTTACCTGTTTTTTATTGCAGAAATATGTTTCTGCGGCACAGGAACATGTTTCTTGTTGTCCCTCAATGGACATGCTAATTCAAGGCTGAAAAATCCAGTGGTAACTAAACGGGCAATCTAACTTGTTTTCCTTTTCCACATTATTTCCCTGCCAGTCGAGTAACTAACTCATTTTAGAAACTGTGGGAGGATGTTTCTTTATGTACCTGTATGTATCCTTAGCTACTTTTGAAAATATGCCTCTGGTTACCAGAAACTATTGGCCAGTTCACTCACTAGAGTAAAACAGTCCTGGTATGATAAATGACTAAACTCCAGATACTTTAATACTCTAATAAATACAAAACAGTTTTAAAATGTTATTTTGAATCTAATTCTAATTTCCATCTCAATGCACTGTAGCAAGATGAAAAATAAAGCAATATTTTCTAAAAAAGAAATACATACAACTTAAGTAAATGCAAAAAAATTAAGGAATTTATATGTGCATTTCATAATAGCAAAAAGAAACAAGTAATTTAACATAAGAGCTCATGTTTTGTTGAGCAGCAGCATAGCCTAATGGTTCAATGAATCAGTGACAAAGAACTTTTGCTTAGGCAAATACAAAACAAGATTAAAAACCTACTATTTAAATCAAGGGTTCCTGCATGCTGTTTTAAATTGTCATTAAAACTGGTGATTTAAACCATTTGATTTAAATCAATCCATCCTGTTAAATGGCCGAATAAGATTTTTGTGAGAAAAATATAAAAAACATAGCGTTTATGTAGGGGACCAGAACAACACTCTTGGAGCTTCCTCCCCCCCCCTTTTGATAAGTATATCACAAGTCTTTAAAAGTACATTATCTTTACCTGACACAAATACATTATGATAAACAGGAGTTGACTCCCCCCGCCTTGTTCAGTGCATGCAATACTCTTAAGTATTTGTTTAGGGATTTTAAAAAACAGAGAGTGGGTTGGACAGGTAACAGACTGGTCTGGAAAGCTGCTTCAACTCACCCTCAGAAATGTGGGTCAGTTTACCTCGTGGTGGAATTGAAAAGCTCCCTTTATATTTGCTCTGTTATTTCGGAGTGACAAATTACAGTCTTCATTTCTGAGGTTTATCTGGTGTCCAGGTCATTAAACACTGAAAAGTGAGGTTTCAGGTACTTTTAAAGGCAACTGTTAGGGAGATATTTCTGAAGGTCACAAGCGCCTCAGGGAGCCAGCTCCCCTAGGCTCACTCCCTAGCCATCAGAGGGAAGTAGACTTCCATGGTCTTGACACAGCTGGGAAGATGGAGCGTATTGTGCTCCTTCGGTTGGCTGCAGAGCCAACAGACCTCAAGTGATTTTTTTTGCAGAAAGAATGGTCAGCCTGAAGCTGTAGAAGATGAACACATGGCTCCTGCAAAGATCCCCCGTACTGAGCGTGGGGAAGGTGAGGAGCAGCGAGTTGCCCTGGCACGTCCCACCGGCTTCTCTCACTGCACTCGCTCAGCTACAGGACAGGGCTGCAGAGTGGCTGTGCCTCTTGTCCATGCCCTCAGCAGCTGTAAGGGGGGAGCAGTTGCTGGGTGGTGGGTTGGTGGAGGGGTGGCCAAAGGGGAAGAAGAGCCAGGGGGGTTGGGCAAGGGCAGAAGGACTTGGAGGGAAGCAGCTGAGAGATGGAAGAGGCCAGCCAGGGCTGAGAGGATGAAGCGGGTTTGGGCGGTGAGCAGCAGACTGGGAAGGGAGGAAGGATATAGGGGAGCTGAAAGAGAAAGGGAAGATATGTGGCCTGGATCATGTTTTCTGAAGCTCTTTTTCATTATTGTAGTCTTGCAGTATTCCCTGCATCCTCCCAGTGGTAACTTCTTTTTTCTGGTAAAAATATACTCAATTTATTAACAAATAGACATAATGCTAATAATGCATTTGCCTAAATATACTTAGTGTGATGTACTTGTAGAAGTATTTACAGTCACAGCATATATGTGATAGTGACTTAAGTATATTTTTTAAATTGCCGTTCTTCAGCACCATATACTTTATTGCCCTGGTTCTTTGCCTGCATGAAGTCAGTGCCTCTCTGGTAGAAGCCGTGAACGTTGTCACAGGAGCTGAGCAGATCAGTCTAAAACTTCATGTTGTGCAGCCATGACACAGTAATGCTTCTCAGATGTATGATCTCTCATCATTTGAACAACCTGTACTAGTTTGGATGTAGAATCCTCTCAGGACTGAGATGGGATAGTGCCGTATAGGTTGGTTGTCCTCCTTCCTTCCCATGTGGAGGAGTTGTCAGGTGCTTAGTTGGGATCATTCATAGACACAAAACGCTCTGCAGCAACAGA
The DNA here is from genome assembly GCF_000699105.1 of Pygoscelis adeliae. Classification (NCBI taxonomy): domain Eukaryota; kingdom Metazoa; phylum Chordata; class Aves; order Sphenisciformes; family Spheniscidae; genus Pygoscelis; species Pygoscelis adeliae. The sequence continues at coordinate 1,930,549 of NW_008824806.1, read as the reverse complement.
CCTGAGGTGGTAAAATTCAGACTGAAACGATAGTATAGAAAGGTATATTTTATTAACACACTGATTCATACCGAAAGACTCTACTATTCTATTTACTGTGGGTAAAATCTTTTCCCTGTTCAATATATGAGGCTAGAGTTTCACCCTAAACCAAAAAAAAATGTTTACAATACTAAAAAGGCAAACAAAGAAAACCCTTCATGTTTCAAGTATTTAAATAATTATGGATTGGTAGATAATGTCTTTATTGTATATTTTGATTTTACAGGGTTTGTACAGTCTTACATAAATACTGGGAAATCCCTTCCATTACTGATGCCTTCCAATACTTATGCTGTCCCACCTTATGGAAGTCATAGAAATCAATTAAAAGGCAGTTTTAGCTAGCTGTGCATGTCAAATTTATAGAAGAGTTCTCATCAAATTAAAATTAAGGTAACATTTCTGCTCTGAAGCCGCTGAAAAAGGAGGTGAATTTTTATAAAATAGCTCTGCCATCTGTAAGAATTTGTAATAACGAGCCAAAATTAAAACAGATAGAAAGGGGGAAAGGAGTTAAAATGAATAGCTATACTGCACTACAGTGCATCTGATTTTACCTGTTTCAGCTCAAACACTGTTACAGGGTTTTTTTTTTAAATGTTTTTATTAATCTCTGAAAATGACAGGTGTCAAGAGCCTTTTGTGATACACATACAAAAAACTTGCGGTCAAGAGGTCATATCACTGCAATGTATTAGGCAGTAGCCTTCTCTCTTGTGGAATTTTCCTTGTTTGAAGTGTTTCCAATGAAAGATGCTTGCTGTAATGCACATCAGTAAAATTATCTATTTGGGAACAGCTTTACATGGTAAAGGAAGCCATGAGAATACTTTGGTATTGTGTACGTCTTCTCTCTTAATAATTGCATGTTCTGAACTCTCTAGGATGCTATAAAGCACACAAAAGATATATGGCTTACATGAACATATGTGTTTTGGGATTGAATTTTATGTATATTATTCTTGTCGTGAAAACAATTTCCTACTTTTTTTTTCTTTATACTCTTTAAAGAGAATTCTCATGCCCTGAATACGAAGCTGTGTATTTCACTAAGCTGTCTTTTAGTATTTTCTTTGTATTTTCTTCACTGGCTATGAGCGCCACAACTCATAAGAAAATAAATACAGTATGTAAAATAAGATGCTTACACACACACACGCAGAAAACAAAACCAGAATGGTTTGAAAACTTGCTTTGGTGTGCTTAAAGTAAAGGCATTTGTAATTTTAAGACAGCCGTGTATGAGGCCCATTTCAGAGGCTCTCCTTGAGCTCTGTGAGCCTAATGGACAAATTCTTACAGCTGCACTTTGTCTTTGGGCACACCAAAGCTTGGGCATATACCTGCCTGGGCAGGTATTTTCAGTCAAGTTACGTAATACACTACATAATCATTAGGGAAAAAACCCGAGAACAATAGTGGTGAAGATTTTGAACATTTATATAAAGTTCAGTTTTGAAAATGTGTCTTTTTTTGACACACCAATCTCCAAAGTGGTTCGGCCCCAGAACCTTGTGAAACAGTTGTACGATGTGGCGATCCTGTTAGAGATGGTTTATTTTCCATTTTTGTTTAATTGTTTTAGGTAGGTGTGGAGAAGGCAGATTAGTGACAAAATTGCAAAGATACATTATAAACCAGGTTTGAGATACCCACATCGAAGTAGGGACTCTAATTAGGGATTTAGGAAAGCTGGATTATAAAAATGGGAGCTGGTCAATGGTTCTTAAAGTGTCCTGAGGGGAGGAGGAAGTGCTTGCTCAGCTCTTCCGTGCCTCAGCATCATGCATGGGAAGGACTGGGAGTCTCAAGGAGTGTATGCTTTTAAAAAGTGAAGTGAGATGAGGAGTGGGGTCTCTGGCAGAAGCAAGTTTATTTTGTTGCTCTGGGTCAGGATGAAGACCAATAACTGCTTGCATCACGTGGGTTTTGATGCAGGGAAGTTCTGCAAGATTTACATTGCAAATTGGTAGGAAATGATATTTTGATTTTTAAAATAATGATGTTCTTCATTTCCTTTTGCTTCTGGCTGTGCTTGTGCAGCATGTTTACATGTGTAGGCAATTGAGGATTTAAAAACAACTGTCCTGCTAGTCTTTGTTGATTTGAGAGAAGAGAATGGAGGAGACAAAGAGGACTCCAGGATGGAATATTATGATGGTTACCAGGGCTGAAGACTTGGGCAACAGATATGGGATTTTTTTTGTTTAAAAGTCTTTAAAAGCACAGTAAGTTTGGATGAGACTGGAAGAACACTGCAGAGGCAGGATAGCCTACTGCATCTACAGGAGGAAAAAGAGGAATGCACAGAAGACAGGGGATGGTAGTTACAGGATATAGGAAGGCAGCAAACATGGAAAAGAATGGAAGAAGAGTTAGTGAGAATAATGAAGTGTAGAGAAATCTATATCCCTAAGAAACTTTACAAACAGTATTTAAAAAAAATGCTCAGTGTAACGCTTCCAGCCCACAATTTACTGATAGCTGTTTTCAGTAGTTTGAGTGACAAAGACTAATAAGAAATATGAAAAGGAAAAATGGAAAACAGTGTCTGGGAATGAACAACAGTTCAGGAATTCCATTGCATTTCTGATTGCTGTATAAAACCTATTTCTCACTGTTATCTCATTTTATGGTATTCCCTAGAATGCACAAAACATTAGATGCCAAGATCATAGCAGTGAAATGAACATAGCAGTGTTATGAACTTCTATTCCTAGTTAAACAGTCTGTCTCTAACAATCTGCTGAAAATTGTTATTTTGATGCATTTATATGTATGGTGATCTTTAGGGGTAGAACTAGAAGGCTAGCTGTTATAGCTGTGGTGGGATGGAAATGAAAATTAGAGTTTAGCTTTGTGTTTTGTGAGGATGAACCATTTGGAGAATAGGCCAATTCTGAAGTTCAGGTGTAATATTGTTGCCAACATTAAATATGTGATCACCATTCTGATAGCTGCAACAGGAAAAGGAGAGACCAAACACATAAATTATAGTTGCATTCTTTAAACTATTTTTAAACAGCAGAATATCAGAACCCGTGTAGAACAAGATAGAAAAGAAAAATCCATAAGGACTGACTTCGGAATTTGCTGAAGGAAAGGCAATGGAGAAGGAAGGACAAAGGAGTACACAGAGATGAAGAGGGATAAGCAGAAACAGGAGGAAAGAGAGCTTGCAGAAGACAAAATTAGAGTTTATCCTGGAAGAGATAACATTTTCCCAATCTGTGAATGACTGAATATGACAGTATGGTATTGAATAACTAATAAGCAACCACTGCAAATGTAGTTAATACATAAATAAAATATTCTAGCTTCAGTCATTCTGAAAACTTCCCTCTGACATTGTCTGCTATGATACTAGATTGATCAAAATGTCTTGTACTAAATTTGTACTCCAGCCTTCAGACTATCTTTGGTCTGTCAGCCTAACAGCCTGCACAAAGCTTCTAATGTCAATGGCATTATATAGTTAAGGCCAAAGTTCATGTATTTTACCTCATCCTGGAAACGTATTTAATTATTTTTTATAAATAATGAAGATTGGCCTGGAAGCTTAGGTTCATAGCTTTGATTCACTTAGTAGCTGTATGTCTTCTGTGCGTGAATAAAGTTTTACAGAATTATAATAGCATATACATAGGAAGGGAATAACGTAAATAATGGTAGTGCTTTGGCCTGTAGCTAAAGTAAATAAGAAGTGGTTGAGACTTATTTTCTCAAATTTTGGATGTAGGACAGTATTGGATGGGGTGGAATAGGACGTTGAAATAATCTTAGATAAGGTAGACAAATAAAAGCCTGAAGAAGTGCATTAAGTAAAATTTCTCTTCCGAAGTATTGAAAGCTCTCAAAACCCAAGGTTCCCTGGAAGATGAAGTGTTCAGTGTTTCTAAGGACAGCATCCTAGGTCATTCATGTAAGACAGAAGAGCGTGCAGCTTTCTTAAAAGCTTATTAGGGCATTAGTGAGATCCGAGTAGTTTTTGGTTCCTGTCCCAACTGTGCTATAACAGTTTTCAGTAACTTTTATGTTCGTTCATTAGTTTGGAGCTCTCGTGATGTGTTCCCCCATTTTACAGAAAGCAGGAGACTGTTACTGTTTACAAACCTTTTTATTCTGAAAATAATTTGTATACTGTAGAAGTTGAACATGTGCATTGAATCAAGATTCTAAAATCACAACACTCAATATTCCTGAGTGTTTATTTTTTTAGTAGTAATTTTCTGAAGGGTTGCAAAACAGTGATGAATTCATTTCCCTTAAGTGCCTTATGTGAGAAGAGAAAGAGCAGGCAGGTAGGTCCAGTCTGGTGTAACTAAAGTACATTAAAGACCACAAAACTGGAAAAAAATCTAATAATATAACTTAAAAAAAAAGTCAGAGCTAATACACTCTTATGTTTCTTTCTTTTTCAATTTAAGTAATGAGTGTTCTAATTTTATCATACTCTAAGCTAGCCATTTTTTCATGGATAAATATTCCCAGATTTTCGTAAGCAGACTACTCGGTTTGGCAGCACTGATTATTGTTTTACCAGTGTTTTTCATTCACAAATGTCAGTGACTCAAGCAGCCAGTGACAAAGGTGAAATGAAGCATGTTGCCCGATTTTAGAAAAAATACCCCTGCCTGAGAACAGCACCCAATTTATTTTTAGATAAGTTATCTTAAAATCCTTAGAAGGATGACTTCATACTTTTTTTTAATATTATGTCTAAAAGAAAAACACATAAGATTGACATATTTTACAGTCTTCCTTAGTGCCATTCTCACTCAGTATAAATACTGGAACATTTTGTGTTACCGATTTCCTTTCAAAGTAAAATGAACATTTCTGCTCATTAACAGAATTGGAGGATTTTTTAATAGTTGTGTAATATCCCTTAAAAAAATTCGGTACAGCCTAGTTGCTACAGCCAATACATATATCCCCTTAAGCATTGCAAAACAAATATTTAGCATTGCATTGTGATTCAAAGAAACAATGCTGTAGGAGAAAACAGAAAAAGTTGTTTACAACAAGTCAGCAGCAGAATATTTTTATAGTGCTGTGTTCATCTGCATGGCCCCACACCTTCTTGATTGTTGATCAGATAAATTGGTATCTGCTCAGCCTTCACTTCCTGGCACCCAGTTCTGTGTTATCAGGGGCTTAATTTTGTTGGGACGATCTGTGGCTATTTCGGTAGGAAAGATTTATGCTTCATTTTTGCTGCTTGGGTGATGTGAATCAATTGTATTCAGGGATGAATACAGACCATTGATTTTAGAGGGCTTTGTATCTGCTCAGCACTTTTTAACAGTCTCTTATTTGGGTGTCTTAGGTTTAGGCACCTAAGTTTGAAAACCGTGTCCTAGGTGCATTTGCAGAAAGATGAAAGGGCTTGGTGGTATTGTTTTTTAGTTAAAGCAAGACAATGATGATTCATTGCTGAGCTGTTACAGCCAGGCAAAACAGGCAAAGCGATTCTCATCACTTAGGCATAACTGCAGTACAGGACTCCAGGAAACTATAGCCTGTGCTCTTATGAAAAGACTGACTACATTTTGTCAAAATTTCACTAAGGAGAAATGAACCCTGTCTTAAGAGTAGCGCTGTTTTTTTCCTTTGGCATTGAAACATCATCCATACTTGGCAATCAGTTTCAGGTTCCCCTTTATATGACTGGCCATAATTCCTACATAAAAGGAGAAGAACTTTTTTGGGCGTAATGGTAATTCAAAAGTGATACAGAGACTCCCATGGCTAATTATATTTTTTGCCATGATGTCCTGTGGCTCGTTGATAGGCAGGACTGGAAACAAGTTTGTTTTGCTTTTATTTATAAAGAAATTATTACATCGTGCATGATAATTTATTCAATTAAATTACATAACCCTTTTGTGTAAGACTTGATTCACAAAAGCAGTTTAGGGTGGTGCTGGGATTAGATTTCAGAAGTCAACTTAGTTTATAGGTCAGTCTGCCTCTGGTTGATAGTAAAACTTAATCAGCTTGTCATCCTGAGATATACGGACATGGTTTTTCCTTCTCCAAGTCCAGGTGTGATTCCTGACTGGTGCTTACTATGCTTATTTGAATTTGATTAACACACCTATGGCTTAAATCTTGAAAACATCAATGGTGGGTGTGTTTATATTCCATGAATGTGTCACAGTAAACCTAAATTAAATAAGCTCTTCAGAGAAAAAAGTCATGCCAAGAAACTTCGTCAAATGTGTATTTATAGAAAAAAAATGCATGTGTATTTATCCCAGACTATAGTAGCTGCGGTAAATGGTATTTCTACTGAATGTTGACCCAAGCATCACTATAAATTTCTGAATGAATGTCTTCGAATGTCTTTGAAAAGCAGACTTGTTAAAATCCCATAATTAAAATCCTGTCGTGTTTCTCAATCATAGTCTTCCAGAGAAATAAAGAAGACGAGTTAAGCTCGACTTCATAGTTTTCCCTCCAAATATTTCTCATTTTCAGAAGTCTGTGTGCCGAGTCTTTTAATATTTTTGTGACTTGTACAGTAGTACAGGGTTGGCTTGATTCAATCTGTTGGTTCGTAGCAGTTCCCAAGCAGTGACTAGAAACATTAAGCTACGTGTTTATTAAGCATTCTGTAAGTCTTGGCAATTTCTAAGAAGGTAGTAATAGCAAATGCCTATGATGCAGACCCCATTGCAGTATTTTCAAAGTAAATCCAAATAAGCAGAATAAAAATCCTAAGTAAAAAGCACTCCTCTTAAGAATCTGTTGCAGATGTCCTGTGACAAAGGCAGACTTCAAGGACGTTCCATTAGTACCCTAAATATATTGGTACGATAAAAAGAATTTTATATGGCGCGAGTAGCCTTGTAGCACTTGACTACCATTTTGAATTACATAACATTATGTTTTTCTATTTAACTTAACATATTTTACTTCTTAAGTGCTTTATTATGTATTTACAGAAATATTCTATAGTTCTTTGTTTATAAAGTTGAAAAATTGAATAATTTATCTGCTTAAAATAACTATTTTAAGTTTATCTGTGAGATAGCCACAAACAGATTAATTTCTTCAAATTCATGGTTTCTACCACCTGTTTGAGTGTTAAATGTCTGTGTATGTCAGTTTTAAATTTGTTAGCCTAAATGAGAGTAATTCTTTTGGAATTTCAGTATTTTTTGCTTCATTTATGTTAAATAGTTGTCATTGGCCAGATAAATCACGTGATATTGCTAATGGCCTTGAATGTAGAGAAGAAAATGTACAAAGTGGCACTTACTAATTAAAGATCATGAACCAGATGATTATAAGAAGGTTCTACTCAGCTGCTTAAGTAAGACAAATGCAATGTATTAATACTAAGAAAGCTCTGTCCCATTATATTGTAAGTCTGATGTACACACAGAAGCAAGGAGTTTCATATTAAGACTATTTTATTTCTGCCTCGTTATGGCTGTATAATGTAGCTAAAGAAATCATAAGACTTTATGATTGTGAGATACACAGAATATAATTTAATCTCAGTTTACAATTGTTTCACTTGGGTTCCAACCAAGTTCACAGGAAAAAGGGATTGAGGCTGCCGTAGGTATCATTTTTAGTATGCTGTATTACACTAAATGCTATAGGTGTAACTCTAGAAAACCTTGGGAGGTGGAGAACTCTTAGAAATCTAATTTTAATATATACTTCAAAATAGACTAAATTATTATGTGAAATATATGTTGTGTGTATATGATTATGTCTGGTTATTACATTGTCATTACTGATACAAAGAGAACCTTCCAACTGAATAGTTATTAAATATTGAAATGTTCTGAAGATATTATGTGAAATTAAATATTTAATTTTGCTTAATATCTTCACAGAAATGTTTCAGCTGGTTTAGATTTCTAGAAGATACTAAAATGTAAGATCTCAATATTGTGTGAACTAATAGCTTGACAAATTTCATAAATGCTATTTAAGGCATATACAATTATACTTTGCTGTATGAATATAGAACTAAAGGACTGTAAGTGATTTCCTTGCTTGTGGAGTTCAGTCATCTCCTTTTAAAAGGAAATCTCAGAAATTTATCAAACTCCATATAAGTTTATCCAGCTCCAGACGCATGCGTGCACGCTGAGTTTGGATTCTTACAGCTAACAACTCTTGCAAACAGAGGAGGTAAGTGAATGGGGGAGAGATAAGAGGTAAACAAAGTATTAGAAAATTAATTAAGAAGCTCTTACAACCAACCCAAGTAACTCATCCCAGGAAAAAAAAACCCACACCAAAAAAATGAAACACCAAACAAAAAAATCCCAAGCAACCACAACAAGATTGTACACAGAATCCTCACTTCATTACCTTCAGTTACATTTTTGCCCTAGGCTTCAGTGAAGCCTGAATTTCACCCTGTGTTCTCACTACTAGCAGATGAGCCTCAGTAACAACTGATATTAAACTAGACTAAGATAGCTCTCTTGTTTTCTATAAATCAAAGATGTTCACATAAACAATTACCAATTTGTGGCAGACTGCCAAGTGTATATTTCTTACTGTAACCACCAGTGATCATCATGGGGATTGTCATGCTTTTCCCTCTTGGAATCCATGTTCCAGAATAATTGTGCTAACAGCTTATTCACAGCTTGTTAAATCATACTTGATTCAGGGAAATATTTGGGCAAAACAGGGTGCCTGCAACATACTTCGTGAACAGAGCAGAACCAGAAGTGTTCAGTGCTGTGGTAACAGATTTATTCAGCTTGATTTAGGAAAATGGCTTGGATTACAGGCTGTGGTTGAGCCCTCATTAAAACCATTGGAAATGGTACATTGACTCAATGAAAAGACTGAGAAAACAATATTTTTAGCTTCCTTGCCTTTAATAGCTTTAGGATCTTTCTCTTCTCCCTTTCACCATTATGGATCCATTGACTGCGGTGAGATTTTGGTAATAGTATCATAAGTGAGTGGCCACCACTTAAATTGTTTCCTATGTGGTATTCATGAACAGTATGACACAAATGTTCTGTTTGATACCTCAGTTAGGATTTTAGATAGGATCTATAAAACTTCATAGGTAACCATCATCTGTCCATCAAGGGAGAAGTGTAATATATACATGAGATTAACCCAATCAGTAATATGCTTAACCGAATGCTTCCTTGCTGATCAGCCGATGCCTAACAGGTAAGTGGTCCCTTGGGTTCAGGATCCTTGTGGGATCCGTTCTTGTCCCTTCTAGCTACAGAGCAAAGTGAATCCCAAAATTTTAGCTTGTGCTGCTTTACTCATAACCCATTTTATGTGGCTGTATGTGTGCTTTGATTTTGTCTCTCTCTCTTATTGGAAAACTCTTGTTAAAAGTACTGAATTTGTGATCAGACACAAACATGTCTTAATCTAACCACAAATGTAAGCTAACACAAAAGAAGAAAAATGTAATTCTTTATTTCTCATACTAAGAGGTACAGCAATATTCAAACAAATTTGCTTTTTAAAAATGAGTAATCTTTCTTGTATTTCTGCTAGTAAGACCATGTTTGACCTACAGATTCCTCTTTATTTTGGCCTGTTACTGGCAAGCAATTTTATATGCAATATCCCCCTTCAATTACAGTTGAAAACTGATTTTTTGCATAGAAAGTATTGTTAAAAATTTTGTCAAGATATCTAATGTTTTTAGTAACTGAAGCTGAACTATTTTTAAAAGGTGCCTGAGAGCCCGGTTTGATGTCGTTAGTCATTCATGTTTAACTATTTTATTGTGATGCCATTAATCATGATCCCTAAATATTCTTCTTCACTGTTATGCTCCAAAGGAGCCTCAGCACTTTGCAGGGTCAAGCAATAATAAGTAGTGATGGTTGCTAATAGCCCAGTGCAAAAGTCAGTATCAGTGGCATGACAGAAGTGGAAACTCAGAGCCTTCTCTTGCGTCATCTTCGAACCCAAAACACCCACTGAAGTAAAAAATCGGGGGCAAATGTAGGTCAGGACGTTTAGGTCACCGTAAAACAAGCAGGGTAGATGTTCATCTCCTCTTGAATCAACAGCATCCTTTATTTTGGGGGGATTTTTGCTTCTTATGTAAAGAAAACAGCATCATTTCAGACCAGCTATCCAAATTAGAGCAGTCCAGGGCACGACTGTTCATTGATTTCCTATTTGATTAGGAGTGAACAAAAAATACAGAACTCTTTTTTAAAAATATGCTCTCAAAACCCTATTGAAGAGGATCAAGAAACGGAAAGCATTAGGAATATAGCGGTGGTCCCTTGATCCACCTAATTAGTTCAATGGGATTTCAAAAGTGCAGGTTTTAAAATATTGTTCGCACACGTTTTTTGAATTCTGATCAAAAGGTAAATCGATCAGCAGTAATGTCTTGGATGTAAAGCCTGCAGTTTAAATAGCTAGCCAGAAATTGCCCATACTTTTCTTGATGTATCTTTAAAACAATTGCTGTATGATGGAGTAGCAATCATTGCAAGGATAAGGGGACCTAAAAATATATTTCTTTCAGAGTCATAACAATAAAACGTTCCATTTGTACTTTTTGGAAATAAAACTGATTTAATGTAAAAAAAACTCAGAGTGGCTTCATCTTTGGGTATTATTTTTGCTTAAAAAATCAAGTTGCAAATTGCACTTGGCATAGTATTAAGGCTGTCATCATTAACCAGTACCCATCACAGAAAATATATTCTAGTAGGCACAGAAGACTATTTTGGATAACAGAAAGTCCCGTTAATATACAAAAATTACTGAAAAACATTTTATATTGTAAATAAAAAATGCTGATTATTGTGAAAACTATACACAATTTTTCAGTAGCATTGTAACAGGTATAACTAGAAATATTAGAGAAGTTAGGTTATAAAGTACTGATTTTAAACAATACCTTTTATTTTATGAAAAATGGGTGATCAATTTTTAACATTTTTCTAATTAAATCTAGTCAAATACAAGAATAAAAGTGCATGTAAAAGCAAATTTTCTGGCCTAATTTAATCAAATACACTTTTTGGAAAATATAAAGAATAGAAATATTCATATGAGATGCTATTAAGAATGGTACAGTATAACATCATTTCCTTTAATACTAAACAATTTTATTTAAGAAAGCTTTCAGACTTTTCACTTACAGTTCTTTCGAAGAGGTATTTTATTTGGCTTTGAAATACGTTTTACAGTAGAGTTAGATCTTCTGCTGATATTGGGGGACTTAAATATGAATAAAGATCGGAAAGCACAAGTTAACTGAATTTTGAACTCAAATACAGTGAGCATTGCGGTCACCATCATAGCATGAGGGGGTTATGATTGCAGCTTTTTGGACAGAAAATATCATATTACGGCCATCCTGAGAACTACCTCAATATTTTATCTTTTTTTTTTTTTTTTTTTTTAATTTCCTTCAGAGTTGTCATGCAGTTCACATTTGGAAGACTAACTTTTCTGGTTTAAATATTAGTAAGGTAAGACAGTTTAAAAAAAAACCAAAACACTAAAAAAGCAACACAACAAAACACAGAAACCAGTTTGTTAGGTACCTGATTCTGCTTGGGACAGAAGATTAGGCTTTGCCTGCTTTTTATCAACCTCTGTCTATCTCTGCATATATGCCCCTGTAATGCTTCTAACAACAATTTTGCAACAGGATTGTTAATAAAAGAGGTTAGGATGTATTTTAGCAGCCATCAATGAAAAGAATGATAATCCTGCTCTTTGTGATGCCAGTTAGAATATCTAAGAATTTAGATAATGCCTCAAAGAGAACCATATTTAAAAAAAAAAAGTGAGTATGTTTAAAAATGACATACATTTGTTGCTTTAAATTAGCTACTGAAAATTAATGTGCGTCCAATTTTATATGTGGTAGGATGCATACTACCTGATTCCAACTTCTTTCTTAGGAAGAGAGATGAGAGATCAGTATCTTTCTTAAATATATATGGATGGATTTACACGTTCAGGACCACGTGCATTTAAAAAAAAAACTTGAATAAAATAAAAGCAGGAAGGGATGTTCTGTGATATGAGGACTTTCAAGGTTCATATGCAACTGAGTAGGACGTTGCAGTCCTTCTCAGATGTAGATGCCAGCAGTACTTCAAAAAAATTGCTTGGATGTGATGCGCTGTTGTAACTATTTGTATTACTGGGCCTTAAAAACTTACTCAAGTCCTTGGTCCCCATTGTGCAAGGTCTTGTAGCAGTACAATGAAAAGACAGTTTGTTTCCTAAAGAGCCAAGAATGTTGTGTCTTTGAAGAGGTTTCAGTAGTAATAGAAAAAAACAACTGCAAATACCCTCCAGTATCACTAAATAATATTCAGTGGCTGTAATGTCATCTACATTACAGTAGTGTTCTTTACACCACAGAAGATTTTTCTGGGGTAAGTCAAAACAATGATGTAAATCTCTGAAATCTTATTGTTAGTCAGGATTACTGTGCGGGACTGCCTTTGTCTGGATATCTTTTTATAACAGCTGCTATGCTAAAAGGCATTTTGTTATTAGAACTTTTTATGATGTTTTCAGCTTGTTCTTCTTAGGAAGGTTCCTCCCTTCACCATTAGCTTGCTCTGAGCATGCAGAAGAAAATTACATAACTACATTTACTACTTTAATTAGAGGGCAACTTTTTGGCAATAATATGGACAACTGAGATTGTGTTTCCTTCCTATGAGATTCAATCAACTCCTTGCCCTGTTCTCTTCCTTTCATATAGCAATTGAGGGACTACAGAGGCGGCCATGGTTGCCATGCCATCAGAGATGTTAGGAGCCCTGTCTCTGTACCTCACCTTGCAGGTTTGCTTTTGCACTTACTTTTTTTTTTGGTTCTGCTGCATTAAGGAACCCTGTCAACTTGCCTTCCCAAAAGGTTGGCTAAGTTCTGACAGTTTGGTCTTTTTTCCTGCCTAAGGGAGTCTTGTCTGTGGTGCAGATGATAATAAAAACACACCTCCTCTTGCCTAACCTGGCACTGAAAACTGGAAAAGCAGTTTCCCTTTTTCTCCAATGGTGTAATCTGCCATTAGAGAATATAACACTTTACAAACTGTACAGGAAAAAAAATATATACCACCTTCTCTGTAGCATGGGGAACACGATTTATGCCTCTATCCTGGTTATGCCCTCCTCCATCTTTCAAACAGCAGGGAAGGGGCTCTTGCAAATGGAAAAAAAATCTTTTTAAGAGAGAATTATTCCTTTCCTCCATCTTAGATTCTTAGAGAAATCCTTGCCTTCAAAATTACTGGAATATGTTCTCTTTTTTTTGAACTGATACAATGCAACCCAACTTCACTGACCTCTAGGAAATGTATTTTTGTTCATCTGTTCATTTTTTTTTTTCAGCAGGTAGATGGGTATGTTTCCCGTGTTCAAAAATTTGATTTAAAATTGATGCTGACTTTGTTTTATGATCATAAATAGTTTAAAATGGTATTAGTTTAACAGTGAGATAACAATGAGGAGTTGTCCAGTGTCGAGAGGGTTGGAAGTTGTGGCCTGTTGTCCGTGCTGGTTGTTCCTGCCACTTGTTCCTGCTGGTTATAAAGGTTATGTATATTTTTTTTATTTCAAAGTGGTAGTATATTCTTCTAATATTCTGGAAGAATTGCAGTCATTTGCTCTGCAAATTTAAAGAAACACACTATGTATCTGATAAACACTGTACCTTTTTTCTAAACTAACCAAACACCTGTGATTACTCATGGTTTATGTATGCCTTATTGCAGAACTGCACAGCATTGAAACGTGGAGGGTTTTTTTTTTTCCTGAAAATGGAAACAACGAAAAAAATTCCCAGTTCTCTAACAGTTGCCTATTAATAGTGTTTCTAAATCTCACACCTACAGTCCCAGTTAGCCAGTGATTGAGTAGCTCCCATTTCCACCCCTTTCTGTTTGAAGTTTGCAGTACAAGCAATCCTTAAGGTAGCATTTGCATTTGCTGGCTGCTCCAGCACCCTGATGACTTCATTAATTTCTGTCTGAGGCTGAGGAAAGAGAATGGGTTTTGTTTTAAGACCTGATGTTTTTTATTAGCTCTATGTTGAATTCAGGCATGTCATCATTTGAAATGCACATACCGCGTTAAGATGTACTTCGTTTAATATGCATAAAAACAGGATGGCTGATTGCTAGTGGAAGATGCAGATTAATATGTTAAAAAAAGGTTGTATACCTTCAAAAAGCCCAAACCACACAAACAGAGTTAATACTTCATTACATGCATAGTGTTAACCCTCACCCATGTTCCTGTTTTTTTCTCCTAACTTTGAAGAATTCAGACTATTTCTTATTTCTGAAACACCTTGTTCTTCAAGGAGAATTCTGGTCACTTCTGTATCTTCTTCAAGGTTTTCTTGTTACTGGGGATACAGGCATTTCAGGTGATTTTTCAAATAGTGTTACATAAGGCTAGTCAATGTAGCAAGGCAAATGGCTTGCAGCTCAAGGGAGGAAATTGCTTCATTAGAGCACTGTCCTCCTTGCATGTACTACTAAAGAGAAGGGAACATAGTGAGAGCCTGTGTGGCTTTGTCCCTGTCTCATCCCTGACTCAACTATGCATTGACAAACCCAGTTGCACAAGTTTACCAGGAAAATCCTCTTTTCAGGGAATAGCCCTCTGCCAGCTGCCAAAGAAGGGATTACCATCTTCCTTACAGGTCACTTCAAGGCAAGGCAATAGTATACTGCTTCTGCTCAGGGTCTACAGGATATAATATCACAAGCTGGCCAGGAGCAAATAAATTTCAGAGAAATTTTCAAGCCCTACTAACTGCTAAAATGGTATTTCAGATAGTATTCATATTTGTTCAGATGCCATTAGGTTCTGTGTGAAAAATCACTTCTCTAACGCAGCTGCCCATTTTAGTTGGCTAAATGATGACTGGCAGGTTTTAGAAACTGGGTTCAGAGAATCAGGGAGCAAATTGCATACCTTGCTCACCAGGCATTCAGCCTGTAAATTATGTGAGGTAGGTACTCTTTTTAAAATCAATACCAAAGAGTATACAAAACTTCATTAAATAACAGTGTATATGCATTAATGCTGGTTTCTGTAGCTGAAAGTCTTCTTACAGGAGTTCACAACAAAAATGTTTGAATCCTGAACATTATTTGATTCTTTTCCCATTTCTAATTAATGAAATCAATTATTATTGCGATGCTATGTTTTTATTTCAGAGTAGGTAACTTTCTATTTCAACAGAATTACTTATGCCCACACAGCAGTACTTGCTGTTTCTCCTTTGTTGCTTCTTATTTAAGCTAAGAAGTTTTAGTCCCTCAATCTTTCAACCAGGGAGTGAAGGCAATATTATATGATTTAAATGACCAGTCACAAAACACAAATGTCTAATAAATTATCTGAGAAACCAATTCAGCAAACGCTCTGTAGGCTGGAATTTGTTTTCTTAAACTATCTGGGAAATCTTTGCTAATGGCTTATGTATTAGTGGACTAGACAAGCAGTTGTTGGACATCAGATAGCGTTAAAACATAAATAACTGAACCAGTGTTAACTGTGATTCATCAGACAACCAGAAATTCTTACTGAATGTTATCATTCATTGATCTCTGATTTTTATATTTAATTGAAAATACAAATATCAACATAACAGTAACGTGTGGGCATAGCTAGGAGCCCTACCATGTTAAGTTTGTGACTAATGTTTTCTGAAAACAAAGCCACTTCATTTACAGTCAGTATGTGAAGCAGTAATGTATATTCATTCACATAACCTGTATTTTATTCATGAAACAGAGAAAAGCAAAAACATTTCTAGCTCAGCAGCAGTCTGGGTTACATGCCCGTGGGGCCTGCTTTCTTCCAACAGCCCTTCTGCTTCTGCTTCCCCTCCTTGTGATGGTTGTCAGAACATTTTGGTGCTGGTGCTTTTAATGGGGTACAGGTTATCAGAGGTGCTGGTTATACATGTGAACAGAAAGCAATGTGGAAGCTATGCCTTAGATTTCACCTGCTGTTAAAACTGAATGCAACCATTAGACAGGTTGCTACATACTGTACTTTTGCTGAGGGTTTGGGGTGGTGAGATGGGCTGTTGCTGATACTCAACACACAGAGTTATGTTGGCACTCTAACCGTGCATTTTCAGTCTTACGTACAATTTCTCCTCTCCCCTCAAGTGTTTTTTTCATAATCATCTCAATTTGTTTTATAACCGTTTAGGTCCACCTCCTCTCATGCATCCACTTGCATCCTTCTTCATATTTCTTCCTTCTTTGTAGCACCGGTGACACTCATCTTCCCTGATAATCAGTGACAGTTTGATAGCTCTGGTCTTTCCAGTCTTTGTGCTGTCCTGTTCATTTTGCATATCTTTGCATATGTTTTTTATCTTCTTCCAAAGGAGAAGTTTCTTAGGTAACTCTCAAAGAGAGAACTCTCTTTGACCATTTTTCCCAATAGTTCTTTTCCCTGTACATTCATTGCAGTGGCCAAACCCTCACATCCTAACCCTCCTGCCTCTGGAGGGCAGTTTTATGATCTTGTTTTATACTTCTCTTTCCTTTGGCAAGCTATACCTTGTGAAACACTAAATTTAAACCTTAAACCTTATACTCATCAGTTTTCCTTCAGACATCTTCCTTCCATAACTTTGGCCTTGGTATCTTCCCTTGTTTCTAGCCTAGTTAGTTCACTTGCAAGGAGGATTATGTGTTCTTCCAACTGGATGTTATTTGGAGGACCCATCCCCATATCCCCAAACTCTTTCAAAACTTATCCTAGCAGATCCACACTACTCTTCCTTCTTTGCAGAGATTTTGCCCTGCAGGCTGAAATTGTTAATGGTTTTATCATGCCATTGTCACAGCAGCTTCTGGTACTATTTGCCTAGTATTTTTGAAGCTTCACATACAACATTTTGGGCCTAAAATCATATGTACTTCAGTAGTATTGCACCACTGATAAGTTTGAGACACAGGCATCTGGACCAACTATTTTAGAAGTCACTGTTCTGTGTGGCTGTTTGTTTCAGCTTTGTAATTTTCTTTAAATTTATTTTACATGGAAAAACTCAGTTTAGAACACAAATTATGGAACAAAATACAGTTGCTGTTTGTACAGTTTCATACACATCTTAAAATCAGCACAGAAGACATTTTCTGCTTTGGAAAGAAGGGTCCTTTTTTTTTTTTTATGTGAATACTAGCCTGATCGTATTTAGACTGCAGTTGTAGATCTGGTTCCCACTTGGCAATGAACAGTATAAGATTTGCTCGTTTGTTTGTAACTGCATGTATGTAGGGTATGCATTCTGTTTGTTAACACCTTTCCTGATAGCAGCGATAAGCTGCCTAGGCTGGCGAGAGAGTTCACCTAGCAGAGGGTGAAAAGATGAAAGGTCCTTTTATGAAATGCAAACTGAGAAGCTATAACATAAACAGAACTGCTCTCAAAGAAATACTGGTTCCTGCCTACCTCTACACAACTTCATACTTTTAGGCTGTAATCCACATTTTATGCAAATAATCACTCAGTTTACATCTGAATATGAACAGCTAAAAGGGACTTGAATCCTGGTCTCCCCAAGATCCATTCTGCCCAATAATTAGGTCACCTCTAGGTCATCTTTTATCTTTGTTAAATGAAAAGTGAGACGTGGTTTAGAAGGTCT
Source organism: Pygoscelis adeliae (assembly GCF_000699105.1). Classification (NCBI taxonomy): domain Eukaryota; kingdom Metazoa; phylum Chordata; class Aves; order Sphenisciformes; family Spheniscidae; genus Pygoscelis; species Pygoscelis adeliae. Next base: position 1,912,867 of record NW_008824806.1, on the reverse strand, counting down.
GATAAAAGCTGTGAGATTTTCATTATTGAATATTCTGTAGTTTTCTGCTGTGGTACATCCAGTGCAATGTATCTCTCCATTTGACTGGTGTTAGACTGCGTTCAGAAAGTAGCGAACACCAACTGCTGTGATCCCAAACAGTAAAAAAGTAAATACTTTAACCATAAATTCTTGGGATGCTGTCATTTTTAGATTCTGAATGAGGAAAACAACATTTCAAATCTTCACTACTGAACAAAGCATCAATGCGATTTCAAACGTTTATGTGGTAAAAATAGTGGTAAAGTAGTCACACCCTAAAAGTTTCTACCATGTTGGTAGTTGCTACTATTTCTAAAAAGTAAAGAGTTTATCTCAGATCTATACAAGAATAACAAGGGAAATAAATCTCTTAAAGTTCTTTTCACTTTTTTTTCCCCTGGTCTGTAAGGAGAATCTTTTATCCCTGCTGAGGGATACCACTGACAGATCTGGTAGGAGGGCTGGAACCTTTGCTGAAACTGGTGAAGATCTCTGAAAATCAGCATTGCTGTCCTAAGTCTGACTTCTCCTTTTCTTTCATGCCTGCATTATTCCTTCCGTCTCCTAATCACTAGCCTCAGACTGCACAGCTATCCAATGCATAGTCATCCCTTTTCTGTTCCTGATGTCTACGGTGTTTTCCTGGCTTCCAAAAGACCATAAAAACTCCAGGAACCCTTCATCTCTCATCTCTGCTTCTGTTTCTTCTGTTTCTGTCACTTCTTGTGCGACTTAGTCTTTTCGTTCTCGTGCACTCACTCCTTATCCATAATCAGACCCAAAGAACTGGGGGTGAAAGGAGAATTTTGGACTTCTAACAGGTTCCCAGTACTTCCAAATCTTCCCTTTTCCCTTTCTCCTACAATCTCATCTCCTGGAAGGTCTTCCCAAAACCACAACTTTTATTTCCACTCTGCCAGTGATTCCAGCCTTCATTGCTGATTACTCCAGTTGTTGTTCAGCCACCTTCATGCTTTCTCCCATGCTGCCCATTAGCGTTGAGAGGAGTTCCCTGTAAAAACCTGTAAATCCACTATGTCTCTTGCCATCCCTGAAGTTCACATCCATGCGGTGTCTACAGCGATCTCACAGTGGCTAGTCTGCAGTTGGACTGAAACTCTTGCATTTGTAGTACCCGGGAACACTTAGTGCCTCCTTGCCTTTTGGTCTTTCCTACTGTGTGTTTGCCTGATCTTTTCATGCCGTACATGTGCGGTGTCAAATCTAATGGGGCACTAATTTAGGCATCTACACATTACTGTAATTAATTAATAACTCCATCCTTTGTTAATTTTGACAACTGCTAAGAGGCTGAAGGGCAATAGTACTACTAACCATCTGTATAAATGCAAAAATGCAAGAGGCTGAAGATTGTCCATTGAAGTCAGGTTCTGCAGGCTGGTATATTAGCACATAGCTAGTGAACTGATCCGCGGTGTTCAGACATTCGTGTTTGCATAACAGAAATAGTCTCTATTTTAGGGACAACAAAAATAGTGGGTTTACAATGGCAAGAAGTACCAGTAACCTCCAAAAGCATGTCTGTGTTCATCAATTAAAGGATATTGAAACAGGAGAGCAAACTCAGTGTTAAGGGCAGTAAAGTGGGAGAGCTTTTCCTGTACTGGCCAAGAAAGAGGGGAGAGCATGTCCGAGCCCTCCTTCTTGTCCAAGGGGAAAAGTAATGGACCTTGGACTCTTAGTAACGGGCTCCCTTATTCTCTGGCTATACGTTCGTATTTATGAGCTTTCTGAGTTCCTTCTGAGGAGTCACCATATGATGAGTTTCCTCACCAAAACAAAATAGAAGAACGGAAATTTCCTCCTGCCTTGTAATTAAACATTTTCCAGTTAGATTAACCAGTTTAGATTAGATTGGATTAATCCAGTGAATTGATACAGAGTAGCATTCACATATTGAACCAAACTGATGTAATAGCTGGTAAACTATCTGGCAGAGAGACTTGTCTAATTTGTTTGAATGACACAGGTAAAAATGCAAAGCTGTTGTAATTAGAGACACCGTAAAATTTTAAATGTCAGATAACTAATACAGAATGTGTTGTCGGGTTTAAATGTAAGAGAGGGATTTAGCAGATGAAGTTTCTCATTTCTTACAGAGAAATTTAACAAATGCGAGTAGTGAATTTATCTTATTTCATTTTATTTGTACCTTAACAATGTATTTCCTGTTTGTTACACTGCTTAAAAGAAACTGTAGTTAATCTTACCTTTTTTAATGCACTTAATTATTCATCAACTTTTTTGAGCTCTTTTCTTCAAATAGCTCAGTACAAGTTTCCCATTTTTCTAATTTTTCACAGTAACCTTTTATTACCGGTTCCAGTGGGTTGATTGAGTACATCAATAACGACTTCATTCTTCTCCTTCAGAGACATACTTAGATATAGACAATGGTTGGGATGGTATACAAAGATCACTGACTGTCATGCTGACAATGTTACTTCATTGTCTCATTGTAATTTCCCCTCTGTCTGTTCTGCATGTATTCATGTATCTCACTTGTCTTGTCCTTGCCTGGTAACCTCCGAGGGGCAGAGATTGCCAATTGGTTCAGTATTTGCACAGTACCAGCACAATAGATTTCTAGCCTATGACTCAGGCCTTCTGACAATATAAATAACAACAGATTGTTTGGAGTCTTAGTTGCAAAATATCAATGAAATTTGGATGTGTTACGTGAATAACTTATACCAGAAATTATAGGGCCTGATCAAATCATGCCAGAATTGAAATTAGAATTTAGATTTTTAGAATTTAGTGATTTCTATGCAAGACAAAAAAAAAAAAATGAAACCACCTTTTCACCACAGTAAGGCAGACTGTTCTCATTTTTAGCATGTGGCATAAAAGGCCTATGGAACTGGACTTTCATCTCCAAAATGTATGAGGAAGCTTCTGCAGAACATAAATAATAACTTTAAAATGCCTTATTTATATACTTATGCTTTGATTTCATCATAGTTAGATTTCAGGGTGAACAAAAACTTAAATTCCATCTAGTAACTAAAATAAGAGTGTGTAAAAATAGGGCAGCTTTGTTTCTTTTTCCAAAGGAAAGACTTATTTCAGAATAGAGTAAATAAACCAGTCATAGTGAAAAATAAACCACATTCCGTCAGAGATGAGGATTATTACATAGATGATGCAATGATCTTGACTCTTACCAAACAAGGAAATGTAATATAATTGCGCTTGCCTTGCCTTGAATTAGTTAAAGGGACCATTCCTTTGACACATTTATCAATCCTTTTATCCTTTCACTTCCATAAATGCATACGGCGACTCACTACAAGAGGCAACTGAGTGAGCTGTACAGTGATAAATTTTTCTTGTTAGGAGAAATTACGTTCACTAACTTGAGCTACTTCAGCATGAAATTGAAAAAGAATCATTTTGTCTTAATTTACATTCTTGATTCAATGAGAAAAATGTAGATTAGACCAAGAAAACTATGTAGGCAATGCTTTAAAAACTAAAGGTAAACTGAACTGGCAACATTAGTAGTTCATCAAATAACACATCTCCTGTATTTATGATACTGGGTTGTATTAGTGCCCGTGAATCACTTTAAAATATATACATTTTGG
>NW_008824806.1:1884235-1906735 GCF_000699105.1 Pygoscelis adeliae | reverse complement strand
CATTTTTTTTCTGAATGGTCCAGAGCTACAAGCCCAAGTTGAGAGCGGATGGTGGTGCTGTTAGACTCCTGTACACTGAGCATTCTCTAGCCTGATGCATCAGTACTTTGAATGTTTTACCCCATGAAGAATAAATTCAAAATTCGGCTATATCCATTTCATATTTTGTCCTTTGCATGTAGATGTAAATGTCCAAATAAAACTCGCTATAGTGATGGCAATACAAGTGTTTAGACTATAACTCAACAATACAGTGAGCATGAATGGGCATACCTGTGATAGTTTAATTTAGTGTTAGTGGCAGTAGTAGTGAAGGTGCATGCACCAGCAGCCGGGGCATCCTTGGGAGATTTGAAAGATCATCCTTCCCTGAATCTTGCCCTGGGACTTGTGCGTGCTGCATTAGCCAGCCCTGGCATCAGGAGGCACCTCAGTGGCCTGTCTGGGTTCTTGGGGATCTTGCCATAGCAAAACCTCAGAAGAAAGCCAATTGATCCTAAAGCTGATGGGGATAGGGAAGTCAAGGGGCTGAGTGATGGTGAAATACAGGGATATGGAAATTGGAGAGTTAACTGAGTGGAAAGAAAGTAAGCTGAAAAAATAGGGACAGCCTGATTATTATAGGAATGGTACATATAGTTCTTCATTTAAAATGTGTTGAAGTTTTTGCACATTATAGCTAGGATTTAAATATATCATATAGCTAGGATTTAAATATATCATATTCTCCCCCACATTAACTGCATGAACATAGAATTAATTGTTTGAGAATTTAAAATGTAAATTGGCCAATGATTTCTTAGTTTAAAATTAATTTCAAGTGAATTCTTTTGATAATCCTGTCAAACATTTTTAGTCCTGCGTGATTTTGCAGTAGAAGCAGCCCGTTTTCTGCCAGTTCCTTTATTGTTGAAACTTACTGAAACATAGTGTTCATACTACAGCTGAAGGCATTCAAAAAACCCGTGTCTTTTGGCTGTGACTCATTTTTCCTCACCAACCATGAGGTTTTATTTTCCTAGCCATGGCTAACTCAACATACTCTATCGAGGAAATTTCCACATCTAAAGGCTGTCTTGCAAAATGGCTGACATTTCATTATTCTCGGTGGAATTTAAGTCATAATTTAGGTAATATTTTCTTCCCAGTATGCAGGCTATGTTAGGAAACAGGAACTCTTCTGTTAAGGCTCAGATCGCAGGCTGTTCCTCAAGATGGCATCTGGCTCCACTTGCGTGTCGTAGGGGCTGTTTTCAGAGGACCTTTGCCTGGTTTAGATGATGTTCTCTGTAATACAAGAAAAATGAACTGTATGTGTTTTGTTGATTAGAAGAATTTGAAAGAAAAAACTAAAGGCAAGGCACATAGGAGGGATACGAAGCTGCAGGTTTCCACATGTACGTGGGCAAATACAGAGTTAAAGGAGAGAGGAGGAACCGTGATGCGAGGGTTGAGGAGGAAGCCATGGAGCTTCAAGGATGTGCACTTGGGAGCAGAAAGAGGTGCCATAGTCAAGAACAAAACATCAGCAAAAACTCATCCCGTGTTGCAAAAAGACCTGAGTGACCAATACGCTTTTTTGCTGCTTCAGAGCGATTCTAATTAGGTGACTGTTGTTTGATGTCATGGCCACTGGATGACTACAGATAATCAAAGATGTCTGGCTATCCTCTTTCCTTCCATTCATTACCACATTTAGGATCCTGCCTAAATGAAACTGTAATTTTCATTTGCTTATATTGACAACTCTTATTTATGGATCATTTAAAAAAAACCCTGCAACTTGCATTATTCTCGGTTACGACTTTACATTCTTAATTTAACCTCATGTAATTTTTGTTTGGGTATGCACATGGAACAGTTTATAAACCGGTGGGTCAGAAGTCAGTCCCCATGTGCTGCTTGGGAAAAAATGGAAAGAGAAGAAAAAAGATGTTATAGATATTAATAATAACATTCAGAAGTATTTATCTGGGGGGAAAAAATGTGGTATACTGAAAACCTATACCAGAACTTGTCAGTATGCATCTTTGAAGTGCCAGTATGGTATATCAGCCTGCACTAACCCTATTTTGGTAGCTGATTGTGATGCACAGACATATTTACATATCCTGATACTAATCCTCTCAGGTGCTAAAATATCCCAGAATGTAAATCAGGGCATATCTGCATACAGCTAAGTGGCTTGCACAGTCCAGCTTTGCTACTGTGTGGAATCTTGCTACTAAAACCTTCTTTTAATGCCTTATCCTGTTATTTTTGGGCTGGTTTTCACTGCTTTTAAAGAGAGGCCAAAAATCTGTCTTCTTGCCATTTATGTGAATAGATACATAAAATAGTCTTTAACATTTTGGTTTTATATCGTTAAGTCACAATAGATGCATGAGAAACTTTATGCGGCAAAACTTAATTATACTTTCATTCAGTGGCCCCTTAACCTTCTTGAACATGTTTTCTGAACTATTGCAAAGTCTGTCTGTGCACTGTATTTATCCAACGTCTAGCACTATGTTCTGTAATTTGACCAGAGTTTTTCCTCTTCTTTAATGATTTCCCTAATAATAAAAATCTATTAGTAAGGCCTGATATCACCTAATTATTTCTGTATAATGTGATGAGCAAATATCTTTTTTGTGTTTTCCTTTTTATGATTATTAACTGCATAAGTGTCCTAAGGGCTTTTCCCATCCTTCCTGTCCTTACAGGCCCTTTTATATCCACCTGAGGCTTAATAGAGAAACTTCAGTTTGAAGAAGAGCTTTCTCTGGCAATATAAGAGAAGAATGGCACAAAATATCGAACATTTTTTACACATAGGCCAATGATCAGGCAAGTGCTGTAAGGGCTGACTGTAACTTCTAACAGTGCCTGTGATGTGAATGAGACGCGAAAGATTCCTCAAGGCAGAAACTGCTTTTCTTAGCCTTTTCCAAGGATGACCACTAATTGCTGCATCTCCTACTACCACAGGTTGGAAATACTTGAATGATGATAATAATATCCAGTTTGCTCATAACTTTGTTGTTCTTCTCAGTCCCTCTCCTGCTTCCAAAGCTGGTGTCCAAAATTTCCTTAGATCCTCAGACAGTACCTTATTTCTCCATATTTGTTCAAAACGTATAGGGTGCATCAAAGATACAGTTTCAGTCTGGGACTCACCGTGCTGTGGCAGGCTATCGTGTCTCTTTGTCAGCACTCTCGGTGACTTCCTAGCTGGCAGCCACAGCCTTTGGTGCACTGCAAGTGCACAACCTGGGTTAAGTGCCTGGAGCTAGCCAAGCCCTTCAGAAATGTTCCTTAAAGCCAAAAACCGGTTTTAAAAGATGAAAATTGCTCTGAGAGGCCAAGTGTTAAATCTAAGGTGCCCAGCGAGTCCAGGAATATCTTCAATTCCTCCTCAGAGAACGGTGACCTGACCGACTGAAGATACAGGCAGTCCTTTTAGCTGGTCTGAATTATTACAATTTATCAATGCTGTTATCCAGTATTGGTACATTCAAAAAGGGTATGAAGGAACAACTTTTAACTCTGTATTTAAAATCATTTATGGATTTCGGTTCTCAAAATCCCGTAAGAAAATAATGGATGCCAAATGGCTCTACTTTGAATGAACAAAAAACCAAGAAAAAAATGTTGGTAGGACCTGATACAGTAAAGTCAGATAAAATGTAGAAAATCAAAGTATAAAACTTTCTTTAGTTTTAAAGTTAATTTTTCTTTCTTAAAAGGTGTGGAAAGCAAAGCTATGCACTTACATGCATTGTTTCCTAAATAGTAAGGGACAAATGATAGAACTTGGCTAAATTTGTGGGAATTATGGTTTATATTACTTCAGTTTTACTACTTTATAGTTATGAATTTAGTTTATTGTTTTAGCAATTTGGACACCAAAGGTAATTTGTTAGGAATTTTAAACATTTTATGCATACTAGGCACTCTCCTTAACATTGGGAGTAGTACCATTCTGAACCAAAACTCTGCACATAACATTATTTCAAGACTCAAATAACATACCTATGAGCCAACTGGCAGAATTGGGCATAGCCCTGTTAATATTTATCATTAATCTGATAGTGAGTTATTAAAAATCTAACCTGGCTATCACTCTGTAATTTTTCCTTCTTGGCTTTTGCTTCAGTTGTGACAACTTTTAAGAAAGTAAAAATACTTTGGAAAGAAAACAAGAGCAGAAAGAGTTCTATGTCTTTCTGTTCATTGCAGTTTGGACAGAGGCAGCTGTGGTCGTTGTCTTGAAATCTGACCAAAACGTTTATTATTCCCTTTTCCACAGAACATCTCTTGATATCTTTGATGAGACCTTAAATAATTGGATACGCTTTAGCTTCTTCAGTTCCCTTGGGGAAAAAAGAGGAAAGAAGAGGTCTACCAGAAAACAAAATAATGCAGGAAGATTGTTTTTCAGAATTTTTTGAATGCGGAATAATCTTTTCTTCATTTTCACTCTAGTTTCTTCTGACAGTTACTTAACTTCTGTATAGGGCAAACCAGACTCAAATCATTTTCCAAACCGACTGTTTTCTGAACAAATCTATGATCCCAGCTTCCTGTCTTTTTATTCAGTTTGATCATGTCGTCATCTCCCATAACCATAAGACCTATATTATGATAATATATTTATTGTTCAGAATGAATTCTTGTCTGATTCTTTTTCTCCTTTTTCTGTGCGATGGAGTGAGAGTTCTTACCTAAAAATGAAGCCCTGACTTAATCCACAAACTTACATGTTTGGCATATTCTTTGAAAAACTGATTTAGCTATGATTTTTTCTCCAAGACAGTGTAGGTTCAAGCTCAGTCTCTTCAGCTACTTTCTTTCAGATACCTACTTTAATATTGAGATCTTGCCTCTTACCATTGAAGCCGTTCTGTTGGCACTTCTGTGGCATTTCTATACATAGGTTTGATGGAGTAATACAGTTCATATTAATCTTCATTGTTTTCTTACATGACCCAGTACCCACAAATAGGAAGTTCTCTGTATTCATCTCTTCTCTGTTTCTCACCTCTTTTCTGAATTGAATGGAAGTTAAAGGTCTTCCTGTCTGTGCTGCATATTTAATTTAGGTGTGACTGCAGGTTTGTCTCTTCACTTTCTTTTTTTTCCACATTGCTAAAGATCTGTAGTATATGTTAGAGCACCCCCTGCCTACTGATTCTTCTCTGACCACTGTGGGTTTCAAGATCTCACGGCAGAATAGATTGAAATGTGAGTTCCTGTGTTGAGTGAGCAGATTACAAGGGCTGGTGCTGTCAGCTCTCACCTGCCATCTGAGACAAATTCCAGCTCTGTGAGTACTTCTTTCCTGTATTAAGAGGTAAAGTAAAAACTGAGCAGTGTGATCACTGTTTTGAATTTGAACTGAACAGAGTAAGGAAAAGATCCTTGCAGCGGTCTTGGCTAGAAGGTGGTAGCTAAGCACCCCAGCTCTGAGCAGAAATGGGGCCTGCTGAGACCCATGTCTACCTTCCAGATTACTGCTCCGGTCTGCATCTACATGCTGCTGATTTCATAATACACCAGGCAAAAGAGGATTGCAGGCGGAAGTTTGCAGAGCACTAGAGATTTTTGAAGTGTGTTGGGTTGCCACTAGTCTCTAGTTCAATTCTCTCGTTTTTTTCCACAGACCCTTGTTCGTTTGTTAGTTCCATTTCTCACTCCTTTTCAAAATTCTCACTCAATATAGGACTAAGTCACATATTACTTCTTACTAAGTTTTCCTCATAGACAATTTGTGGGGTATAGATGAACGTCTGTTGAAAGATAAGGTTATTAAAAATTTGCTTGTGATTTCTTTGTTTCATGTGGGCAAAACATTTTTTGCCTGGTAAGTATCATCATAGATTCTCCACTAAAATTTCCACTTATAAGTTACTGGGCTTGATGCAGGAAATAATGAGGAGACATGAGTCTATTATTGGGACTTCAGATTAAGTTACCGTAATCTATTTTTTTTTCTCTTCTGATTAGTCACTGAAAAACTTAACTTGAAACATTTCAGAACAGTGGGCAGTATTTAGTGATCAATAACAGTGAATTGAGAGTGCGATCCTTGTAGCATAAACTAAGCAGTCAGACATAACAGGGAATGTGATTTTCATAAATAAAAAGATGTGTTCTGACTATAAAACTGGAAGCCAGAAACTTCTAGCTGTTACGTTACCTTGCTGAGCAGCTAAAAGTTTAACATGTAATAATGTAAATAAGTAAGCTTTAATTTAGGATGCAGTTAAGAGGTTGACGAGATTTGTAGGTCATCCCTTATTAGAATTGTCCCACATAGGTTTTTTTTTAATAGCAAAAGCACTAGCTACTAACCAGGTTTCTCGCATAGGTTCGTATTTATACAGAATTTTGAGGCTGGAACTATTACACCACAGCTTTGTTTATTATTCCACCTACTGTCTCAGAGCACTGAGTTGTGCATTATGCGTCAAAACATGTTCTGTTCTTTCAGAGTTCTTAGGGAGGCAATACGATGTAATTCATTATGCCCCAAAGATAAACAGTACCTCTTGACCTTTTCAAGAAAAGTTGCAATATTTTCTTATTCCAGAATGTAATATTGTACTGAGCCGATATCAATGTGATAAGATAAATGTTTCCTTTTCTAATGTAAACCAGAGTGCACTACATTTATATAAAAGTCTTGGGGGATACCCAAAGCCTCCAGATAAAAAGGGGCAGCTTGGCTATTGTAGGTCTGCATTTTTGAATTCTCAGTCTCAAAGCACAGAGGGCAAACTGCATCCAGTCTTGAAGATGATGGCCAGAATTTTCAGAAGTGAACAGATATTTGTGTTGCCCAATTTAGGATTCTCCTAAAGAATTTTCAAGCAAATTAAAAAGTATATGATTTGTTACCATTAAAAAAAAACCAAAAACAAACAAAGACTGTAAACACCTTTCCTCTCAGTACCGGGATCTTTCGAGATATCCCAGCCAAAGCACATGAGTCAGTGCTACACTGTCTGTAGCTAACTTGGTTTTTACTACACTGAAAAGTATTTCAGGAAATGAAAGACTAATGAGGAGTATTTTTTTATCAAATTTCTTTTTCTGCATTCTCTGCTGTTGTTCAGAGCACAGTTTCCTTTTAGTCTCTCAGCTATTCTTTATTTAACAGTTACATTTCACATGGCATGTTTCTGATTGATGAAACGGTTGCGTGCAAATGTGGTTGCCACCGTGGAGTGGGGCTCTGAACATGGCCCTGCCGCCCGCTGCCAGTTTCCCTTCTGCCTGGCAAGGCAGTGCCCAGCTCCAAAGGAGAAAGTGCATTTTGCTTGATAGACTTTGCGCAAGTGTTAATGCAGAGTCCTAGTCTCTTCTTTCCTGGCAAATCTCCCTCCCAATGATTGGGCCTCATTTACTTTAATATGTTAAATGTTTCTGTATGCAGGTCAGTACTCTGCTTTATATGTGGCATGTAAAAACCCTCTGTTACTCATATATTTCAGTTACTATTACATGTAAAATAACATGGTATCTTTTAAAATCAGTTCATTATTAACAAGGATTTACTTCTGCTGTTACTGCATTTGGAACTTCATAGATATTCTGAACAGTTACTACTGTAAGCAAAACAATACTATTACCCTGTAAAGCAGTAACATCTTTCAACCCCTTCAGGTTGAAAGTAGGACTATTTTAAACATACCGATCGCAGCATATCAGTTAGATTCAACAGGTATTAAAATACAGGAGAAAAGAACAGTAAAGAACAGGAGTAAGAAGAAGTGAAATATAATGAAATCAGTCTGTTTTATATACATAGCTTGTTAATGCCACTTCGTTCTGGACTTTCTTGTTTGTTAATTTTTTAATTTATGAAAGAGGAAAGATTAAAGTCAGTATTAGGAAGCTAACTGAAAAGAGCAAGTTTTGATGGAAGATTTTAAGCTCTTGAGTGAAGCAAAAACATGAGGGAAGATGAGCCTGCTATGTAGGTCAATGTAAGGAAAACCTTGGAGTCACCCTGGGAAGAAGACGACCATAAGCAGAAAAGGAAAGCTAACACATTAGAAGAAAAAATACGAAGATGAGGTTCTTTAGGGATCAAGTTGACTAGGACTTTGAGAATAAAGAATTTGAATTTCATTTGAAAACAAATCGTGTGTTCACCAGGGAACCAAGCAGAATGTATGAATTAGACATTCTTTATACTGGAAAAGAAATAATTGTAAGCTAATGAGTTTTAGAGGCAAAGAACTTAGATTTTCTGTTTGCAGATATGCAGTCATGCATCTTCTGTAGATACAGTTCTCTCTTCGGTTCCCACGTTTGTGACAGTTGTACGTATCTGCCGTAAAGACAGTCCAAAAATGTCTTCCAGTTTAAAGGAAATTTCTAGAATATATATTTTACGTGTGTGTGTATATGTATATTTAAGTTTATGCAGTCTGTATCCCATAGTAAAGGAAAGAAGCACACTAAGGCAGAAGCGGTATAAATGACTCGGCAGAGTGTTTGCCAGTCAGTCTGTAGCTTATCTCCTCGCTCGTCGTTGGGGATAGTTAAATGATCTATATCAAATTCGTTCTACAGCTGTCAGTACCTGCAAGCATATAAACAGACGGGTAAGATTTCTAGGAGGCAGGTGCCTGCATTGCTAAAAGGACTGCTCTAATTGGCATAATCAGTACAAGAAATGAAGAGTGAACAAGTATGGAAATAGAATTACTTTTCTACCCCTTGAAAGGAGGCGGTAATGGGCTACATTCGTTTAGTTGCTCCTGCAGTTGACTACACTGAACTTCCCCTGAATATAGAAAAAGAGCATTTTAATCTCCAAAACCATCCATCTGGCATCTGCTATTAACATTAAACACCAAAAAACAAAGGGGGGGAAAAAAAAAAAAGGGGGGGGGGGGGGAGTGTAGTTGTTGTCCAGAAACATTTATATCTGACTTGAGGATCCTACAAAAATTTTAACCACTGGTGGAAGGTGCCCCATTCAGGTTAACCATCTCTGCACGCCCCGTTCTTGTGACTCATGGCAGAACAGAGTTTGTCTGTGCCTTGAATTTCACTGTCGCCTCTCGTTTCTTTCTTACTAGGCTGCAGTGATTTAAATCTGTTTGAAATCTGTATACAGTTGGATATTGCTTGAAATGAGCTACAGCGTGAGTAGACATGAAAGACTGACAGTTGAACACATAGAGTAATCAGCAAGGGCAGGATTTAATTGCAGCTAATTTGTACTGGTTGAACACCTCTCCGTATAAAAAATATTTTATACTCAATTATATTTATAATGTTTTGGACAATCAACATATGGTAAAACTTAACAGTATAACCATTTAATCTAACACAGATTTGACCTGTTCCTTCTTTCTTTGCTTGTCAGAAGCTTTTATTCCTTTCTATATGGAAAACAGTTTAAGAAACGCAAGCCTGGATACAGGACCAGATCTCTTCCTATCTTTGGTCCTATTAATTATTTGATTTTGAGGATGCATTAAAGGCCACCATGTGAAATGTTGAATTCCCTCTGTTCCCAAAACCTTATTTTTAGTTGAGAAGTTCAGGAAACTTGCTGAAGCTGTATTACAGTGTGGGTGAATACATATGGCTTGTGACAGGTTAGATACAACACAATAATTTATAACTCTGTGAATGTACGTTGCTGAATCCCCTTCTTTGTTCTCAAGTATAAATGCCCTTCTCCTTATCATTAATTTTAAATTTTTATAAAACTATGTTGTTGAAGCTTTAGCTGTAATTATTTTGTCTTCTTGTAACACCTAGGAAAAAAACAAACCAAAACAAAACCAGAATTCTGCTATGCCAGAAATAATATGGGATAATACATTTGCAAAACTTAAAAAATATGATCTAGAACAAAGATTACTTCTCAATAAAGAGTTGCCAGAGAGGCTTTTGAAAATGCAGAAACATTAAGAAAACTTCGGCTGAAAAAACTTATATTCTGGAAAGCAAAAGCTCAGGTTGGTACCGCTTGCACTTGGCAAAATTTCAGAAATTGCTTCTTCCAACAATTATACTGATTGGTAGAGATGAAAATTCCTGCAGCCATTGCTCTTAGTTTTTTTTGGAACTTTAGCTTTGTTGCAAAATGTCTACTTTGGAATACTATTAATTCACAATGTAGATAAAGTTAAATGGTGCTCATGATATATCTCGTCTTGCAAGATGATGTAAAAGCTTGAGTGCATTCCATGTGTCCAAATTTCAAGGAATAGTGCTTATTAGGTCAGTAGAAGTGCTCACTTTGTAGTTACGGAGCCTGCCAATGCTTGTTATAATAAAGGGGGTATCTATACTACTTTAACTGTGTCAGACTAGTCAAAGAAACACTTGCCTTGAAGATTAAGGAAGTCAGCTTAAGTAAAATTAATTTATTTTCCTGAGTAGCGTAATCATCTCTAGTCACTAGAATATGTTGTCTCAGTGATATTGTGCTGGCCTGATTGTTACACTCTGATTACTATATGAGTCTTTTTAATGCCTTCTAGTCAGGAAGGAATTTAATCTCTCTTCAACATTACTTCCATTGTTTTTATTTTGGTGCTATTCAATTGTGTTTCTCTTTGCACTTGTAAAAATTTTTTTTAAATTGTCTTTAATTTACAGTTTTAGTCCGTGTAGTCTTTCTGTGATTCACCTTTTCTCTGTGTCTTTCTAGCAATGAAGAAATAATTCAGCAATTCTTTGTAAAGGCCACAAGGCCTCTAGCCAGAATCTTCCCAAATTTTGATGCAGAAAAATAGAAAGAAAAATATCAGGGACTGTTAAATTATTTTTAAAGAAATTCCTAGGCCTTTTAATTTTCACAGTATCCTTAAAATAAAAAAATAAAAATAATAATTTAAAAAAAATCCGTAGTGCTTGGAGTTGAGCCTTTTTACTCTGTTCATTTGTCTCTGTGCAAATCACACCTGGCCGTAGTCACTGGTGATACCCCAAAGCCTTTGCAAGATTCCCAAACATCTGGTTGCCAGAGTCCAAGCCAATTTTGCTGAATTGCCTGCTTGCTTCTTCACCTGTAGCACCAGTTCAGTGCCAGCATGGAGAGCTGGAGCACTCTTGGAGCTGGTGACTAACCTGAGCTCTGAAAATTACTTTCTTTGCAGACTTCGTCAAATTACATAACTCCAGATTCTCAGTCTTAAGTGCCTAAACATGAAGATGAAAAATACCATCAACCTTATTAGAATTTACAGAAACGATAATGTGGTACTATTTTTGTGGATTTGATTGACGGGAGCTCTGGAAACAGATGCTTTGCAGTCAAATCTGTTTTTTTCCCCCTGCTTCTTTGTTTAAAAAAAAAAAAAAAAGGCTTTCATAAAACAGTGGCTGTTGTCAGAATTTGTACTTCAGAAGTAAAACTCGCCCCAGATGCATAAGATGTCCATGTAAAAATGGTACTTAAAACCTGTCAGCAGACACACCATGGGATGTTTTTGGAGGTTCCTACTGCAACAGTTCAGAATGAAAGGAATCTTCTCCCCTCGCCCGCCCCCACTGAAGGAGTGTTTATTGCTGTTGTTTCTGACAACAATTTGTTTTTCCAACCTGTTGAGCTATGAAATCGGGGTCTTTGAAGCTCTCCCAAGCCATCCCAAGATCACATCCTAGCTACTTCGGCTGAGAGAGGCTCTAAAGCATTGTATGGCCCAACTGTTTTGAGCACATAGGCATGATCTGCACTAGGAAATTGAACATACAGCTCCTGGATGCTAAACTGGACAGCTGACACAGGGTGAGACACACCTGATCTAATAAGCATTTTAGCCCCCAAAATCAGGATGATTGCATCCAATTCCCTAGTGAGATTGGTCCTTGGAAAAGTTGGACTGCAGAACTGTGCTTAGGCGTTCCTTGGGAGAGCGCGGGTCAGCACAGGTCAAAAAGCGTGCCAAGAGCTGTGCTCACAGCCTGCCAGTGGGGAAGATCACATTCTTCTCCAGCAGTCCCCAGTTTATCAGTGTAGGTGAAACCTGAGAGTAGAAGTGATATTGTTGTGGTACCCTTTTCAGTAATTCATTCCCTATTACTTTGTGTAACTATAAACATTAAAATGCTTGTAGCATTCATGTTTTAGTGATATTAATGAACCTGGGGATTGCTGGAGAAGAGGGTGAGAACCTCTGACATTCATCTAAAATCAAAGATTGCTTCACCTGCTGGCCACAGCTCTGCCTTCGGGTAGCTACGTAAGCCTTATGCCATAAACTGTGCTCCAGAAAGTATTTCAAAGCAATCCCGAAGTCCTGACATAAAATGATTTCTCTCCCATTTTTATTTTTCAGTCCACTGTCTTATGGCACAAGAAGAGCCCTGGGAATTGCAGTAGACTAATAGATACAATCCAGAAGGCTTTCTCATAAGAGGCAAGGCCTTTTGACTGAAAATGCTGTAGTACTATGATGTCTGTCATATTTGTTTTCCCCAGATCTCAGAGCTGGAATTATCTACATTTTGTCCTGCAAAATAAAAACTCCATCTCTAATATATGGAATAAAATTTTTAAAATAACAGCTAAAGTAAAATTTACTATACACTATAGCACTATGATAGTATCAAAATATCTAGTCAGGAATAGATCCATGTTTTGTGTGATACTTGCAGGTCATTGTGTGAAGAAGTGATGATATAAGAAGAAAACAGATGAATGTTCACAGATAGGAGGCACTGCCTCCTGCCTAGTCAATTAAAAAAAAAGGCAATATTAGAAGCAATAAAAAAGTATCAGATCATCACACCTAAGATTTTAAAAAAAAAAAAAGCTTCATATCTGTTTACTGTTTTTTTGTAGTCCCATGTCTATCTACTGATGTGTGTAAAATGAGTACTGTGTGTTGAAAGCAGCACGTAAAATTATTATGAACTTGGAACTAGAACTTAGTTTATTATTCTTGTATTATGTGGCACTGTGAATAGTTTGGCATACTAGAAATATTGCCAGTATCATACCTAGATGAAGTACACTTGTATGACATAAAAGATTCTGCTCTGTAGCATATACAGTTACTAAATTTTGAAAGCCCTTTATCTGCCCTTGAAAAACCTTGCTTCCCTTTTCAGTCTCTGAACCTACGGTTACGTGGGAGCAATCAAGGACTAGACATAAGGAACCGTTGTTAACAAAGTGTTTCATAAAATAATGCCATGAAACGGGAGGATAAAATGGAGTATTTACTGAAAAAGTTGGCAATCCATATGCAAGTTTAATTATCAGTAAATTGTAGAAGGTGAAAGATCGCAGCAAGTTTGAAAATTCTGCTGGTCATTGGTCAGTGAAATGTCTGTCATGTTGTAAAACTACCCAGGAGTGATACGGAAAGAAAGTCTTGATTGAGAAAGAGGTTAAGGCTTGGGAGGATGAGTGTAAGTATCCAGGTTATTTAGATAATTTTTTTTTTCGTATTTTTCAGGAAAGAAAATACAGCATTTCTAATTAAGGTATGTGTGTGAAAAGGCCGCAGAGGTGTAGTGTGTCTTTAATTCATACAATGCTGTCTTACACCTTGATGGTACCTCTGTGGTTTTATTTAAACAATTCAAAATGTCAATTTGATTATCATTTTGCCGTTTTCAAAATTAACTGTAAAAATACTGCAAAAAAACTGCATGAGGAACTTACTGCGTAGATAGATCCCGGTTTTGATTTAAGTATCATTTTTACATTAAGTGGGAGATTGGGCTCTTTTATTGCTTGTTTCCCGCTATGTACAGTGGCAATGCTGTGAGGGCTGGCGGAGAGCCGGCCCTTCCTGTGCTGGGGTCTGCTCTCCTGTGTGGGTGCAGATTGCACAGGCAGAGCAGGGGAGAAGGAAGCAGCTAAATAATACGGTTTTACGTATGCCTTATGTAAGTGTGCAAGTGCGGACATACATATTTATTTTTAATGAATAAGTACGGAGTGTGCTATGAGGGAAGTAAACCCCTCATCTGCTGTTTTTTCATAGACACCTTGGAGACAATGAGGGTGAAGGTATTTGAAGGAAGGGCGGGCAATGGTGATGACTTGATGCCGCACATAAAGGAATCTCTGAAAGAAATCCAGGATTTTTGAGTGAAGTCTCAAAGAGGAAGGTAGAGGAATTGTCATAGATTGATGAGGTTTAAAATGTTACAAGAAGAAAAAAGGACGTATTATAGAAAGGAAAATATGGAAAATACTTCAAGGACTTGAAATCTGAACTACATGCAATATGTAAAAAGGAGTGTCTTTAGAAGAGAAGACTAGTAACTGAGTTTTGACCATGTTAAGTTGATGACAAGACATGCTAGAATGATAAAACAAAAGCTGAAATTCAGGTTTTGATTTGTGTAAAGTAAGAGTAGTTAAAAGGATAAAAGGCGTAAAATTTATATCTAAACTTCATTTCCAGTGTATTTTGGTCATGTGTCTAGGTTGCCAGTGCTTTTTTTTAATGTGCATGCTAGTGATAGTGATTATGCAATATATGCCATATGGTTCAGAGGAAATTTTTACAGTCTGATGCCAGAAGAGACTTTAACTGATGTGAAGTATTACATATGTTTGGTACCAACATAACTGGGTGTGTCTACTTTTACAAATGCATCTGAAGATGATAATGCCCCTGAGCATATTTATTATTATAATTCCTTGATTAGCTTGCTGTTTAGGAAGATTACTGTAGATGCCAAGGCAATATAATAGGGATCATTTTTCCCTGAGTGAGCTTGATGAAGTGTGATTGGAACATCTACCTTTTAATTCAAATGCTTAACCTGTTGTGTTGCTCATGTATACTACTTGGGAATTCCTCGTACAGTTGCTATCATTTCTCCAGCACCTAAATGCCCTGGGAATTGCAAAATGTCTTTCTATTCCTCTTCTGCAAAACATTTTTACTAGCTTCAGGTCTTTTCTTTTGCATCCCTGCAAGTTTCTAATCATAAAGAATATACTCTCTACCAGATCTCCCTCAGAAGGGCTGAAACTAGGATGAGGAGCCTGAGGACATTTGCCTGTCTGTCTTCACTTGCATTTTAGCTTAAAATTAAAGCTCTTTGTCATTTCACTCTGTTACAATCTTCACTCTTAAAAGTCCCCAAAGTGGAGAATTCTTTCTCAGCAGCTCTGTCTACACAGCCTGTTCAGGCTACCCTTCAAAACATACAACTCGTTTGCCAGCTACAGCAAGAACCTGAAGACTGGGATTCTTCAGAGACAGAGGTCTGCATGTTGGAGCATGCCTGCTAGATCATCACGAAATGCACCAAAAGAATTAAAAGCTAGATAAGCAGCCTGAGAGGGAAGCTGCAACTGTAGTAAATGAGGCAGGCCAGAGCAGACTGCAAGTGCAGATAGCTCACTCAGAGAGATGCAGAGCTAACCAGTGCTACTTTTCTTGGGTTTTCCACAGAATATAAGCATTTCCTTCAAGAAAAAAGGCATTTAGTTTTATGTGTGTGAATGCATATGTTACTTTGTACATATATACATATAAATTAATCTGTGATCATGGTACAGTGGTTCCTCAGGAGCCTCACAGTCCACACTTAGTAGCAGATTTTAATGCTTCAGAATTACTCCAAGGAGTTTAGATCAGACCTAGTGTTATCAGCACACTCATAACTACTGCCGAATGCCACCATTGATAAGTCTAGTGTCTAGAAAGTGGGCTGTTTATTTGCATAATTTACTTTTTGATCTCATATCAGTGTTTTTACTGGGTTTTTTTTTAAACTCCAGACAGGACTACACTTCTCTCTCCAAAAGAAGGTTTATCAAAAACCTTGAAAATATACAAGTAAAATGGCTATTATTGTATCACCTATTTACATTCATGTTTATTGTTTCTTCCCCTAATTATTCTGGTATTGAATATATGTACCTGGAGCTCTCTATGCCGACTAAAGTTTTAAAAAGCGTTACAAAAATATCAGTAACAAAAAAAATAATGGACTTGGTAGGATTTCAGTTGAGCTGATTTAGCTTTAGCCAATAAAGACTGATTTTTTTAGGTGGCTTAGACTACATAGTGACTTTTGATTAAATTATTTCATTAAAACCATGATTGAAATCAGGTTATCAAAGATACTTTGTAAGTTTTGTTACTGTAGCTTTAGATTTAAATTCACAATAAATTATAATAATGTGTCAATTTGCTTTTGCCTTTTTTTTTTTTTTTTTTTGAGATGTGTGACTTAAGTTGATCAAGCTGTGCTTTCGACCGTCGTTGTTGCCTTGTTTTTCTCTCCTCTTCCTAGCTTTCCATTTCAGCCAGGCTTCTATTGTTCGTAGTGAGAATTGTAATATCAAGCAAATCTTGTTTTCTGCTACTGTTGTGCCCATACTTGGTGGTGAGAACAAAAGAATCCTGCCCAGATGGCTCTGACTGCAATTAGGGCACAGAGCGCTTAAGTCTAACCCATCTCCTGTTCTGTATAAACTATTTCTCTGTTCAGTCCAAAATTTCAAGGATAGTCTCATAAACACAAACATGGTCATGTAAGGTCGGAAAATTCCAAAGCGTAAGTCTGTATGCACAGCTCTTACTGATCCTGTGCTGTTAACTCACCATAGAAACAAACCATGCTGAAGCTTCACGATACTCAGTTTATGAGAACATGGTGTTATTTGAAATGTAGCAAGGTGTTAGACATCACAGTAATCCGAACTTGGCATGCTTTCACAGGAACCACACAGTCAAAGAAAATAGGGCTGAAAGATGCTTGTGAAGATCTTCTGTGACCCAGAGCAGAATCACTGCTCTTAACTGTTCCTGAAGATGCTTCTTAAACAGGTCCAGTGACAAGGATTTTGCAGTCTCTACACAATTTATTGTGCTCTTCCGCTATCTCTACCATTGGAAAGTTTCTTCTTAAATTTAATTAAATCTCTGGATTCAGTTTAAGGCCATTCTTGCTTGTCCTACCCATGGAATAGAATTAATTCTTTCTGTGCAGAAGCTTGCTCAAGACTGCTATTACTTTAGCGTTTTTTTTTCCTTCTGTTTTTATGATCAGGCTTCTGCTATCCCATAGGTTGGATCTTCTCATCGTGATCATTCTTGGTGCTCTCTCTGATCACTGGTAAGATGGTGCGCCTCTTTGGAACATTGTGCCCCAAGCTGGGTACAGTTCTCTAGCTGTTTCTTCAGAAAGTTGCATGAAGTGGAAAAAATACCAGTTTTGTATATGGCACTTCTATTTATATGTCCCAGTTTGCTTTTATCATACTAACATGACAGTATTGACTTACGCCTTTAATAAATGTTTTTCATCTTAGATATGTATTTTAAATTTGAGATTTCTTTAAACTATGTCCTTGTAAAAACAGATCTTCAATAATTAGATCTATTCAAAATATTTAAAAATAAACTTTAAATTTATAATATCTAACGTGAAACTCGGACATTAACTTTGTTCTTCTCTGCTGATTATCAATTGGTTATTTCAGTAATGGCTGATGTGCCTTCCTCCCATACAGCAAAAGCCTGGTATGACCATCTTGGTAATATTTCCTCTTATAGTTGCAATCTCACTCATGTCTCTGGGTATGGATTTGTAAGGGCAGTGGTAAGGGCAGTTAGTGTTCAAGTAATTGGAGCCTTTTCAATCAGTAATTCTTCAATAAATATGTAATTCCTCACATTTTGATTGGCTGAGAGAGTTTGAGTTGTATAAGTACTGTAAATTTATTTGTAATTATGTTGGTACCATGTAGATCCATACTCTGTGACAGATGGCTTTGGTTTCTAGCTTGCAGGGTTTTGGGATGAGGAATCTGTGCTTATGATGCTTTGGGTCAGCACTCCTTTGCCAGTCACAGTACAGAATGTTATTTAATTGAAAATAAGTTGTAAAGATAGAGGTATTTATTTCTGCCTTCTAAATGGCTAAGGCTATTCTAGGGTAAATATTCTTTCGGCATTTGTTCTTCACATGTTATTTTACCTCTCTATATTACCTAGCAACACTAATCAGTTCTCACATCTGTCCTCTCAAATTTTAGGTTCTGCTCTAAGAATCTTGCTGTTGACTAGAACAAAACATTTGAGTATGTGTTTCCTTTTGTTTTATATCTGCCTCACCTTTTGTTTTAGTTTATATCTTGATTATGATTTTTGTTAATTGTTTGCTTAATAATCTCCATGCTGATTTCATTGTCTTTAATTTCTAAATTTCCATTTCAGATTTCTATCAGTTAAAACCGCTGCTTTCTAACAGCGTGACGTTACAATGCTTCTTGATATTATGTTTCTTTCTCCTCCCACATTTGCTCTGCATTTTGATTTTAGTACAAATGGGACCACTCTTGCTTTCATTTGCATCGGTTTCTTTCTTATTTATAAATTATCAAACCATCTATTATCCTACCTAAGCCAACACTACTTTGTTTCAGACTGCTTTAATTGAAAGTAGGCTTTAAAGCCAATAAGTGAATGCCTACAATGGACAGACTTGAAAGAAGGTCTTTTTTAACCAACTCCTTTCAAATCAAGGATACGTACCATACATACATAATATTATATATAGTAATTTTAAGGATCTTTTTATTTCTGGATTCACACATGGGATAGCTGTATTGATTGTTCTTCTTTTCCCTGCACACTTAAATAGCTTTTGTGTATCTGCTAGCTGATTTTCATGTGAAATAGTTCATACCAGTTTGCATGTGGAAAACTGGTACATGCCGCCATTGCGTGATTCTGTTCATGTAAAACTAAGAGATCAGCTCTTCCATTTAGCTATTACATGTCCCAGCTTTCTAAAAATAACGCCATATGGAAGAAAATAGCAGTGGCAGGACATTTGTGAGCTTGTGGGGCTGGTATTTGATGTGCACTGTTTTTTTTTTTCATTTCATTAATTCAGTTAGTCACTGCGTAATGTAAGTGGTAGGAATGAAGTAGGGTAGATTGCCTACTCCTGTGTTTACCAAAGGAAAGTTAAGTTCAGGCATGTGGGATGAAAGAAAGGAGATTGTCTGGTTGGAGCAGAGCTTCGGTGCTGTGGGCCCCCATCTCTCCTCACCCTTGACATTTGCATTCTTCAGGTGGTCCAAGCCTTGGAGACAGCATTTGGGATTGCTGTCATGGACCATGTTACGCGTGGTCTGACGTGTAGCCCTAATGACCAACGCAGATTGATGTCTACAGGGAAGAGCCCTGCTAGTGCCACCAGGAATTGAAGCAAGCCAGTGGTTTTTTTTCTAGTTCTTGGTCAGCCAAATAATGGGCAGGAAAAATGAAAGAGTTGTTTTTGAAACCGTGTTTAGTATCCATTAAATTGGGTTATATAGAGAGAAGCTAAATTTGCTTTATAAAATGAAATATGTTAGCTGCTAAGTTATTCGTGCCCTGTATTTATTTAGCATCTTTCACATGGGGAAAAAGTAAAACACTAAACAAAAAAAATTGCCAAAACAATTAGAGTGAAAAAAATCTGGTAATTAACAATTATTTTTCACAAAACTAGTCTAATTACGAATCAGTCATGGTAAAATGAAAGGTCAATAACTACAGATGCATAATTTCTCTCTGATAGATTGCTGTTTGAAAATAGGTTTATGACAATTACGTGATTAATTTCCTTTTCTTAAACAGCATTATGAGACTTCATGTTGCATTCAGCAGTTTATTACTGTTACTTTTTCTCTTCAGTTGCAAATTAATCCTGGATAACATCAGGGCAGAACAGAAGCTCAGGTAGATTAAGGATTTCTTCTTCTAATGTTGTTTGTGTTGCAGGGAAGACTGCAGATCTGAATCAAAATCAGAGCCTCAGTATGCTGAAACTGGCAGTATCATCCTAAGAAAACAAAACAAAAAACACCCAAAAACCCACCCACCCAACCAACAAAAAAACCCCAAAACCCCAAAGTGCTTTTAGTCCAAAAAAATGAAGGGCCAGATCCAGTGAAATTCTTACGTTTCTAAGATGAGGCACATGAGGAATATAAGTACATAAGTTAAACTGTGATCCAGAACAGCTTCCTCCACTTGTCACCTAACCCTCAAAATGCCCTGCCTTTTTATCTTGAAATTCCTCAGGCATGAAGAGTTGCTGTCCTGGACAAACGCAAAATTTTCCCAGCCTTGGAAACGCTGAGCAGTCTGGGGATCCAGGAACCAGGCATTCATTTGCACAAATTCCTATAGCGTCAATACAATAAATGTTTTCCAGGTATTCAGTGTTTGCTTAATCACGCTCTGTAGGCTTGGGCCCAGTACCGCATTCGGTACTGGGGGACGCTTTCAGGGGACATAGTTGTAGAAGGTCAGTTGTTGTGTTCTGTCGTCCTGTCTAGCAGCCTGGTGGTGGGAATACTTGAGATGGTAATACAGTGTCCAAGGCCGTCGCCTCTTCTTGAGCATAATTTAGTTTCAAGTATTTTGGTCTCTTGCAGGTTTGTGTTCTGCTAGGCAAGGCTTCAGGGCACCCTGCAGTTTAGCTGCTGAAATTGCACACATGCACGTTGGGGCTGCCTGCAGCTGCTGATCTAGTTGCAGAAGACAGACAAATCTTTTTTGTTTGAGTATTTGCATGCTTTGATCTTGGGTTAATTGAGTGAAATCCTTCTTAGTGACCATCTAGATTTCTTAGATAGTATATTTCTTGAGGTGGGTTCCAACAGCCTTAGCTATCTGGTGCTTTGTTTCTACTTCTATAGGAAAACACTGTAAGAATTGTTCAGCCTACCGCTCCTAGGTGAAGATCAGGCTGGTTATGTGGCTTGGATTTCAGTTACGTACAGGATTTCCTTGACTTTGTGGGCTCTATAGTGTGGCACGCTTCTCCTCAGCTGGCAGGCCGACAGGTTTTCTCTTCTTTGTGTAGCTTAGAGAAAAAGACCGTTGTTTACCAAGTAAAATTAGAATGTCTTGGGGTGCATGGGATTTTGCTTTTCCTGTAAAGTCTTCTGGAGAGACTGCTGTTGGAAAGGAGTTGGATCATCTTAAATTCAAGATTCTTTGAATAGTGCTAAATGCTTTGCTACTCCATTCGGAAAGATTATAAGCTGCCGTGCTGACTGGCTGTGATATTCATTAGAGAACTTTCTGGGAAAATACAGTCAGCAAGAGACAAAGGTTTAGCAGTATCATTTGAGTGCTGTTAGGGAGTGTTGAACAGCATTGTCTTTCTGTCACCATCTTCCGAGGATCTCATACAACTATGGGGAATTCTGGCCTTCTCGATCGGAGCCAGCTGGAGAATGGGCCTGCGGCAGGGTGTAAAGGGACAGAGGTTCTCCTGAAGTGGTTTTTATAATAAATGTAGCTATGTAATCACTTGGTTAACTTGTTATTCAACCAGTGCAGAGCAGTCTTTGGCCTTAAATCCAGCTTAGCATGTTGATAGGTTTCGGTTGCATAGTGCTACCAGCGAGATGACTCTCATTTGACATATTCAGCCATTTGGAAACTTACTTTATGTTCAGAAACTTAATTTATGTTCACCAGGAATGTTAGAGTATGCGGCTATTTGAAAAAATAAAATAGGGATTTGGACTCAGAAAAAGAAAAGAATCTGGTTGTCTTCTGGCAAGTTTTTTTGGTTCTGGTTATCTGCAAAGTCTACACCTCTTGTCAGTATAAATAGGGAGTGCCTGTATAAACATTCTTGTTTCGCCTGTTCCACATAATAGTTTCTTGTATCATATTTCTTTTGACCTCGCTATCTGAAACCAATTACAGGAGATCCATTTGGGCTGCATCTATTTTCATAAGAAGCCCAGGCAGCAGTGTTTTTCTCAGAGATGAATATCAACATCAAATATGCTTCTGAGTGCTTTGTTATTTATGTTTCAGAGAGATTTTGTAGCCTTCAGCTCTCAAGAATGTGTCATGCTGTGCTGTTTATACATTGACGATATTAATGGGCGTAGATGTCATTTTTCATTTTAACGTCTCAAATGCAACAGGCTGATAGGTTAAACATTCCTGTTTTTAAAGGAAAGATATAAGTGACATCTGTTTCCTAAAAAGACACATATATTTACTTTTTAAAAAACAAAGTAATAAGTTCACCATCTTTTAGTGGCAGCTTTCACTTTATTAAAATGATAAAACTTTAAAAATTATTTTAAGGCATGCTTAAATTAAATACAAGGGTTTGTAATACAAAATAAAAGCAAGTTGTATCTCATAGTGTTATCGCCAACAAATTGCAAAATCTACCGCAATTTATCAACTTTAATAGGGTGAGTTATATGCAATTAATTTCATTTTTGTTCTACTTACATTTTAGCTATGCCAAAGCTGCACAGTAAATATTAAGAAGTAGTGTTCCCAATAAAATTTTACTAGAAGACACAGTGAGTTCTGGAAACCATATGCCCAAATTTCCGGCTTATACAGCCATTACTTAAAGCATAATAATGATTTTCATTTGCATTATTAAAATAATTTCTAATCCTCGGTTCCTTTTATTGCTTTTGTCTGCATTGACTTTTTTGTATAGTTTTACTAATTTAGATAACTTAATTAAGGAAAAATGCCTACTAAATTTGAAACAAATGTTATTGGAAACTGG
>NW_008824806.1:1864235-1881735 GCF_000699105.1 Pygoscelis adeliae | reverse complement strand
AATTTCTTTGTTCTCTGATTTTCCTAAGAATGCAAATGAAAACCACTCATTTTTATTTGGCATTAAAACTGCACTTTATTTTGTCAAAGGAGAGGTTTCTCCTTGAATTGTAAGTACAAAAAGTGTTTTTAATCTTCAATGAATATCCTTATTAATTCACTTTCAAGATAATCTGATGTTGATTTGTCAAATTTAATTACAGCTTCCGGTAACACTTGAAGTCTACTTGCTTTTGCTTCAAAATTCTAATATGAAAATGCAAATTGAATGATAATTTGCAAGGGAGTGGGCATTTTAGTTGAACACTCAAAGACAAGTTCCTTGTGGAAATGAGGCTATTGATGCAGTTTATGATTTTTCCTCTTCAAGCACTTTAAACAAATTAACTTTATTTCCTGCAGGATTTCATGTACATCCATAAATTCTAGTGAAGTCCTATATATGTACTTTCCGATGATTTTTTTTATGTTTTAAGTAAAAAACAAACTGAAGTCTGAAATCTAGCAAATACAAGTCAAATAGGAGACTGCACGATTGGACTTTAACCTAACATTAGCAATGAGTAACTCATCTCTTTCTAAGAACTGGTGGAAATTACTTACTTTTTTTTTTTTTTACTTGTAGGCACTCCAGGCAGCAAGGCAGCTGCTTTTACAGCAACAGACAAGTGCACTGAAATCTCCTAAGGGCAGTGATAAACAGAGACCACTGCAGGTTAGTAAAGTATCCTTGCTCTCAGGGAAGAGCTCTGTGCTTGCTCACACGTGAGGTGTGTGGGTGGGTGCCTGTGCTCTAATGCTGTGTATGTGCATATTCACATACAAGAGGTTACAGGCTTGCATGCTGGTGACTTCTCATTCACAGAGAAAATTCACTGTAAGCTACAAAAGCCTTTTGTGGCTATAGATGCTTAAAAAGGTCTAAGACTTAAGTCTGAGTTCAGTAGCTATGGTATAAATTAATTCTTTATAGACGTTGCAAAATTGATATGTGATTTTTATACCTACATGGATTAAATTGTAAAAACGGCTGTGTTAAGACAAAGAGTAAAACAGTATCCAGAAAAAAAAAAAAGCTAAATAACTCATTGGTACTATATCTAAGTGACAAACAGAGAAGTGTTCAGAAACTACCAACACAACTGCATGAAATTACGAAAGAGCTGCTTCTGCCATTTTAGAAAAGCATATGTCATGGAGTTTCACACTGGAATGCTGTTGGGCTTCAGATTGTGTTTGGGTGAATAGGAGTTCTGTAATTGGATAATTATTTTAAATGCATTATTAGTAAAACTATATATAGCATTTTATACTTGAAAAAGTTTATCTGGTTTTTTTTTTGGTTGGTTTTTTTTTTTTTTTTTTTTTTTGAGGTTTTAGTTCTTTTGTTGCTAATTCAGGGTTCCATATGAAACTGCGTTCTGTTGACAGAACTGGTTCTCTCATTGTATATAGACCAAATATGAGTGTTTGACTGCTGAATTACAGTCTGTTGCAGACAAAAGATGTACGAGAGATGATTTTATTTTGTTCACGAAATAAAAAAGTATAAACTGCTACCATTCTCTTCCTCACATCTATTTTTCTGGGTGAGCCTTTATCCTCTTGGGACTTCCCCTGTTTTCTGATGGAATAGGGCATTTTTATCTCATTTTTAGTTTTTGTCGTGCATAATGGAGGACCCCAGGCATCAGAATTTATCTTTTTCTCCACCAGTGAAATGTTGTGAAATTTGATCACTTGTGCAGTTTTTGTATGTAATTCACATTGTCTCCTTTTCTTTGTGAAACTTCATGGAGCAATGTTGGACATTCCACATCAGCTTCCTTCAAATATACTTTTAAAGTTGTATTTATTTGCTCAGAACCAAGCAAGAACTTAGGGAAATGACTAAAGAAAATGGAAAAAAAGAAAATGTGTCAAGTTGGCATCCTGCCATGCTGTAGTTGTAGTCCAGTCCAGAGGCGTAGGAATCCTGGGACCATCTCAACTTTCCACTCTTCGCCCTTGACTTTGCTTTGTATTAAATATCTTCTAGGCTGAAGGCACCCAGGAGTAGTAATCGTAAAGGCAGCAGCTTATGAACTACGTAGTCTTTTAAAGTTTTTAGAAGTGGAATTGGTGATCTTGAAGGGTTGAATCACAGAGATGATTGATTTAATGAATACTGTGAAAGTAGTTTATTGTGACAGCTTCTCATTCTGAAAGATAACATGGGCTGTACTAGGAGTGTACAAGGTCCAGACGCTAAGGGAAGTATATGAAACAGGCAAAAATAGTGGTATTTTTCCAGTATGTGTTTCCCAGTGAACTTAGCTTAATTTAATCCTCCAACTTGTAAACAGGAGCAGTTCAGGAGCTACTGACTTCTCTGTTCACATTCTCCACTCATTCGTAAACCTTCTTTTTACGGCTGAAGAGATGTGGGGGTGCACTATTTGTGATAGACATCAGTGAAAGGAGAGAAAACCATATTTAGAGACAAAGACAGTCATACACATAACCCAGAGGATGATGAGGTGAGGAGGAGGAGTCTTGTGCTTTCCTACTCCCAAAGCACTAACCCTGGCCTGATGCCATGGGATGGTGTATTGTAGAGACATCCTGTATTAACGTGTTTGCCAGGAAGAGTCAGTGCCTCATGAGTCACACTTGCGAGGCAACAAGAAGAAAATAAAGCAAATAATTTTCTTTTCAGAATTGTTAGATGCTCCCTAAAGCCAAGATTATCGCTCACGTTTCCAACTTTTCCTTCCATGATCAGTATGTACACAGTCCTTTTATTCGCCTTGGACACTTCATTTGGTTCATTTTTAAATGAGATGAAAATGGAATTTGCTCCCAGACTTTGGTTTATGTATCAAATACCATGTAAATTCAGGTACGAGCACAAACTCCATTTTAATTTTCTCCTTTTGTGAAAAGGATGTATAAAGGTT
Organism: Pygoscelis adeliae; assembly: GCF_000699105.1. Classification (NCBI taxonomy): domain Eukaryota; kingdom Metazoa; phylum Chordata; class Aves; order Sphenisciformes; family Spheniscidae; genus Pygoscelis; species Pygoscelis adeliae. The sequence continues at coordinate 1,878,797 of NW_008824806.1, read as the reverse complement.
TTGAAAACGCGTCCTTGGAGCTTTTCTATTTCTGTCTTTTACTGTTACTACAGAGCTGTTCATTGTTCATTATGTAGTGGAAATTCACATTTTGAGCATCGTGATGCCTGTTTCACCAAATACTGTAATATGGGTCATAAAACTGTACAGTATTATTATTATGCCAAATTTAATGGTAACTTTAGCCAAAATCTCCTAGCAGTAGGAATTGCTAAATGTGTATAAGCAGTTTGAGGTTTATGAGACAAAAATACTTGCACTTGTGTTTGTGCTTAAGGAAACAGACTTCTCCCAACATTTTAAAATAGTTTAATATCAGTGTATTTCTAATTTCCTCTAATTTCAGAGCAATTTACTGATCTGGCAACTGGAGATATGTTAGAACTGATTTATAAATCTAGTAAAAACCTAATAAAACTTTTAAAACTGGCTCACACATCTGCAGGCAAATGTGGGTGTTAGGTAAGCCTTGCCATTGCATCTCTCATGTGCTCCATATTTTGATGTAAACTATTCTATTGTTCCATGTGCCAAAGAAGGAAAAAAATGATATTCATTTTAGTGGTCATCTTTTTGTATTTGATGGATATTTGGGGGAAAGTAGCGTATGGTGTTTTTACATATGTTCTCTCTGTTATTCCATAATGCGTCAAGTATTTTAGTGACTTACAGCACCTACTAGCTAATCAGCAAGTTGAAAGCTTATTGAAGAAAACTTCAAATTTGTGTGCTCAACTTTGCAAAAACAGGGTGTTGGGTAAGTGGTCAAGTTCTACTGTGCTTTACAGAGGGGATGGTTTTAGAGAACCGCTGGATTTTCCTAGAAGAGTTCGAGTGTCTTTTGTATCCTTCTCATGAAAAACCTTTTTAAATTTAACGCTAGCTTTGTGATCTATGGTAAAAGAGGAATGTTGTGTTGGCAAATGCTTTTGTTTCAGTTTTTAATGCAAAAGTTACCCGTATCTAGTAGTTTTCCTGTATTTCCAGGGAGAGGAGGTTTGTATTTAGATTGTGAGTTAACAGAATACCTGCAAAAATTACAGTTTTAGATAGATGCTTATCTTGATCTGCTATTACTTTCTGATTTACATTTTTCTGGGTTTCAGACTGCAGATGGCATAACCATTAGCATGTCTTATGCAAAACAGAAGGAGAAAAACATCCCATCTGACAAGCTTGAGTACCAATTGTAGTAGTGATTTTACTTTCACATATAGATGTCCGAATAAATGTATTTGAAACATGTTTATATATGCCATTCATTACACTGATGCACCAATTGAATGGATCCAATCAGTACATACATTGATTAATGACATATTGCAGAATAGCTAAGGAGGGTTTGTGATGAGAGTTGACGATAATGTTAACCGGCATATGATGAGATAACAGCATTTACTTCCTTACTGTGCATCCTGGAAAACATATTGCAGTAGTAGGGTTAAGATTTCTGTAGTACTAGTTTTTGTTTCAGAATATTTTTCTTTTCTGGAGAAGCTGTGATTGTGGTAATCCATGGTGAAACAAGCTGATAGCTTTCACGGATTTCACTCCCTATCACCACCATTTCCATGGTAGGCATAACAGGGAAAATGTTATTGTGGCTCTTAGATCCTGCAGATCATTCTCCTGAGGCAGAAAGTCACTGTCCTTACGGCCACTGAAGAACCTGGTGTCATCTAGCCTGAGTTTTAAAACTGGCAGCTTTATTGTTCTTGTTACACTTACAGTCATGAGCAAGACTTGCGGTTCTTCAACAACTGTGCAGAGCACAAGCGTAACCCAAAGGTAAATGCTGTCAATTTGCTGCCACTGGTGGGTGTTCGCGTACAGCGTTGCAATTGTTTCCCTTCCAGGTAGGCAAATCTCGGTGCTTAGACTATTCTGTCCATGATACGCATACTATTGTTGGCTGCATAGTGTAGTGATTTGGACAGCTAGTTGTAATTTTATTTGTTTGCTCTAAGAGCTATGAAAAGCCTGGCTATTTCTATTCCCTGTAACGTCTCTAAAGAAGCAGTTTATTTTCATAAAGTCAGACTTGGAACTTCATCTTGATTAGAATAAATAGATAATTATCTTCAATCCCATAAGTTAATATATCTACAATAAATTGGTTAGTTGGGTTTTCTTTCATGCTAGGAGATTCGTTGTTTCAACATCAGTACTAATGCATTCTGTATGAGGATGGCATGTCAGGAAATCATGACTCCTGGAATCAAAGGGTTAAGCTCAGTGTGTACCAAGCCTGTTGTATAAATATCATGCTGTATGGAGTGTTGAGTTGTTAAGGTAAGCTTTGTTTATTTAGCATGAGCACTTCACTGAAGTGCAATCATTTGATAAAATTTGGGAAAAGTAAGTATACATTTAAGTTTAATTACTTAATGTGTATTACATTAGTGGATAGTATCAGAAGAACCACTTTTTTAAAAACATGAAAAATGCAAAAATTTAGCATGAAAATTTAGCATGAAAAGATATTCATAGTCTCTTTTAACGTACTCTTCATGCTTTACTCTCTCCTAGTTCGGTCATCTCCCTTTGGATCTTCATATGGGTCTGAATTTAAAATTCATTGCACATAATAAATAAGCAAACATATTAATATTGTAACTTTTAGTTACTTTTTTAAACATACATAACGAGCTGTTGAGAGATAAGAAATTGGGAATGTGGGGAAAAAAAAGCAAAACCCACTGCTTCTAAATTATATCCTCTGACGTAATGCACACTGACTGCAACCGTGCATGTGTAATGTCAGTAAAAAAATTCCCAGTTTAAAAACAGCAAAAAAAATGTTATGGATGTAACTTAGAGCTTTCTTTGCATGACATTCAATAAAAATAGAAACAAATCTAATTGGTCTAAAACCGTCTTTCCAAAAACTGTGTTACATATTTCTATTTATCTAATGCGTGCTGCTAAGCATAGGAAGTAGGAGGATTTTGTATATGCTAGAAAGCACTGATTTAGGAAGATGCAAATGCCTAATATGTAGTGTAAGAGGAGAGTAGTGATAAACAGTCTTTTTCCCTCTCGAGTATAATTCTGGAGGAAATGTGTGGCCTACATATAAGCAAACATTGAGGCTTGGGGTAAATTAAATTTGGAAGATAGCTGCTGGAAAATCATAAGTCCCATTTTCCCTTGTAAGTCTGTTAGGAGGAATATGCAGTTATCCCCTAAGGTGCAGAAATTTGCATCAGTGATACCCACTCTAAAGACAAGGATAACCCCAAGAGATGGAGAGAAGGCAAGGAGTTGTTTTTTGGTAAGGTGGGGGAGGGAAAGGAGAAATAGCCATGTTCAAGCTTTCATGGTGTAGAAAACAGGAGTTCCATTTAAAGTAGAGGGATAAAAACAGTAATAAAGAAAGCTGGACATATTTTACAGTGGAAGTGTCTGTATAACAAACTTGCTGGCAAGTCCTTATTTATATAGATACAAGTCTGCTCTAAAGGCTTATGTCCTGTCTTTGACAATCTCTTTTACTCGTGAAAACCCATGGTTTGCGTCATGTGCCATTCTGCTGTAAAATCTTTCAAGAATAGATTTACTTTGTCACTTTTTAGTCTTGAAAATTTCCAGTATTAAAAATACATCTATAAAGAAAGTGGCACTAGTTAGTATGGTTTCCTTTTTAATTTAAAGTCGTTATCGGTCACCTTGAGGTATTATCTCTTATCGATAAAGCAGATAGTTGTCATTTTCAGGTACATAGAATATTACAGCCAACCTTATGTATGATCTTTGTAACATGGAAAAATGTTTACTAGCAGCCTTCTAATGGAAGTTATCCCATAATGGCTTCGTCTGTATCTAACTGAGAGGAAAAAAGCTAGCTGGTGCAGAGAGCACATCTTTATCCTGAAAATACTGTTGCAATATTATAAAATATTTTGGAGGCAGAGGAAAGAAGTATTATGCAAGTTCTGTTTACAGGTATTGAATATGCAGAATACTAATTAGGATTACTATGTGATCAGGGATTTCAGGAGGCATTTTAATGTTAAACATATGTCTGTGCAGCAATCTGACATGCCACTCCATTGCTGTGACTGTCGGGGAGTCATTTGTCACCTACATCACTATCATGTCTTCCCTTCCCCCCTTTCTCTCTTGTTGATTCTGGTACTTCTAGAGGATTGGGAGGAGAGGGGAGAACACACTCCGGTTCTTCACCCAGATTCAGAAAGGCAAGCCTTCAGAGAGAGTGCCTAGGTCTTTTCACAGCAGCTTTTACGTAGCAGACCAGCAGACTCATCTTTCCCTCATGGCAGAATCTGCAGCCTGTCTCATACCAGGAAATATTGCCGTGCATGGGATTGGTGGGCTGGCTTTTATATTCTGAACTATAGGAGTCTCCAAGCCCTACAGAAGTTTCTTTGCCTTGCTTGAGCAGCTGGAAAGCTCTGTCCTCCTGCAAGCCCTCCCGGTGCAACAGCCAGTGTGCACGTTCACGATTGCTCCTCTTGGGGCTGCTTGAGTAGTTCCTCTGCGGTGCTGGGAGGTGTAGGTTTCCTTGAGCCACTTCTCCAGGCTCTTGCAACAGGTCGGATCAGCCTGATTCTCTTAACCAGCTGGCTCATTGCCCAGAAAAGCTTGTGAAGAGCTTAGAGGGAATGTGTGAATGGTTCCCCGCTCAGTGTGCAGCTCTATTAAAGGGGTCTGCTCCCAGGCAGGGCCCTAATTATGCCAGTTTAGGATCGCACCACTCAAGCAAGGCTCTCCTGATACTCTTGAATTTGAAAAACACATTAGTGTACATTGATTTAGAAATTACCAAAGCAGGAAAAGCAACTGAACAAAATATTCTGTGAATGCTCTAGATGGGTGTAGATTTTTAAAAATTGTTTCTAGTTGAATTGCTATTAAGGAAAGTCTCTTTTTTCCCCCGAAGATTTTTCATTTCATCAGGCAATTGTAAAAGTCAAGGAAATTTTGTACCAAAACCAAAGTCCTGTGACTAAATAATGAAGAATCTTCAGTCAATAGTAGCGAATGCACCTTTCCACATGAAAAGCCAGTCTCTCTCCATAGCCATTCGAGGCATTTCTTGTGCAGATTACTTCCCACACTTTTTTTTTTGCAGATTACTTTTACTTTGTGAATTGAATACTTGTCTTGAAATTTTCAAATCATTAGACAATATTTTGTGGTTTGTGTGTTAGTTGTCCAGTTGCTTTACCTAGCAGGGGGACTTCACTGGGGGTGTGGGTGGGGAGCAGGCTAATCAGGAAGCTGAATGTATGCCAAGATCAACATTGGTGTTAATTATAGTTTACCTTCACTTGGGCTGTATACATGTAAAGTTGAATTAAAAACTGTTAAAATTATCCAGATGAACATGCATGAATATTGCACTGTAATGCTGCAGAAAAAAAGCATGTGGGCATGTGTACTGCTGAAAAAGCAATCACACAGTGGAGTGGAAAAGCACGTCAGCCCATCCTGTTGAGGAAGAGGGTTGTCCAACAATTGCCACTTTGATGTTCTAGGTCTTTTTATGCCTTCTTATGCTTCTAATATAATTTTCTTGAGACAGACAGATGAGGGTGTTATGAAATAGAATTAATGGTGAAAAATTTACTAAACACTGCTTCAGTGCTTTACTACTTGATTATGTGAAGCTTTGAAAAGCAATTGCACAATAATAATATGTACAAAGGAAACTGTATGGTGTGCCAACAACATCAATATGCTTCAAGGATCTTACCGAGAACCTGAAGTATGAATGAAGAATGAGATTTTCTCCTAAGTGTTCACAGTAAATTCATTTATTCAAGAAAAATGCTTTCAGTCGGAGAGAAAAGGCAGCCTACACAGTATTGAGGAAAACCAATACAGTAACCCAACATATCAGAAAAAAATATCAAAATCAACCTGTACTTGTAGAAGAAGTAATTTCCAAATTGATGCAGCTGTAATTTAGTGCACAGGCAGCGATGGGCTCGATGCTTAAGAATAATCAAATTACCAAATTAAAGAAAAATACTTCCCAATATAAGATACGGTGTGGTGTGAACTCATAAAACAGTGTTTATTTCTGTTTCCAGAACAGTTTAGGATCCCATGGAAAACCTCAGTTTGAGGACATAGTCTCCGAAGTGGAAATAATAATGCAAATTCAGAGGCGAATGGTGATTGATGTTTGCATATACAAAAAAATATCTCTTGATTAGAAAGGGTTGAACCCATACTCCAGGTGAGGAAGAAAACATGCCTAACTGCAAGCCTGCCATAACAATAAGGAGGCATGTATTTCACCCATAGAAAAGAAAATAGGAGGATAGGGTTCACAAGAGGACTGGGCTGTTGTACAAGATAGATATCTTTCAAGAATATAATTTAGAAAGTAAATTCTAATACATTTTAGAAAGTACAGCAAAGTACAAGGTCATGTGTTTAAGAACTTAAGAAACGTTTCTTCCTTAAGCTTATGTCCATCACTTAAAATGAAAAAGAAAGAGAGAAACTCAGTGTATTGGTTGCTGTATGGCTGTGAACGACCAATGATATAACATAGGTGAGAAAGCAATCCTAAATGAATTTTAAAAGGTGTTTCCAATAAAAGTAGGGAAATACTAATGTGATTTTTAAAAGGTATCTTTGAGACCTCATCTGGAATAGTGGGAGATACGCAATCCACCTAATTTCTGGTGCCTTATTAGTATATTAGAAACATGCTCCATATAGGTTCTGTTGAAAGATTCAGGGTTCTAGTACTGCTGCCCTGAATTTCCACAAAGTTAAGGTATCTCACCATTTTGACTATGGCTGATAACTTGGCACATTTGCTATACACCTGCAGTTAGGTTGTGTAAATTCTATATACATTTTTATGCTATACAACTCCAAGAAGGTTTCATTGAGACTAGATGCGTAGGCTGAAAGGTGTGATTGCTCTGTGCAGTGTGGGTCAAGAAGCAAACTTTAGGAAGGAAGAGACATCCTTTACACTTCTTAAGTACAGTTTTAAACATGGGAAAAATTAGCTAAGCTAAGCATGAATGAACTATGGAAAAGAAAGCGTTTCACTATGCAAAGAAAAGAGTTTCTGGAACGCTGTTCTAGTAGTAGTAGTGGAAGCAACAGCCACCTCCTACGCACACTACTTACTTTAAAGATAAAGCTTGACCAGCTTAGAAAGGGACTTTCATGATATGAATGACAATAATAAAAATATTGAAGACTCATAAAGTCTCTTCTAGTCCTGTGATGTTGTGGGTTTTTTGGTTTGGTTTTGTTTGGTTGGTTTTTTTTTTTAGAAGGTAGGGAGTCATTGAAGCCAATAGCAAAATTGTAGGAAACAGAATAGTGTGCTGATTCTTCAATAAGCACATTACACCATATCAACAGGTTCATTTTAAAAGGATTTTAATGCCTTCTTGTTTTAGAGTATTTATAGTGTTGCGGTGATTGTCTCACGGTACCTGAAAATAAAGGGAATTAGTCTAACAGCCCACTTACGCGAGATCATTATTATTGTAACCATTTTAGGGCCTGGCATATAATATGACCCAACAAGTCTTGGAGCCAAGGTTAAGAAAGGAGGCTCTTTTCCACATTGAGAAAAGTCATACTAATTTAACATCTTGCAAAATAGTTTAGTCTAGGAAAATGTTTGGTTTGGGTGGGGAATACTTGTATAGAGTTCTTTGAGTGAGTATTTAATCATCGTAATTTGACTGGGGTGGTACAGTTTGTATTGTAATACTCCAGCCATACCTCTAGGAACAAATAATTATAACTTTTTGTATGATTCTTTAGAATATTTCTAGTTAACGAACATAAGTGCTATTGTATCATACTTAATCTTTGACTTAATAATATCCTAAAATACATCCAGAGATAATATTGTATTAGTAGCTGTCAAGACCGATTTCCTAACCCTCTTGGGTTTCGGTAACATTGTCAAGATAAACTGAAATAGTAAAACCTGCCAATTGTGTATAGTGCTTGGACTGTCAATATAAAATATTTATCGGCTTTTGTTTGATTTATCATACCTTTTGATTTTTTTGACTGTAAGTATAGTAAGAGAGAAGTTACTAGATGTACTTTTGGAAAGGCTTGACTACAGTAATGGCTTCATCTTTAAAATAAATTCTGGTGTAGTGAAAAACCACAAAAAAGATTAGATAATGCTTTTAGCATGTGTGGAATCGCTTAGCTTTTTTAAGTGAAAACCCTAAATAATTTTAGTGATAGCAGAATTGGACTCCTCCTTGTAGTTAAGGTAGGATCTAATGTATCAGAGATGTTGATGCACCACATCATTTACGTAGAAATTTTTTCTCAGTTAAACCTCCATGAATGTCAAAGAGTTTAGGAGGAACTCATAAACAGAATCCTATTTCAGGGAAGAATCCTTGTTATTTAAGTCACTTTTTTCTCACGTGAAACTGTCAACAGGAATTCTAAAAAGGTTTTGAAATCCTTTGTTTTACCTGGCAGATCATTCTATATTTTCCTTGTTTTTTCCTCAGAGAGTAAACATCATTAGCATAGAGCCTTTAGAAGGGTGCCACAAAAATGCTACAAGAAGTTGTTCTTCCTATTTTAGTTCTGGGAGATTTAGTGTTGTGATTTTCATTTCACTACATATCAACTTCGTTAGTGTTACTATTAGTTATTTATTTAAAATGTGATTTACGTAAGAAGGGTATCCTTTATAGAATCATAATTAGTGTGCTTGCTTTCTTAGAGAAAAACCAATGAGGAACTGTTGTTTTTGACAAATACTGGTGTAGACACTTGGCTGGACTAGCAGTCCACGATCAAAAACCCGTTATTTTTAAACTTAAAATGCATTAGATTACTTCCTCAGTATTGATCTCATTGTTAGGATGAAACTTTTATTTTTCATACTTTTAATATTTTATTATTCTTACTATTGTAGTTATGAAAGCTTTGTGTTAGAGAATTGGGTCTTCTTGTATTAATAACTGTACAAAATTTTAATGTTCATCGATTTCCAGAGAGCGTACAGTGCATTCTGGCAACGCTAACGGAGTGCAAGAAAAGAAAAAGAACTGCAGAGACACACAGAGACATGCATCATTGACATACCCATTGAAGTGGGACTGAACAGCAGGCAGCAAGTTTATACTCATACATCTTTGAGTGTATTTCATGCCCAACTGTGTGAGCACAAGGTATAGGTATACATTATTTACACTTTTCAGGGAATACCAAAATCCATTGGCTCAAGTTTTGAATAATACTGGGTAAAGGAGAAGGAGATATGATCCATACAGATCCCAAGATATCTCTGCTCTTTCATCATCCCTCCAGTTCTTCTAGTCCATCTTTTGTGTTTTATGGCTGCAGGGTTGCCTTTTAGCTACAGTTACAAGTGCTGAGGTTCACAGGATCTAATTGTTCCCTTGCAGTTCGAGGAGTAAAAGACATGAAATTAAGCTAAAAGGATGATGTAGGTCTTCAAGGAATATATAGGCAAGCTGTGGAACAGATCTGTGCTGCAAGATGTTATGGATGCTAAACATTTAAATTGGCTCAAAAATCAAGTGAACAAATTAATGGAAGAAAAATCCACCCATACAAAACACAAATTCCTCATTTTCATAGTCTCTGAAGCCCCAAATGCTGGGATGTGGGGGGTGGTCTGGAAAAGTGTCGCTACGTCTGTATGCCATCATCTTAGTTTGCTCTTCTCTGGGCACTGAGAAGAGGCAGCCCAGTAGGCTAAATGATCATTTGGTCTAATTCGGTGTGCCATTCTTCTGTCTTTTCAAGCAACATCTAGAAACCAACATATTTTCTTTCTGAAGACTCATTTTTGGCCATCCAAGTGAACTTGACTTCCCTCCAAGAAAAGTCTGGTTCCATCAGCAAACTTCAAAGTTTACAAATCAAAGTCCATCGGACTTCTCACAACTGTTTTTAGTAATGCTTTGAAGAAGAAAACCTCTAAAAAAGTCCAACCTCTTAAGGAAGACTTCTCTTTGTGACACAACACTGACATCAGGATGACATAGTATGCATTTTGCTAGCCATAATTACTCTGCATTGTGGTGGAAAGATTGGATTAATCTGATTAAGCTCAAGCAAAATAGTTGTGTCCTCAAGCGATTCCAAGCTACCTAGCCACTTGCTAACATGACAGAGTCAATCAGATGCTCAACGTGTTGTCATCTGAAAGTGATCCAAAAGGGCCCTTCCGAAAGGGAAAGGATGTACCTGAGTTGCATTGGGAGCAGCTATCTGGCTCTTCCATGAGTTTGTAGCTATGCTGTTACTTCGACCATGCAGGCAATGAAGCCCAGATCTTTAGATTCCTGGTTACATACACAGGACTGCAATGTCTCTCCCACTGTATGGGAAAAGGATCTTCCCAAATTTATGTCTTCAATTCCCATTCAAATAAGCCACAGTCAATAAAAAGGAGAAAAAGAAAGTGTGACTGCCTTCTGTAGAAGTGAGGGGAGCATTTAAAAAATCCTCAACACAATTTTTCAGTTAGTTCCATTCTTTTCATATATCAGTCTATCATCTACCATTAAGTTGGTGAAAACAACCATGAAATACAATGTTAAGGTTAAATATAAAGGCTAATTTTAATTTTCATGTGGGGTATAGCTCATATATATACATACAATCTCATATAAAATACTACTAAGCAAATAGGCAAAATAAAAGTCTAAATTGTTGACTGTCCTGTTCTGAAATAAGATAAATTTCTTGGAGAAAGTTAAGTAAATCTGAGCTAAAAGAACATGACAAGGGATAACGTAGTGGCAGAATACAGACCCAGCTTGAGAGAATATTTATTTAATTTAAAAAGTTTTACAAAAACAAATCGCAGCATAAATATATTGCATTTCTTAAAATCAGTGAGTTGCAGTAGAAACAATAGTCATAATTAGTTTATGTTTAGGAAAACTTGAGGTTCTTTCTGACCAATACAGTTAATAACTTTACAAGGTGTTTGGGTTGCAAAGTGTTTGTTGATCATGGTTATCTACCAGAAAGGAAAATAGTCACTGAGACAGTTGTGCATTTGAAGTTCTGTAGTCAGTTTTTATACTCAGTCCAGTGATTTATACTTGTCGTTGTATGCAAAATGTAGTTCTCCCTAACATAAAAGCTATTTTTCTTTAAATTTAGAGTAAAATTACATAAAATCACAATAAATTATTCATTTAGGAGTTACAGAAATTGAATAGACATATTCAGGCTTCCTTATGATGAGGTAAAAGAGAACAATCTGACAATACACAATTAGCAGTGCAAGCCCCTGCAGCCCAAGAAAGGCAGTAAGAGCAAGGGTTACTGGTATACTGCCTACATGCGAGATGCTACGTTGGCTCAACCAACATAAGGGACTGTGTTTAATTCCATAAGCAATATCATTGGATAGTGATAGTATAGTTATTTGTGGCTCAAGTTACACCTCAGAACTTCAATTGTCAGTCAATGTAGTTTGTTATGGTCAGTACATTGTCCTTGATACTGCAGATACGTTTCTTTGATCCAGACACTCAATCTCTTTCCAGCAGCTTACTGAGGTGGTAACAGTTGCACACTATTAAGGAATATGAAGCCGCTTTTAGGTAAAAAGTCCGCCATGAGATTTATTAAGACAGCAGGAGAACTACCAGTATGAGTTGTCTTCTTTTCTGAAGACAACTGTTTTAGAAGGTGCTGCCTCACTGCTGGGGTGCCTTGCCTAAAAGGTGGTTATTTGGTTCTGTCTGGATATCGTCCCAGGACAGGAGAAGAGGTAAGAAATGAAGCAGAAAGGCACTTTAAAATCTTGAATATTTAGTTCAATATGCAGTTGAGGTTTTTCTGTTGTAGTTAAGATACTCTGTTTGTTTCTGGGTATACTGTGTTGCTAATTAACAATCAGGTATATATTTAAAAAATGATTATTCAGTGTAAAAGTAAATCTTCCATATGTTTGATCTCACTGAGAACAATTGTATCCCCTCTGAACAAAGAAGTTGTACTAGGCAGTGGTGGGAATTAAAAAATATTTTGCGTTTCCTTTTTCCTAAGACCACTATCTATGTTTCTACTCTCTGAGAGATCCAAGAGAGAAAAAACTACTTGATAAGCTATGATAAAATAGCTCACCTTAAGCATAAGACATATATGAAAGCTTAGGGCATGATCTTACTCCTTGGGAGCACTTTATGATTCAGATCTGTAGTTCCCTGGGTCTTCCCTCACGCCCTTTTTGTAGATTGGAATAACATTGGCATCTCTTACATTGAGGCTAATTTTGGATAAAAGATTATGATAATTTTTCCGCTGATCAACTGTCCCTAGCGTAGTCATCCATCCCCCTCTTCCTTCAATAAGAGTGTCTATAATTGTGAAAAAATATGAAGGGAACTGAAGACCTCATTAGGAAGAGTGGCTGCTTTTATAATCCAATGCAAAAGTGTGCATATGCAAACTCCACAGCTATTGCTTTCAAGAATTTTCTGAGTCTTAAAATGACAGTGCAACTTTGCATTTGGAATGAGGATGTGTGAACAAGTTGATGTATATATCATGTTTTTTAATCTAACATTAAAAGATTCTCTATATGTTGGGTATGTTATCCAGCATGTTATTATATTGGTAGAATTATTTTTAAATACATTTGGTGAGATCTTTGTCTCTTATTTTTTATTTGTTCTTTAGCGGAATCTTGGTTTCTAGTAATGTTTAACGTCAGGAGGTGTTTTTGTTCCAAAACCAGACATTATGTATGTACAAACCTTGATTTAATGTGCATGAGCTGTTTAACTTTGTTCTTTCTTATTTTTTTCTGTAAGTGTATGTTTAATTGTGTTATGCGGTATCTAGAGGTATAAATATCAGTTGAAATGTCTATCTACAGGACTACAGCAAACAGCGGATGCTTGCACTTTCTTCTGCTACATCAGCACAGAGAGTTTGTGAGTCATTTGACTCAAATTTGGGGATGTTTCTTAGTGTGCTTTATACTGTGCTCAGCAAAGGCTGATGCAGTATCTCATCCAGTCAACCTATAAAATAATGTTAAAATACAGAATTTGGTTTTATTTGTTTTTAGTCTGGAGAGGCTAAATATTTGGTGGAAGAAAGGAATAGGAAGAAATTTCCCAGTCCAGAATCCTGCTAAGTCACCTGCTAGGAAGTGCCAGACATCTGTATCAAAATAAATGATTCCCAGGAGTTATGCAGTGTGGCCTCTGCTTCACATTGTAGAATGTCTCTCTTTTACAAAATCTTTTTTTTTGTAGTAGAGGAAAAAGATAAATTACAATTAAGTTAAATATACACATTTCTAACATAGAAAATTCTCCAAATAATTTGGCTTATTCTTTGCCCATTTTCATTTCTGATGACAGCTTACAGTGGTCCTACATCATGTCCAGGCTGGTTGTCATTTTTCTCTGCTGCGGTTCCCGATTTTGCTGGCAGTTAAGCTCCCCGCTTGTTTGTGCTGTTAGGCAAGACCTGGAAAAGCAGTGTCAACTGTGGTTGATGTGACAGCTTCAGGCCGATACCACGCTCTTTGCTACACTGAAAGAATCATCGGAAAGTACAATATTATCTCTATTTTCTCTTTTATATAAAAGCTTTTACACACTTTTTGGTAGCCAGCAGAGGAGCTGGTATTCCATATTATAAAGCTACTGTGACTGGACAATGATTCAGTGTCAGAATGGCTGTGGGATTGTTCAAACCCAGCCCTCCAATTTATAACTGGACTTAACTTTATTTCGGTGATAAGCATTTTAGGTGTAACACAGTGTCCCAGGCCAAAAGGATGTCCAATCCTAAAGCTTTGTTCTGAGGCACAGAAGAGCCTCCTCTGCTTTTAGCAAAACCATCAGTTTAGAGGTTGTAGACCACGCGCTAGATAGAATCATAGAATCATTAAGGTTGGAAGAGACCTCCAAGATCATCGAGTCCAACCGTCAACCCAACACCACCATGCCCACTAAACCATGTCCCTAAGCGCCTCATCTACCCATCTTTTAAATACTTCCAGGGATGGTGACTCAACCACTTCCCTGGGCAGCCTGTTCCAATGTTTAACTACTCTTTCAGTAAAGAAATTTTTCCTTACATCCAATCTAAACCTCCCCTGGCGCAACTTGAGGCCATTTCCTCTCGTCCTTTCGCCAGTTACTTGGGAGAAGAGACCGACACCCACCTCGCTACAACCTCCTTTCAGGTAGTTGTAGAGAGCAATGAGGTCCCCCCTCAGCCTCCTTTTCTCCAGGCTAAACAACCCCAGCTCCCCCAGCCGCTCCTCATAAGGCTTGTTCTCCAGACCCCTCACCAGCCTCGTTGCCCTTCTCTGGACACGTTCCAACATCTCAACATCCTTCTTGTAGTGAGGGGCCCAAAACTGAACACAGTATTCGAGGTGCGGCCGCACCAGTGCTGAGTACAGGGGCACTATCACTTCCCTGCTCCTGCTGGCCACACTATTTCTGATACAGGCCAGGATGCCGTTGGCCTTCTTAGCCGCCTGGGCACACTGCCGGCTCATGTTCAGCCGGCTGTCGACCAACACCCCCAGGTCCTTTTCCGCCAGGCAGCTTTCCA
>NW_008824806.1:1836325-1862679 GCF_000699105.1 Pygoscelis adeliae | reverse complement strand
GAGAATTCTACCATTTCATGGTCGCTAAGCCCAAGACGGCCTCCGACCACCACATCTCCCACCAGTCCTTCTCTGTTTGTAAACAGGAGGTCGAGCGAGGCACCTCCCCTGGTAGGCTCACTTACCAGCTGTGTCAGGAAGTTGTCTTCCACACACTCCACAGTGGCTAGCACACAGGCTCTGTAATGGGTTCTTATCTTTCTTGTGGAGGCTATGGAAAGAAGAGCCTTGGGTTCTATGTTTGTGCTCCTGATTATTCACTGAATAAGAATGTAGCATTAGCATTAGTATTTAGCATTTTGCATTTGGCGTTACCCGTCACGATCATCACCATATCAGGCATGTGTGATGTACTCAGTTATTTCCCACATGTGCTGCCTTTCCCTCATCTTTCTCTTGGTTTGGATGAGGTTAACGTTACAGAATGGGGCCTAATGACACAATGCATAGAAAGAGAGTCAATGTATTAAATTACTCAATTATTTCTTGTTTGTATATCAAAAAAGGAGCAGCATACGTATAGGAAGAATGTTTCATTAGTGTGAACCATCATTTTGAATTATCTGTCTACTGTTGTTTTGTTGTTCCTTTTATGCTGCTGGTACAAAACACGGAGTTTTCTAAGAAGTGGAAAGCACTGAATTTGAAAGAAAATGAAGTGGTGACCATTCAGTCTTACTTTGCTAAGAGCGTAAGAATTTCGTTGGCAGACTTTTATTGTTCTGTGTGTTGACTGCACATGTTTTTAGCAGACTTCACAGGAGGTGTATCTAGTGCAATAAGCTGTAAAATGTTGAGTTTCTATGCACTATTTATCTAGTCGTGAAAATGAAATGCTCATTGTTACAGGAAACAGCGTAAAAAAAAAACCCAAAACCAAAAAAGCATTTTAGCTTCTATACATTGTCTCTGATGAATATAAATTGTCCAACCCAAAAGCTTTTTTTTATGGGTTCATGTAAATTCAAAACAAACATGCAAACAGAGTGAAACAAAAACGTGATGAGAAGGGTTAGTGTGTTTACGTGACTCGGTGGCATATTCAGATTATGTGGTGTGATTTGTTCTGCAGCTGCTTCAAATTAAGAACAGGTGTAGAAGGCAGATTATGCAAATACTCATGTTAATGTAATTGTCAAATTGGTGTGTTTATCATTGTGCCTTTAAAGAGTAGACCATACTCTTATTTTACATGTAAATTAGCTTTATTCTTGAGAGCTACTATTGGATAATGAGCTTATAAATGAGAAATTTCTAGCATATGGTGAAAGATTTCTGAAATGTGACATTTTCTTGTGTAGCAATTTATTTTATGTGTATCGTATAAACATATTATAATCTGCTTTGTCTTCTTTAGAAAAATATAGCTATGATGCAGTTTTAAAATCTAGCTCGTTGGACTAATGAACTCATATTTCTTTCCGTTCTCTTTTTGAGTTCATGTAACCGTCTAGTAGGACGACTTTTGATCTCCTTCATCCATTTACTGTATATTTACAAACCTTCATAGACTTTATGCCTCGTTTGCTTTAAATCTTGAAGAAGTACACATTGGAGGGAAAATGTGTTTGTTTAGAATTGTTTTTTTACTTTCGAAGACATACTCTGTTTAAACAATCATAAACTGGGTATCTGAGGTAAATACATATTTTTAAACATTATTTACCTCATGTTGCTAGTGTGCATAGATTTATTAATGATTGGCTGAGCTTTGTGATATTTTTAGATCAGACCGATTTGGTATCAACGGATGTCCAAAATTAAAAAATGATGGGAACTTTTTATTTTCTTCAATTCTAAGAGTTATTTATTAATATGAACCTAGCTAACAAAAGTTGTCCAGTATAAAAATCACAGAGCACTGTGATTCTATGTTTTAGTGTCTTTTCTTACTTACATCTTTTGATGTAAGCAAGCACTTGACCTTGATTAATAATAATTTAAAGTCTGTTAAAAGAAAATACTAGGTACTTTTTTTATATACATATACATATGTATGCATATACAGGCCAATTTTATATATGCTGTCGATGAGGTAGGTTGAATATTTGAAACTGAGCTTTATGCACTGTGTGGGATGCTTTGCACTGGGAATCTGGGCCAAACAGTTGAGAGAATCCCTGCTCCTCGGGTAGCAGAAACTGAGGGCACCGGCTGCCAACAGCTGGCTGCAGGGCAAACAAGATTAGAACAAGGTCTTTCTGCTTTTCTGCTTCCTATGGCCATGGCACAGGTGGGCTGTACTATTTATTTTCAAGAACAAAAAGAAAATCCTGTTTTGCTTTTGGATACGTTCCAGGAAAAAAGTAAAAACTATAGTTAGGTTCAGTGTAGCACCCAACGGCATCAAATCTTTTCCTGTTCTTTATCCTCAAAACTCAACTGGTGACTCCGTGAGAATAACCTAAAAGGTGTGAGCAAGAGGTTTAAAGAAGACAGCTATTAATGCTTTAGAGTTACTTTTCTCTAAATCACCCTTCAAGAAGGAACAGAAGGGGAACAACTTTATTTTTAAGATGTACCTTCATCCTTTAGCAAATTATTCAAGATTGTATTGATTTCCATGGTGCTTATCTTAACTGGTAAGCGTTTGCTTTACAGCTTGTTAGCTACCTATAAAATCTTTCATTCAGTTATTAGTACTCTCTTAATGGAATGAAAACTATTTAAGAAGGAAAAGACTGGCAGGAACTTCATGATGTAAGCTGAAGATGATAAGGCTTTTCTTTAGGGTTAGCCTGACTGTATCACTTTACAGTACAACCATCAGCCAGATATAATAGCAATCTCTTTTTCTAATCATTTTGAATTATATGCATCATTTCAGTAGGATGTTATTGTGGGGTTAATTATCTTTGCATTTAGAAAAGTTTTTACTTCCACTTGACTAGTTGTCATTGGAGATGTTTGCATGCAGAAATGTCAGTCAAAGCTATACAACATAGGTACCTTCCAGTATCATTTAGAACTCACCATAGTTACGCTTTTTATCAAAAATAAATCAGATGCAGCATGGACACTGTTGCACAAAGAATGTGTGTGTATTGGAGAACTGTGTGATTCCGTCACCTTTACCAACACTGCTTTAAAACAGCTAGGAATCTGGCCCAAGCTATCTTGGCTCTATTAAATTTCTCACAGACTTCTATGGGAAGTTTTCTGAGGTTAGGGAAAAAAAAAAAGCCTGAAAAATGAGCAAATAAGAGCAAATAAAAAGGCAAAAAAATGCCTTCCAGTCACACTTACCGCTGATCCCTTTTTAACATTTTTTTGTACTATGTCATTGACACTTAATTGCAGTTATTTCTTAATTTTTTTAATAATTATTTTGGACTAGGTAATACTTTTACATTATTTTGTTAACTGTATGGCTCTTCTGACCACAAGCTTTGGAAAATAATTAAGGAATTTGAACAGATGAGTTTTTAATAAGCCTTTTCGAGTCATTCATGGAATGAGAGAATATTTCTCCTCCAATGCCTTGGTCTTCTTCCACAAGATATTCCAGAGGTGGATGGATTACAGCCATAGGCATGCCTTTGCACACTAGTTTTGTTGCCTAACCTTCTGGGAGCAAGCCTGAGTAACCAACCTCACTTTTGCTGTTATTGGAGGAGTTCATTCAGTTATTAAAATAGGACAGGCAAAATTCTTGCATATTTGTGTCCCTGTTCCTCTCTATAAGGCCAGCTGTGAACTTAATGTTAAATATATTGATTTCAAATACAAGGATTTTTTTAACTTTAAATAAATACTAAAAAAACAAACACCACCACCCCCCAGCCTACTTCAGTAGTGTTTATTATCTTTACTATATACACATTTAAGGCAGCAATTGTATGTGGAGTACCAGCAATCTCATGGGCCACGCAGCAAATCATATAAGTAAAGAGGACTGGATCTGAGCATGTTTGCATCCCATTTATCCCATAGTAGTCCCCTAAGTCAGGACGGTTGCTCTTTACATGCACAGGCCGCAAGGTATGTTTTCTCTTGGATGGAAACTTTGGGAAGTGGAGGAGGTTTTGCCTTTTGAGACTGGCATTAGCTAGAGACAGGGCCCAAGCTGAGGTGCACGGATACTGGTAGTTTCCTCAACTTTTCTGTTAACGTTTGATTAGTCTTGCTCACACATCCAGAATTAAATCAGTCACTGAGTTGGAGTCAGGAAGCATCTGATGCCCTCTTAGACTGGCAAGGGTGCTTTGGAGTCTTGTGTTCTCCTCTGCAGTAGAAAATAATCCATCCACTCACGAAACCTAAAAATACTGCTAAACAGATTGTCTGATATTGCTGAGAATAACCTAGCAAAAGAGGGATTAGTAACTCCTTTGATTAGTCTTGCACTCTTCTTGTAGCATATCATAGCTGTGGTCCTTGATGAGAGTCTACAAGTTGTAATAGTGTGTTAGGAAATGTGAAATGGATATTTTATGGACCCTTCTGCAGTACAGCTTTATTGCCTTGAATTAGGGAACTAGACCCCATGACATAGCATTGATCTAACATTCCTGAAGGGGAATTAAATTTTGAATGCCTGAAAAATTAACTATAGGCATATATAATTGATTAAAATTAAAACAAAAGATGTAGTGCAAAGTCAGACAACTTATTATATACTTTTTATTCATCATTCATTATGCCTTATGGAAGTCTGCTGATTATAAGTTGTGCAGCATGTATTCTGATCTGTAGATACATATGAACAGATTTTATTTCTTTCTGGAATGACAACGTAGGTGTTAATCACTTTCCTTAGTATTTATTTTCTTCAGTAATTTAGAAAATAAGATTAATGATTTTGGTTGTGTGGGAGATGGTATTTTCATTCAGTTCAAGGCTTTTCCTGTGCCTATATTCAGTCAAGATCTCCACTCTGACTTATTAAGGGATCACTATCTTGTCAACCTTTTATCTTCTTATGCTAGAGGTATTTGCATTGCTTCTCTTTTTCAGTAAAGGAGAAAAAAATTTTTTAAAAAAGCAAGCTATCTCTGCCAAAGCTCAGGCCACTGTCACCCCAGGCATTAGTCAGCAAAACAGCTTGTATAGCATAAGACTGTTGTCCATCTTTTCTTCTCTGCTCAACAGTAGGAGCTCTAAATCAAGAAATTTGAAATTGTTATTACAAATCAACGTGCTATGCAACTTTGTCTACAATTCACTGGCCCAGCTGATCCATCTATTGTGTTACCTTGTAAAGAATATGCTTGATGTTACAGTACAAACTGTTGCTATTTCGGGAACTTCAAAGTTGTACATAGAATCAGAGATTTGTTCTTTAAAAGGTACTTTCTCTACAGAAAGTGTATTTCCTTATTCCTTTTTTTTTTTCATTCAAAAGTCTAATTTTAGGACCAGACTTTCAGAAGAGTTGAGCACCCAGGACTCCATTGACGTCAGTGTAAGCTGCAGCTGCTCAACACCTCCACAAATGAGACTCTTAAGTGTTTGGGAAAATTTAGAGCTTCAAACTAGTCTAAACAAAAGATATTTTTCTGCATAATTTCATCAGATTTTTTTCTTATTTATCAGGCATTGTTTGTCTTTTCCTAGATGAGCAGCTAAGATTATTTTTTTCCTTTTTTTTTTTTTCATTTATTGAATAACGATTTTTGAAGAGGCTGCTGGATACTTTGCCAAATCATTCTAAAATTGTGTGGCGTGTTTTGATTTTAACCAAAGTTACAGCTGCAGAGCTGTAAAGCAGTCAGTTTCCCTTATTATGACTAGTTCTACAACTTGTACTGTTTTAAATTGCCTGCAATTAGCATATTTCAACCTTATTTTTAGGTTTAAATTGAAGTGTGAGAGTGTACTCTCCTCTTAGCTAATTAGTGCTATCAAGGAACAGTAGGTTACCTCATTAGTACCATGTGCATTTAATTAAAGAAGAGAAAATTGGAGTCAACCTCATAGTTAATATTTTCACAGAGTGCTACAATGCCAACACCTTCAATTGGAGTCACACCCCTGTGTATCTAATTATTCACTGGTGCCAAATAAGGTTAGCAAGGATACCACCATGCTGTTGACAAAATAATTTAGATGGAAATCTGTTTGCTGGTTTCCAATATGAAATTCCAGTTATTTGAATACGTTGGAGTCACAAGATATTTTTGTCATTTTACCACCCTCTCTCTTACGTTTGCACCCAAACCTAGGAAAGGGCGAGAACCCATGAGGCACTTAATCTCAGATAAGCAGTCTGTGATCCTCATCCTTACCTTGTGGATATCGTACCAATCTGGATATAACCATTTTATTTTGGCTACCAGTATTGTAGAAACCCGTACATTTATACTGCACCCATGGAAAGAATTATACACAAATAGGACCGGATTACAGATGCGTTCCCTTTGTAAATGTGCGCAGAATTTCTTATATCTCGCTTTACTTTTAGAATTTTCTTTTCCACCATTCATGCAGAAAGTGGGGGAATGCTGCTTCCTATACTTCTAGAGGGCATGATCTAATATGGAGAGAAGTGCCTTTAGCTCCTTTCGGTTTCAGTGAAGTTGAGGATGCTTATTGTTTCCAGTCTAGGCACTGTAATTTGTGTCTCTTAACTGCAGGACAGTATTTTTTGAATGTATAGGATACACTGTATTTAAAAGCAAAAAAAAAAAGAAACAATGTTTTTTGTCATTAATCTAAGATATTGGTGGTTTAACCAGGTTGAAGCTTGAAGCAATTTAACCTGGTTGGTTCCAGCTTGTAATAATATGATTTAAACCTCTGTATATGAGTTTTTTGTTTCAGTTTTGTATTGGAATGGCAGCACGGTGCGCTGGATATCCAGAACCCAATTCTCGCACAGCATCCATGTAGCACTGATTTAACAAGCTCTTGAAATATACTTAATTTTAAATGTATGACTGTTCCTGTTACTGATGTAAAAGGGACTTAAGTATGTCCTGGAATGTTTTGTCAAGTAAAGATCATCTTATTTTTCACTTTGCTTGTCTAGAACTGAATGGCTCAACACTCATAGATTCAGGTACTCTCTAAGTGGATTTATCTTCTGAGTTTTGCTGTCCAGTGCTGCTAATATGACAAATAATTCTGAGCAAGCCATCTATAATCTCTGTGGCTCAGTTTTCCCATCTGTAAAATGGAAATGCCAACACTTCATGCATGAAAGTGATTTGAGTGCAAATTAATTACTTTTTGCACAATACTTCAATACTTGAGTACAATACTGCTTTGTACAAGAGTATATCGGTGCCAAATCAACTTCGCATAAAGTATGTTTAATTATTAGATCTGTGGGATCATAATTGAGTCCCTGAAGGAGGGGTTTTTTTATTTATTTACAGAAATCTTCATACTACATCAAGTACTTCCCTGTCTGTTCTTTCAGATTACTTTGCTCAGGTGCTTACATTGGCAGATGGGTGCTTTAAACAGTCACTTTACAAACTTACTTATAACCAACCACTTTGACATTTAGTGCTGCTGTTCAAATGAAAATAATGGCTGACCCTTTTAATTTTTTTTTTTTTTTTTTTTTAATTTAATACATTGAAGTAGAAAAGAGGCTCTTCAAACATTGTGCCTTTCCCATAGTAGCTTGTCCTGCTAGTCCTTCAGGATCTACAGTAAGTTGAAAGGAATCCACTGAGTTGAATGGCAGGGTGGAACTCTGAAGTCAGTCGGTTTGACAATTAGATGAAATTTCCATGTGAAAATAACTGACCTCAGTATTCACTCACCTGACTAGTACTTGTGTTTTATATATAGCTGCTAGAAAAATGTGGAATTATAGAATAGATCCATTTATCATTTTTTTCTTGTCTAAATAGAAATGGGGTTTTTATATGATACCCTCTTCAACTGTAAAGGTGCATTGGAAAAGAAATTAAGCAACTTGGTTTTCTAAGTTAGGACCTGTAAGGGAGACTTCAGATTACAAAAGAGGAAAAAAAAAAAGTAGAAATAAAAGAAGAAGGATTTTCAGTCCTCCATATGTGTTTGAAGAAAACTGTGTGAAAACATGCAATCTATGCAAGTCTATGGCCTGACTTCAACCTCTTTCTGTGTGTAATGTGATGTGAAATAGGGACTGGTTTCATTTGTGCTGGAGAAAAACTGCAGCTCAAATTACAGCCCTTGGTGGTATCGTCGTCTCTTTGAAAGATCTCACCCAGCTCTACCAGGAATGATCAGGTAATAAAGACAAGGTCTACATGGTGAATAGGCAATGACTTGGGTTCAGTTTTGGTTTAGTACTTCCGAGTCTCAGCAAATCTAGTGGCTGGACCTTCTTATAAACATCCATACAAATATGTAAAGTACAGATCAAACTAATAAGGATATAATTTTATATACTCATTTCTAAAGCCTGGATCTGTGTAAAAAAACATCTTAAGCAGAACTTTTAGCTGGACAACTTTTCAGAGAATCCAAATCATTTATTGTAGCATCTTTGATGGACTGCTGCCACTGTTTGGTGTTTCCTATCTGTGCAAATATTTGGTAGGGTTAGGGCTTTTATGGGTTCATTATCAGTGAAAAAAAAGATACTTTGAGCAATTTTTCTATACGTAATGTAATTTCATATAAATTCATTGTCTAATATTGCTATTAATTGAAATTAGTTGCTACATTCTTTAAGTTATTGCCTAGCCTTGCAATCCTTTTTATCTTTTCAGTGCTCCCTGATGAACACAACAGTAGGGCCACACTTTTTTTTTTCTTTTCTTCTTTTTTTTTTTAAATTCCTATGGCTGCTGTTATTCAAATTTGGTTTTTGCTCATGTGGTATTCTAGGGAATGCATTATTTATTTTACTGGACCTAGTCACTTTGGCACACTTTGAACTGACAGAATATGAAGTAAACAGCTTGGGTTTTTCCAGGGAAAATGACCAATAGGCAGGGGGAAAACATTTATGATTCAGTCAATATTCCTCATTGGTGTGTTAAAGAGATGAGAAGGAAGTATTACAAGATAAAAATAACACGAGCTGTATGTTTATATAAAATATACTATACTATATGTCAGCTTGGGTAAGGAAAGTACATACGATGTAGCTGTAAAATTATCATTTCTTCTGTGTGTTTTTTTCTACCTCCCTGTGTTCCTACAGAGCTGTGGATGTCTCTTCCTCTTGAATTTTCTTTGCTGTATTAAGTTTCTTAAATGGAAAAATGTTTTTTTAAAAATCACTCTCCACTTCTACAAAATTTAATTTACAATTGCATAAAGGAAATTACTGTAGTTTAGGCAGCCAAGCATTTCAGCAGATCCCTAGAAATGTACAAAGGAAAGAATGATTATCAGTCCTGAATTGTGGATTAAGAGGATCATACTACGCAGAGTACTGTCTAAAAGTAGCAATTTAATAGAAAATGTGGATGTTCATGTGAAGAATGTCTCGGAGGTTAAAGATAGCATTTAAAATATGGAAGAGGGGTGGGTTTTTTTGCTTATTATTTGGTAAAAGGTTTGCCTAGAGATGTTTGTCGCATGAATATTTTTATTGAATGTTACAAGCAGCTTCATTAAGAGTTTTGGAGACATCCTTTCTTAAGTACAGTTTCATTTTGTTAATTCTATTTGAAAGGATAATTCCATTACAGAAGGAAAATTCTCGTTGTGCAGTGCAGAAAATGTATTAAAAATGTACACTAACTTCCTTCAATGTGTATGTTACAAAGCACAAATAAGCTGTAATTCAGGAAATGCCATTTCGTATATTTAAAGGGAAGGTTTTAAAAATCATGAAGTAATTGAGGTTTCTGAAGTTGTAGGATACATTCTTCATACACAGTCTCTTATACCTTTTTTCCCCTACAAAACAGCACTGCTTTTTGAGTCTTGTAGAGAGGAGAGTGGCTTCTTTGAAGTCTGCAGCTGAAGTTGAGTTGCAATATGACACGAAGAGAGACACCTTTCAACAACTTGTAATATGTGTGTTCTTGTCCTGTAAACTTAGGTAATACTTTTGCAGAAGACCCTCAAGCAAACCTTGTACTGGACAAAAACAGCACAGGTTTTCTCTAATTCTGCCTTTTTAAACACGGGGAAGACCTAATCCATTATTTCAAATGTCACCTCTGTGTTAGCTCATGGTATATCCCAGTTATGAAAATGAAGATAGACTATCAGACTGTGCATAAGATTTTTCTCGTATTTTATTTTGTATCAGTACGGTATTTGAAAATACTTGCCCTGAACAGCCAGCTCCAGCGCAGACTGCAACAATGAAAAATTCAATGGAGTGCTTTTCCAGAGGCGTTCTCCTTCCCGCTGCAAATAAAATTGATTGTCACTTGATGGCAAAGTGATTTCTTTTCTCTCAAAATGCACTTTATTGTCAGCAACGTAATTTATATCAAGCAAGCAGTGAGTTTCATCAGTTTATAACATCTGAAGATTATGTCTGTATCCAATGGGAAAAAATCTTTACTGTTTTGGTCTTTCATATACAGCTACATCACTTTGATTATCACTTTGATTATTAGAAACTTAGCTAAAAATAACTTCGCTAAAATGGCTACGTTTACTCCTTATTTATTAGATTTTTTTTCTTCCTTCCAAATTGTGATATATGGCTGAATATCTGGTCCATTAGTTGGTTTTTTTTTTTTCTTTTTAATCTCTGTGGAAACTAATGAATGAATAGAAGTTGATTAAGGAGGAGCATTTGGTATGTTACTGACATAGGAGGTATCTATAGACTACCTGGGACATATCTGTAGACTACCTGCTGCCTGTTCTCATGTAAATTAACCTTTTTTCTTCACCTAACAATATCAGCTATAAACAGGAATCCATAGCCACACTTGTAAGCCTCTAAGGAACAATCTTTGATTTTGCAGCATATAATAAGGCACTTAATTTTAAACTGAAACTACAGAATAACATACATATACATACACATAAGCACACACAAGCAGATTCTATACCCTGTATAGCTATACCATGGGCAATTTTAGCAGTATGTTAGCAGTTCCTTAAATTCTTGGCTCATGCTAGAGCAGCACTAGGTGATCTCCAGGTGGGGGACGTCCCTGGAACTAGGCAGGCCTCCGCCGGTGCGAGCACATAAGGGGGCTGAAGTGTCTGTTTATCCCGGCTTCTCCTGGCTGTTGGTGGAGTGGCCACTTGCACTAACTAACACCTGACTAAATCCTCCTGGGGTACAAACTCAGCAAGTGAGCTACACACCTTAGCATTACCAATCACATAATATGAATGAATAAAACACAAATACTGTCCAATATATAGTGAAAAGAGCAAATGGACCGTGGCTGTTACAAAGTTTTAAAATATTCGTAAGGAGTTTTATATTTCTGAAAAACGAAGAAGTAATTTTTAATATAATGCCAGTTTTCATGAAGATTACATTTAATCTGTTAATTTTTATAGCTTTTCTGGATGAAACTCAGC
Source organism: Pygoscelis adeliae (assembly GCF_000699105.1). NCBI lineage: Eukaryota > Metazoa > Chordata > Aves > Sphenisciformes > Spheniscidae > Pygoscelis > Pygoscelis adeliae. The sequence continues at coordinate 1,851,282 of NW_008824806.1, read as the reverse complement.
AGTTTGTTTTGCTTTGTTTCCATATAAGATAAATCAGTTGCTTATATGTAGTTTAAACTGACTAAACATAATAATGTGTACCCTTTGCTCAGTTAATATTCAGTTTTGTGTTTACTTAAAAGCATATTGTTGAACAGGCTGATAGCTAATACAATACACATAGGAGCATGTGTTGAGCCACATGCCTCTTGTGGACTTTGATGGGAGTTCTATTGCTGTATCTCCATTCATTGTTTTGAAAGGGTTCTCCATAGAGTTAAGAAAGCCAGTATATTTAGGTGCTATTAGACTGTAAACATAAGTTATTTTCTAATAGCTGGTTTAAAATGCCAGCTAAAACAGTAAAATGTTTTAATTACAAAATAAGTGGTGATTGTTAAAATAAAATAATAGCTAATAGCATCTTTGAAGGACCTAAATCTGCAACTCCGTTTTGATAAACTATGCTCCTTTGTACTAATCAAAGGTCTTATAATTTGAGTTCAAACATGGTGCTGAAGTTTTAAGATTAAATGTAAACAGTATTGATCAAAAAAAAAGTCTACTGACTATATAGAATTCAGTATTTTTCCTAGTTATTTTAAAAATCACATATTCTTTAACATCCTCAGCACCTATTTTAATTCCCAAAAATTATATTGTTCTTTAAATTTAGACAGAAAGCATAGAAGTAAGGGTTTAGTATTGATCGTTCTTTTCTGTCACTGGGCTTTTGCTCATTCTTGGAATGCTTTAGAACTGTTTGAGTTTTTATTTACAATTTACTCTGAAATTAGCTCTACTTTTCTATACAGACGCATCCTACATTAACTCTTTCCTGTATGCTTAACACTCTCATCAACTTTACCATGGGCTTGATTGAGTCTTGAGTTAGCAATTGGTCTTTTTTGTTCCTTGGGACCCATTTCCACCATTATTAGCTGATTCTTAATATTTCTGAGTACAATATGGCAGTCACAATAAAAAAATACAGTGCCAAAAATCTAACAAAATATGACAGAATTTCTGCTTATCATGTTCCCACATTTCATTTTAGCTGCATTAGAATAGCTTTGGTGTAGTGCTAGGAAATATCAAGCAAATAAAGTAGGTGACGTCTAGAGGAGTGGTATATACTTTAAATGTCATCAGATGTCATTGGCAAAACAATAGCTACACATTGCCCTAGACTCTCCAAAAAAGTGTAATTCAGTTCCTGATCTTAACGGTTTCTGGATCGTAACAGTTTCTGTATTTCTCGACCACTAAGGAGAATGCTAATAATCTGTTTGATAGGTATTTAAATACATGTTTACACAAAAGTGAGAGTTGTTAGGTTGCATCAAATACCTTGCTAGTTCCATAATCCAAATACCATACATCAGTAACTGTTCTGGGGACATTTAAATGGTATTTCTTGTAGACAGTGTTGGTAAAAGAACTCTCTTCTGTAATTGCAAAAGGGAACTTTAGTTTCAGGGATCACTGGCAACTTACTTCTGTTGTCTGCTGAGAAACTAATGCTTCATACTAAGCAATCGGCAAGAACAAAACTGTATCTTCTTTCATGCATAATCTGTACATAAATTGTAACTGAAGGTGGCTTTTCATAGCAAGTGTCCAAGGGCAGACTCTTGGAGACAGCAGGTTCTCTCACTTTTTATCAGTCACCCCTTGGGCTGAGCTGACAGTGCCACTAATAGCAAAAGATTTTGTCAACTGTACCCTTCTGTTGGAAATTTTATTTTGAAAAAATTTAAATGACTTCTGCCATGAAAAGCAAATTGACACAAAAAGCAGGATGAAAAAATAAAATTTATTTCATGATAGAAGCTGACAAATTTGATAAAAAGTTCATACTCGAAGCTGCTGCTTTCTTTCATTGACTTCTGCTCAGCCATTCACTTCTTCATCCCCTTAGGCAGTTTGTGAGCTCAGTAGGTATGCTGTTGTCAGTAGCTGTGGGGAGTTTCTCTTCTCCCAATTCCATCCTACACTTTCCTGGTTTTCTTTTTATCCTTCTAATTGCTCCTTTGCCATTTTCTTCAGAGAATCTTTGTTGTAAATGAGAAACCTAATCATCATCTTTGTGATTTGTACTCCAAATACCATTTCCTCTACTAAAAAAAACCCAACCAAAACCGCAAACAGATAAAACTCATCCCATCTTCCCGATACTAACCTGTGGATGCTTAGACATCAACTTAAAGACGAACAGGAATAATCTTTCATCTCTCATCCCTTTTCTCCATCACTGTCAACATATTGGTTGTCTTAAGCTTGGAACATAAACATCTTGAATTTGGGTATCTTTCCTGCTCCTCACATCCATACTAAGGTACAGCTTTTTAAGCTGTGCGCTGAGCTGAAACTCTCATGCAGGTTCTCCACATTTCGGTTACTACAACTGGCCTCTTCAGCATATGACAAATGTCATCTTGTCTCATTGCTACCACTGTTCTGCACAGATTATTTTCCTAACATCTCTCTCTGCATCTTTCCCCAGTTCCCATTCAAAGCATCAAATACAGGCAGTTTGTTTTCAGTTTTATAATCCTTCACAGACTGACTTCACGATACCCATTATTCCTCATAAAGTAGAAAAAAAATGAGCCATTAATTTCCTACTTTTAGATTTTCAGATAAGCCCTATTGTACTTTCTCCTGTGCTGTCTGTAATGATTGTGAGGTACCTCATTATCCTCCTCCAAGTCAGTCATTCAGACTTCTCCAGTTTACGTATAGAAAGCTTAGGCACATATATTGCCTGCTATCATGACAGGTACTTCCTATCAGTCTGTCACTGTCATCTTGTCTTACATAGGACAATCATTTTACTCTGTGTCTGTGCAGTGCCTACAGTATGGTCCTGGTCAGCAACGTGGGAGCCTTCATGCAGTTGCAGTAATTCCCACGCTACTGCTGCTGCTACTGCTTCTGAGTCTTTCATCGCCTCTGTGATTTACCATGTGCACTGAAGTGCTTCATTCTAACAGGATAAAATACGGCCTTATAATTAATTTTTCTGCATTACTGATTCAGCTGGAAGTTTTTGGTGGTCTGACCTTTCTGGGGGACAAATCATGCTCTTCTTCTGTGGCCGCAAAGTTTACTGAAATTGGAGAGCACGCACATCTCTATTGCATCTAGTAAGAAGACTCCAGTATTTTCAATCTACAAGAAATATTTGTAAATGTCTCAAAAATAAATATGTTTTTAAAGTAAGATCAAGAGATATGATTCAAAAGGACATTCAAAAAGCCTTTGACACAGTCCTTCACAAGTGATTATTAGGAAAACTGAATAGTTCTGGGTGAAAGTTAAAGTTCCATCATAACTTAGAAACAAGTTAAGAGACAGAAGATAGAGTAGGAGTAAATTGTCAATTTTCAGCATGGCAAAAGGTTAACATTTCTGTCTACCACTGACCTGTACATTAAACAGCATTCTTTAATATATTTATTAATGAGCTGGAAAATGGGCTGAAGGATATCGTATGTGTCAAAATTTAAAGATGACCAAAAAACTTATTTAGCCTTATCAAGATTAGAGATGACTTTGTGGCACTCCAGAGGAATGTAGAATGGTAAGTAAGTGGATGCCATGGTGGTAGAAGAAAGACAGTATTGGTTAATATGATACGTATTGAAGGAGTAATATTACTGCTTGCACTGATAATGTAACTGTTTGCACTGATTGTTAAAAATTAAGTATAATCACAGTGTGGGAGAGGAAACAAGTTGTATCTTCTTATAACAGGCACATCTTTCCTCAGTCTACAGTAAAATGGAAACAAGGAAACAATCCAAGATGTATGAAAATTGAAAATGTGCTGACAAAAATATTATAATACCATTTTTATTTTGAGGTATGATCTCATGATGTTATGCTGAATTTGGGATGTTTCATTTTAATATAAAAATACCATTCAGTAGCCTGAAGAAGGATAATTTCTTTTTTCCCCTCTCTCCACAGATACTTCTGTTATGCAGTCGAGCTATTTCAGACCATACATTGTGTCTGTATGTAACTCCTAGCAAAGCTGTACTTTGAAAGCCACAGGGGAGTGTGGTTTCATCCCCGTTCATATGTATCTCTCTGTGAGAGTCAGCTGCATGTAATAGTTTTTATCAGTAAGCTATTATTTCAAAATCAGGGTGATTGTTTTTCTATGTAAAATATATTCTAATTACAAATGTCATTTAGCTTGTTTCTAAAAAATGTTAGCAGAAATTCTAATAATACTAATTTCTTAGTTGAGAAAAAAAGATTGCATTTAATGTCTGTGAAATTTCTTTACTCCCTAAATCTTGAGCAGATAGAAAAAACTTGCCATTTGAAAAGCCAATGGAGCCTTGGTTCCTAAAGACCATGATACCAGGTTATTTACTGAAATCAGTTAACCAAACTACACTAGAACTGTCTTTGTACAGATAAGTGAATTATCTTTTTAATATATGTGTATATATGCACATTCTTGTGAATTGTCTGTAGAGGCTTTTCATATTTAACTTACTTGTATAGTGCTTTGTTCTGCTTTATACTTGATCTTTCAGTCCTTTCCTGTTATATAGTTTTATGATTCTAGACTTTATTAGGAACAAAATATACCGCAGCCTCTTCATTGTTCATATTCCGGGAGCACTGTATTAGTTGCAGTCTCTGTATTACCACATAGAAAACTCCTACTTTTTATGACCCGAGTCTCTTCTTGGAGCAAGTACTTTGGTATCTTTGCACAATTCCTGCCAAAAAGGTGATCCTCATTCAGTTGTCTAAATGAGAAGGCTTTCACCTGAATTCTACAACATAGGAAAAGCATGAGACTTTCAGTCATACTCCTTCCACTTCTGTCTCTCTAGGCTTGGACTATATGCCCATGAAGAATATTTATTGTTTATCCTATTTAACACTACAGTCATATCACAGACACTCCAAATACTGTTTCTCTGCTTCTGTTTTGTGTCTCTTTTTCCTCTGTATCCTGTCTTTTTGGGACTACAGTAGGCTGTGTTCATGCATAAACTGGATTTCTGCTCCACAGAACATCTTCAGTTCCTGTCTAAAGAATGTGTAAATCTCATCAGACTAATTGCAGATAGGCTAGGTCAGGACCCTGAAAGATGAATGCCAAGATTTGTTGGATACAGTCCATAGCAACCCTGTAATGGTCCGATCAGGAGGGACATGAAGTATAAAGATTAAAACTCCAATCTCTAAATCCCTTGGCATTGTCCTGTTCTGTAAGAAAGACACAACATTGCCTTCTGATTACCATGAATAACCTATCTTTATCAGTGTGGTATAGTCTTTTTCATAAGACCTTGAGATTAAATCTTACTGATATTTCTCTAACCATCTCCTTTCCTTGGACTGCCTTTCCTTTTAGGATTTCATATTTTTTAAATGAGACACTTCCTTCTTTAAAGAAAATTTATTTAGCTACACTAATCTCTTAAATCAGCTAAACGCTCAACTCTTGTCCTCGAGGACATGCTTTGAAGGACGTCTCTTTGCACTTCTGTAGATCTTTGGGCTAGAAGAAGTTGTAACTAGTCATACACTAGGGTTTGTTGGGAAATCTGTGGGTGAGAAACTCACAAACTACCAATAGAATGAAGAATTTAGCAGAAGATTCAAATACAGACACGTGCAAACACACAAAGACAGGATGTCTGGAAATTCAATACAAAATATTGATTATTCCCTGAATAATAGAATCATAGAATCATTAAGGTTGGAAGAGACCTCCAAGATCATCGAGTCCAACTGTCAACCCAACACCACCATGCCTACTAAACCATGTCCCTAAGCGTCTCATCTACCTGTCTTTTAAATACCTCCAGGGATGGTGACTCAACCACTTCCCTGGGCAGCCTGTTCCAATGTTTAACTACTCTTTCAGTAAAGAAATTTTTCCTCACATCCAATCTAAACCTCCCCTGGCGCAACTTGAGGCCATTTCCTCTCGTCCTTTCACCAGTTACTTGGGAGAAGAGACCAACACCCACCTCGCTACAGCCTCCTTTCAGGTAGTTGTAGAGAGCGATGAGGTCTCCCCTCAGCCTCCTTTTCTCCAGGCTAAACAACCCCAGCTCCCTCAGCCGCTCCTCATAAGACTTGTTCTCCAGACCCCTCACCAGCCTCGTTGCCCTTCTCTGGACACGCTCCAGCACCTCAACGTCCTTCTTGTAGTGAGGGGCCCAAAACTGAACACAGTATTCGAGGTGCGGCCTCACCAGGGCCGAGTACAGGAGCACGATCACTTCCCTACTCCTGCTGGCCACACTATCTCTGATACAGGCCAGGATGCCATTGGCCTTCTTGGCCGCCTGGGCACACTGCCGGCTCATGTTCAGCCGGCTGTCAACCAGCACCCCCAGGTCCTTTTCAGATAGAATTCATGGTTTCCATTACACTTATTACTTAGAATTCAAGAAAAGTCTGGTTTACTTATTCAGAGAAGTTTCTTTTCTAAGCATGCACGCAAAGAGTGCCAGTACCATTCTGTGAATCTGAACTACAAGCTGAGCACACTGCCGTTTCTTTCTTTGTAGTGGGTGGTGGTGAACATTTTCAGTTGGACTTCTGTCACCTTGTGTACTGTAGTATGAAACCATGAAACTAGAGGTGACAATTCATATTTAGAGTAGTGGGCCTTTTCCTAATGTGTGTGTCTAGCATAAACTGCCAAGTACATCAGGAAAAAAGCCATTTTTTGAAGTGAATAATTAATTACAAAGAAGACCAAGATAAAATGGGAAAGCAAAAATAAAAACAAAACAAGATTTTAGTTTTTGAAAGAAGACATACTCTCATTGTCAGATTTCAGCTGGTTTTAAAGCCTGTTAAGTTGAATAGTTACACATATGAGAATAATTCCAGTTAATATATATAGTCCTTGAGGACTGAAAATATTCTTCAATTTGTCCAACTGACTAAATTTCTCTATGAACCAGCAGACTGTTGGCTCCCTTGTTTCTGTTGAATCGTTCTGCCACAGAGATATGTATCTGCTCAACAAAGAAGGATGCAATGTCAGCTATAGAAATGTATGTAGAAAATTACTATGTGTTTCTCATTAATGATTTCCTGCATTTGTAATTGCACAACAGCTGTAGATGCTGGTCAGACCACTTCCTTTATTAAACAATGTCTGCAATATATGTTGGTTTTTTAACTATTTGTCATGTAACCCTTGGAAGGAAAAAACAACATATGAAAAAGAAAAACTACTTATTGCTCATTTTATTTATGATGTTCATCTTTTCATCATCTTTTTCCAACCTCAGTTTACTCTAGGACATTTTGATCATTTTGGTTTGTGTTCTGTTTTTGTTATCTGTTGTGTTTTGGGTTTTTTTACCTCTGGTGGATTCATTTGACACTTGTCCACATTTACAAGTAAGGTTGAACAGTACCAGCAGTGTCACAAGAAAGCAGGGAGCGATGCCATTGCTGGAAGGATGGGGGAGTGTCCTGCACAGCATTTTTCACACTTCTGAGCCGTATCTTCTTAACCCTCAATTTAACTTTGAGACAGTCACTCTTATCCAAGAACTGATTGCTCAATCATTTTACCCAAATGGTCACATCTTTAGGAAACAACATACGCACACAAGAAGGAATGGCTTAGGGTTGACTTCAAAGCCTCTTGCGCTTTGCCAGCTTGCAAGGTTCCTTTATGTTTGGAAAAGCTGAAGAAACAAATAATTTGTGAAGGGCCTTGCATGTGAGGGCTTTTAAGGAAAAAAGCCATTAGCCACAAATTCTCTGAATACCTTCCTGGGTGGGAAAGTTCAGAGGCACTTAATGCACTGTTTACTCCAGCTATGACATGCAGATAGCAGGAGCACCGTGTCGCTGAGTATATTGTTTTCTCAGTGGGATTGCAAGACTGCTGTGAATATGTCTGCATGAGGGACCTTATTTTAGTGCTTTCGCTAAAGCTTTCAGTGTGAAAATAATGTGCAACTGAAAATTTTTTGTGGTTCCACAGATGAGAAGGGAAGAGTGTTCCTTAGGCATGTTCCACAGACTTGTGTGGTCACCTGTGCTTCCTTGTAAAATAGGTCTAGAGAAAGCTTTGTAAAGCTACAGCTAGTAATGCATGCACCGAGTCCTCTAACTGAGATGTTGCCTATCTTTGCACGTGATATCAGCTCAAATTTCAGGCTTCTAAGTGTGTTGTTTATGTCCAGAGGAGTATGAGGGTAGGTGATACTGGGTCAGATCGTTAATATCCTGTGTTCACGAGTGTCCACTCCAGGTGCGTTACGAATGGTGGGCAGGGTGAGATGATAAGACGGGATAAAAACTTGAGATCCTTCCCTTTTACATTCTCCCAGCAATGTGAAGCTCAATAACCCTTTGTGTTCAAAAGCTTGAAACAGATTTTTCATATATGAATTTATAAGTTTATTTTTTAAAGCATGTAAAGTTTGGGGTTTTTTTTCCTTGTTCGTTCTGTCAAAATGAGTACTTTATTTCTTTCTTGAATGTATTTAGGTCCAGTTTCCAGGCATTCAATCTTATTAAACTTCAGAGAAAATTAAGAGAGAACAATGTCAACATTCCTATCACAGGATCAGACTTCTCAGATCCAGCTAATGCTCTTTGACTGTGCTTCAGAAGCTGGAGATCAACTTCTTCAGCAGCTGAAACCTGGCAGATTTAAACTAGATTTATAACATTATTTAGTTACAGTGAAATCATTAAAGTTCTATATCATAATTATGAGTGATTTCACGTACCAGCAAATCCCTGCACAAAAGCTTGCACAACGTGACTATGGTATCTCCCTGTAGTTGCCCCCTCTCTCTCTCTCTCTCACTCAAATCTGTTCTCCTTTTTTCCTAGACAGTTATCTGATGATTTTGGAAGTAAGGACATGTCTTTTATTTTCAGGATCTTGTCTGCCATTTAGTCTGACTCTTATAGATGGAATGTATATAAATTTCTCTTTCAAGCAGACAAATTTTGTTTCTGTAATCAGCTGGGAAATACCCTGGTGACAGCTCTTTGTTTATATTCTACACATATGCCAAAAACCATAAATAACTTTTCTCTGATCCATGTTTTGCTGTACGGTATTGAATTATAAAAAACTGTAATAGCATATACAAGGCTTATATAGATCAATGTCTGTAAACTGAGTATCACTGAACGAGTGTACAAAATTTGAAAGGTAAGGTTGTTTCTTCCCTACTTTGTTGAAGTTGTTTTTTCTGATGAGTAGACAAAGAATTACACGGAGTTTCAACAGTTTACCTCCTCAGAAAATTTGTCTGTAGAAGTAATAACTCAGATTTATTCAGCGCATTTTAATTCTCCATAAGAAAAAAATTGAAGGTGTTGTTAAAGTGAATCAGTGCTTCCTAGCTGATGGAGAACTGTCTGTAATTTTACTCTGGAAATCTTCTGAAGGCTGAGGTTTCTGGCTGCCTTGGAAGCTTAGCGAGAAGAGTTTATCTCAGACATTGCTTACTAGGATCCAAACAAAAACAAATCACCTATCTTGGTTTGTTCTGAGTAAAAAGATAAGGAAAAAAAAGAGCCTTCATACAAGGATTAATTTTAGTACCATTTACTTCTCTGTGCACACTTTATGTTTAGATGCCATTTATAAATACCTTATTATCATTTGTTAAATTTTATGACAATTTATACCATGCCTGATGACTGTAATTCATGCATTAAACATGCACACTTATTTTAACAATATTTGCATCTTATAATATGCTTCGTAACAACTTGTCATAGACTCATCGGTTAAACATTTATTTTACAAATGCATTTTGTAATATGCTATGGTAATAAACTATAAAAAAGTTGTCCCACCTTGTAATATTTTCAGATGGATGAATAATGCATAACGAATTCTACCTTCATTTAAAACATGACCTCTATTCTGATCAAATCTGATACAGTGTCTGGATTTATGGTGATCACTGAGTTGTGAGGTGCTGTCAATCTGCTTTCTGATTAATTTTTGTAGTTGATAAATTTGAATTACTCTGTAAATATTTACAAAATAATATGGTTTATTTTTTTCTATTTATTTCTTTTTATCCACCTGATTCATTCAAACCAAATGTACCAACCCCCATCATGCTGTGAGCTAATTTTCATTCAAATCATTTCTGGAAATTCAATTCAGTTCTGAAATTGATTATCAAAATGGTGATTGTTCCCTTGCTGGCTGCCTAAGTTTGTCATATGTATCTCTAAAGAGGCCTATGCTACTGTCACATCTAATCTTATGAGCCATGTAAACCTGAAGGGCATATAATATTGGAAAAGTTTATACTGAGCTACTACACAACAAAAACATGGTTTTACTATTTGTTATTTTTAATTTTGGCTACATCTGATTTTATATACTTTTTTAACTTATGGAACTTTATTCAAAACACATTTTTGCTTAAATGGGTATTGCCATGAGAGTCAACTTATTGACTGTCTGACTTCCTGTAGCAGCATCCTGATTTTTTCCATAGTGTTTTTTAATATGAATGTTAGTACCTAAGATTCCCTGGCTGGTTTCTGTGTGTGTGCACACCTATGTGTAGATTGTAACATTTTCATTCATTTTATTCCACAACAAGAGTTTTTCTGCAAAATTGAAGGGGAAGAAGGGGATTTGAGGGTTGGTTGGTTGGTTGGTTTGTGTAGGTAGGATATAGAGTGTTATAGAGATGTCTATACATCCATCCGGTGGTAGAATGAAATGATTGAGGATTTCAGCAGTGTTCTTCGTTTGTTACCTTCCCATACCTGAATGAAAACCAAAGTGGGTGGCGGTTTTACTTTTGCTGTTCACCTGGAATAAGTTTTAGGGCATTGCATCTATCTGATGCAGTCTGCATGTGTGAAGTCAATACAGAGTAGTCTGGTTTTACATCTATTTAACATAAATACAAATGACTACTTCAGGTGCATACTAAGGGGAAGTCAACATTAGATAATTGGTCTCTTGGAAGGGGGCTTTATTTTACCAGACAATAGACGGTTCTACCTTGTCTCTGCAGTTCACCTTGATAGTCCAGGCTCAAGAGTCTTTTGTCACCATTCATAGTCAAGGCACTTTTAGTCAACACATTGTTGTCGACACATAGTCAACACATCTCTAAGAGACGGTTTATCCAATCTGATTTGACCTCTAATTAGAATTTAATGAATTATGCCACAGAAATGCGTATTTTTCTCCTTGGATTATACAGATAACCTCAGATGACTAGCTCTGATATAGGTGTCTATAGCATAGACTTTTTGCATTTGGTAGAGCGATACCCCCAATTCCCACTTCGGTTTTTCTTTCTTTTTTTTTTCTTCTAAATAAATTACTGCTTATTAAATGAGCCGGGCTTATTGTCGATAGAGTTTTACCTCTTTACACACTGAGCATATATATACTATATTCTACATAGTCAAACACACTCTGTTTAGATTGCATAAATTCTGTTATGGAAGTCTCTCTGCTCATGGAGAGAATAATTAATTCTGTTTCAGTTTGCTTTTTTTTTGTTAGTGTTTCTCATTAGGTGAAGGCAAGCAACTAATTCCAGTTGGGATATGGTGTTCTGGTGATGTGGCATCTATCCTATAGCATCAAGACTAGGAAATACTCAGTCTACTTGGGCTTACAAGCATTCATGAAACTTCAGACTAGTCATCTAAGTACTGAAATGGGTTTGGTAAAATTGAATTATTTAGTCTTCTATCACACACACTTTAGCCATCGCTTCCCCCATTCTTTTAAGATGGTCTCATAATTTGAACAACATTTGCTGTCTTCTTCTATTAAAAATCTAAAATGCAGCAGTCATTTTTTTGCAGGAAAATTTTACCTATTTTTTCTCCAGTGGTCGTTTTTGTTAGAATCATGTCTTCTTTACTCATCTTGACTGCCTCGTTTCGTTAGGAGTATGATGACGTCTAGAGTTAATTTTATAAAAATGTTTCTAATGCGTAACAGTTTCACTGGATTTCTTAGTTTTAATTGTGCACACTATTTCTTTGAACACATCAAAATGATGCAGTATCCTGGTAGTTTCTTAGTTCTCATCTGTTATATTCTAATCTATTATAAATCACATTATGGTTGCACAGGAAATGCAGTAAACATCTGTATTATGTGATGGGAATTTCTTTTTTCAAGTTTGCTCAGAAAGCAGAGAGATTCCACCCTTCACTGTATTTCTTGGCAACTTGTCATTCTTTCACATATATCGAATATATATGATATATGTGCTTTTGTTGTTACTTGGCTGCTTCAGGATTTCTGTAGTTCAGATTCATTGCATTCCTTGTGTTCTTGGAATTGCTTTTCTTCGTTTCAGATATAGAAAAGCCTCTAAGACACGTTCTAGAAATTTGTTCTTGTACATTGCATATGTCTGTTTATACATGCACATACACAAGTGTATATTTACATAGGCGGATATCATATGCAGTCCTCGTACAGGTGATAAATTGCAGGGTTGTTCGTCATGCACTTTTCTCAACTGAACTTTACTAGTCTCTTTACTTCTGTCATTCCAACTCTCTGCTGTTAACACTAACAATAATTTCCCAAGGTATTATTTTCTGTTTTCTCCTTTTTTTTTCCTTCTGCATGTCAGTTCTTTTCCCAAAAGCACAGTGACTTCTGGGCCAGAAGAGAGAACATTTGATCCAAAATTAGTGACAAATTCAGTATTTTGCCACTTACTGAAGCCAACAGTAGGGTCTTTATACCACAGGTTAAGAGAAGATTCTAGCTGCCTAGTAGATCATGTACTTGATTTAAGCCCTGGGAGGTTAAGGTGCAATAGATTTTCAAACTACAGTATTCATATGCATACAAAAATAATTATAAAGTTTTTTTGGTATTTCTAAGATGTAAAAGTTATCAGACTCCCTCAGAGGTACATAATATAAAATTACCTTTGTAGAAAGGAAAAAAAGCTCTGTGATGCATTTTAATACATTTTTGAAGATTTTTAAGCTAGCTTTTCTTTTATATAATTCACATTTCCTACATACATGATGATGTGATGTTGTATAAAGGTTTTATTCTAGTTTTGTTTGCATAAATCACGTATAGTTTCACCATTTGTGAATAATGTGGCAACTCCAAACTCATGCCAATGAAACCATCATACTATCATATCATGTACTGTATATAACATACATACACACTTATAATGAGGTAGAGGATAATACTGAAAATCTCTTCCCTCCAGGCTTGAAAAATGACCAAAAAGTAGAGGTCACTTTTTGTGCCTTGGGAAAAACAGATTAAGAAATTAAAACTCCAATCAATACCTATAACCTTAAAATGTATTTTAATGTGCTGCAGCTTCAGTTACCCTCAGCTGAAGCTTCTCTATTTTAGCTTACAGGGTCTTGTGACCTCAGCCCATAGCAGAGTTTCAACAGTAATAGCGACAGCCATCTTGGATAAATGTAAGTGAAATTTTTCCTCATTTCTATAGTTTCTGTCCCTCACATTCACTTTTGGAGTTTTGTTTTTCACTCAGGATGTAGACAGTATTCCTGACAACGCTTCTGCTGTGTGCCAAGTAGCATGATTGACACAAAGTAGCAGTAAAGCAACGAAGTGGGACTTCTTGCCTTTTAAATGTCACGGTATCAGACTCATCCTGTGCTTCTGAAATGCCAGTATGATGGCCGTGCAAACGTTATTTTACCTGCAGCTAGCTTGATGGTAGTTTTCACTATCAACCATGATTAATCTGCAAAGAGAGAAATAGTACAAAAGGACTTTGTCCATATAATCTTGTTTTAGCTAACACTAAGGATGAAATCTAGGAGAATTCAGAAAATATTTTTCTAAGAAAAAGTTTGCCTTCTTCAATCAGCTTTACCATTTTAGTTCTGCTTCAGTGTGGTAATCCATTCCCAAACTTAGCTCTGCATTCACTAACTACTGTATAAATCTGGGGCTGGAGCTGGAAAAGTATACACTTCATATGTACTGCCTGTGTAACAACTTCCAGAAGTATGAGATAAGGAATGAAGGGCATCTGCCCGCTATTGGTTTCTGAGGAATACCAAATACAGCAGATGCTATTAAAGTCAATGATTTTTCAACAATTGTCACATTGTTGTAATGGTAGCTACTCTGTGATCCTAAAAGAAAATAGAAATAGGGTTATTCCTTCAGAAAATCCTGTCCTGTATGCTGATAGCCTTAAGAAGCTGGCATTTAGTAGTAACGCCCAAAAGATACCTGGACTTAGGTCTTGTTTGGTATTTAGTCCTGAATTGGCCTTTGTCTGAATTCACCATTTGTGAACAATGCGGCATCCTTGAGCTGTTAAATCACCATGCCACCCCTCCATCTTCTATTTGTTCATATACATAAATATGTATGTAACTTACAGACATACCTGAAATTCCAAGTTTTTATTTACGTGTAGTACTTTTTTTGTGACCTCAGGTAGCTAAACACATGGTTGTTCAAATGCAGCCTGTTTTCTTCATGTGGTTTCATAGAATGTATCTGTCATGAACTATATGAAATGAAAGGCAGCACATACGCAGTAGTTAAGGCTAAAACTAGCAGAAATGAAACTGTCTCCATCCATCTGTCTTACAAACATGTCATTCAAAGATAGATAAGGGGCAGTCTTGGTGTTTTACCTGCAGACCTATAGTCAGCTTAAAAAGTCATTAGAATTCAGATCTTCTTGCAACTATACGGTTATATTAGTACCTCCATAATGGATGTGAGACCAAATCATATACAGCAGGGTCTAGAAGCTGTGAGAGTAGAAGAATGTCTATTGAAACCAGTTTGTGATTACCTTGAATTTCTGTATGTCTCAAACTTCGGTATGCCATGTAGGTGAGAGGATGGGCATTGTTATCAGCTACACACAGAAATCAAGTAGTAAAAGAAATTGCATGCCCAGAGCCTATTCTTTCTGACTAAAACTATATGAATGAAAAAAAGGTGTAAGAAATGTTAC
>NW_008824806.1:1824433-1836298 GCF_000699105.1 Pygoscelis adeliae | reverse complement strand
AAGAATAATTCCTAAAATTTCTCTGAGGAAACAGGTTTAGTTGAAAACCCATGAAACCTTGAGGACCAATGTCCTCAAGGGTAAAGTCGTTTTATAATAATTACCATAAATATTCATTTAATTTCAAAAGAAGAGAAGGTGTTCTTACATTTGTCATTGCAAGACTGAGTTAATGAAAGACCTTTGAAACCACCATCAATAGGCAGTATATATAGATTTTGAATGTGTGTGAGTATAAAATAAAAGATCAATTTGTGAGGAATTTCATGAAATCAGCACTATAATGATAGCAGTTTCAAAACCAGCCATACCTATATGCTTATCAAATACCAGTTATTTTGTTGGAGCCATGTATGCCAACATAAATTCATTGCCACTACAAGCTCAGTCCTATATTTTTTATCTTTTTGACACTGTAGTTTATGTGACATCTCTGTCCCATTAAGTGATGTGATCCTTACACACAAGAATGATCCCCTGCTTTGATAACTGTCTCAGTCTTGTAACAACATCAAGATTATTGAATTAATAGAATGATAATGTGATTCCATACATCTTATTAAAACAATATTCCCTTGGTAATGGATAGTTAAAGTGTGTTTTATTTCCTGTTTTTATTACTTATGTAGCTCTTCCAGTTATCTTTGAAGAGGGGAGAAAGACAAAAATTAAAAGGATGTGTTTATATATGTCAAACTTTGGGTTTTTTACTAGAATATGCAGCATGTTTAACATTTGGTGTTTATATAAATAATACGTAAAATACGCAAATATAAATTACATGTATATGTCTAAGTGCAACGTTGGGGCTTATATATTTAACACTTCAGTATGTTACACAAGGACTTTGAAATACAGTAGAAAGGAATTTGTGAAAATACGTTATAGAAAGTGTGGTAGAGCATGCTCAGAGGTTGTATAATGTGAAAAGCTTGCTATAAAATGGTTTAAGATATTCAGAAGCCAGATGCTCACAAATCCAGCCTGCTAATCCATTTGGCCAAACAGATATAACATTACATACTTTATACTAGGAATTTCAGTTTCTTTTTTATGTCACGCTATCACATTTCCAAACGTCTAGCTGGTGCAAGAAGCATTTGTTCTCCATAGTAAAAAGTACAAACTACCTCTGAGGATTTTGTAGAGATACTGAAGTAATGGAGGTACTGGTGGTGTTGCAGTTATAAATATCTAGTTATGTTATTCCTGTGGTTCTTCATAATTGTCTTTACATCCTCAATGTATAAAAGGCAGAGAAATGTTAGACACTTACTAAAGTACTAAAGTCCATCCCCACAGTATATATTACTGCAAATGTAAGTTTTATTCAGCCTGAAATCTCCTTCCTTTTAATGTTCCCTGCACAGTGAAGTCTAGACGGTTGGAGTGAGTTGGGGTTGTGGAGATGGTTTTTTCAAAGATCTGTGCACCCAGAGCTCCCACCGGGTTCATTTCCAAAACCCACGCATCATGCCATCACCTACAAAGTAACAGAGAGATTATAATCATTCATTTCTCAGTGCCTTTGCATCTTAAATTGGGAGATGTGCTTCGGTTTCATTCAAAATTCATTCATTTAAAAAATTACTTCAGGATGTCTTACATTTAGCAAAACTTAGCAAGAGTATGGCTTTAGCCACTTTAATTGCCGTTCGGAAACTCCCAGCATTCACTGGGTCATCACTGCTGACTAGAAACATAGAGAGAGACAGATAGATGCATGCATACACTTTTAGGCAGCCCCCAAAGCTTGGCTCCTTCACCAAGAAAAGGTAAATAGTTAGCTTAGACCTCTTCAGCAACTCTGTAAACAAGAGGATGCCACCAGCATGTCCCCTTCTCTACTACCTGGGTGTCCTATCTGCGTTCTCCTTCCTTGTGTAAATCCTGCTCTCATTTCCTTGTGTTTGTTACCGCTGTTTGATACTTGTGTAGTGTTCATAAAGTTTATAGAGAAAATAAAGATATCCATCATTACCAACTTAATAATAATCCTTAACTGCTCTTTTTAATTGGGTCGACCGTTCAGATCTCTCCTTTTGTTCTCCTTAAATATTTTTTTCTAGCCCTTGTTGTGACTTGTAACTGAGTCTGAACGCCCATAATTTAGAAAACTCTTCAACTGAAATAAGCTGAGTTTTCTTTACGAGTTTGGTAAAATGATATTTTTGGCCTCTGTAGGGTTTGCCACGGTTGGGAATAGGAACTATCCCACTGGAAAGAATAAAAAATGTAGTGAAAAAGGTGAAATATTTCACAGTAGCAATACAATTGATTCAACATTGAATATTTCATTAGAGATGCATTAAGTATTCCATTTACAACATTTTTAATTATGACTTTTCAGTACTAAAATGCTCTGAAATTTGTTACATGAATTTTGTATAAAAAAAAAAAGATTTTGAGGGAGCTGAAATATTCCTACATTTTCAAACCAGCGTTTTTAATATCATATTAAAAGTCTGTCCAAGGCACATAATGTTAAAGTCAGGTTTGCCTCAAAGCAAAACTTCCATTTTGAAATTTCCTTCACTAATATTTTTATAATGTTGTAAAATTTGATTTTAAAGAAAAAAAAAATCTGGATTGCTCCCAAGCGATGTTTTTAACCCTTCAGAATTGCTTGTGAATCAAAGAAGTTCCTTTTCATGCTCATTTTTTTATATTTCAGAAGTGGATTGCTTTTCTGCATATTTGGGCAAGCGGGAAACCTTGCTGTAGCAGCTGAAATCCTTAGCTATAGTTTTAGTCTTGGTTTATGAAACACTGTAGTTTTGAACTTGCTTGCACTTGCAGATGGAAAATAAGTTTTCAGTTATTAGTTTTAATTTAAAGGTGGGTCTCAGTGTCTTCTTATAGATCTGAAGAGGTACGGAAGCTCTGGTAAAACGTAGAAGGTGGTACGTGATCTTTTTCTTAGAAGGAGTACTGTAAACACTGTATATATGTGAACGGTAATACTGTCTTTTGTCAAAAGGATAATATTCTAGGTCATACGGTATTTAAATTAATACTTCCGGACTTTGGTAAGCCCAGGTCTCGCAATGACCTTCATTCCCTAGGTCAGTTCCAGGGGGACCAGTTGTTGTTACTGTCAAACTTGGGGGCAAAGCCGATGCTGAGTTCAGGTCAGTGCTGATTCCAGAGTTGGGTCAGGTATTTAGGCACAAATGTGCATTTTCTTATGTTTGTAAGATAAAGTCAAGCATAAAAATAGCTGATGAAGTTTTAATTAATGTAGCAAGAATTCAATAAGAGAGTAGTAGTGAAAAGCATTTGTTTTTACCATTCCATTACAAAATACTCATTTTGTCAGTAAATGGCATTATTTTTGTCATCATTAATTATATCTTTGCAAAACATTTACAGATTTCTATACTTGTAAGTACACGTCTACAACTAATAATTGGCTTTAATTGATGCAATGGAGGATTGCGTTAAATCTCCAATAACTTTTGGAATATAAGCAAAGTAAGAAAGTGTTGGAATAGTCTGCTGGGGGTGTTGTGGAATCTCCCTTGCCTGAAGTTTGTAAAAACAATTTGGACAAATGTCAGTCAGAAACAAAACAGTTTATTCTGCTTTTGAAGAGAGGGATGGAGTAGCTCACTTGCCAAGGTGTTTTCTTTTTGTTCTGTGATTCGCATAATGATTTTTTAACAAGAAATACTTTTATTTTAGCTTATTTCTTTTAATGAAATGAGTTCAAATTAGATTGCTAATCAGTGGTTACAGCAATTATGCCTATGTGTATATTTAGTGAACATTGGTTTCTGAGGGGTTTTTGTGAGTAATCCAAATAGTATGACAAAGAAGCTACATCTATTACTCTTAGAATAAGTATCTGAATTCTATTAAGATAATTCTGGGCAGTTTCTAAAACTCCGTAAAAGTGAGAGGCAAATAGAAATTTGTACAGAAAATACTAGTTAACAGAAGTCTGTGGCTCAAATCTCGCAGAAGGTTCTGTGCTTATTTCAAATTTACACTATGTTGTAATACTGGATTTTCATAGGATCAAAGCTTTGTGACTAACTGATTAAAAAATAAAAACAAATTCTTATGAATCTATAATTTTCAGTGGAACAGTGCTCAGAGAGCCTTGGAAAGTACTGCTTTATTAAATGCTAGGCACTTTTATGAAAAGAAATTTTGTACAACAGATTTAAAAAATAAGGACTTAAAAAGCTTGTTACTTACAAAGCTAACAGAGAAGATATTTCCACCCCCTTCTCCATCTTAGGGCTCTGGTTGCTCTCTGAGGTGTAGGGAGTAAGGGGGATGAATTCCTCCCCTGTCAGCCTGGGAGCAGGGAGAAGAGCCAGCTGTCAGGCTGCTCCGGGAGCTGAGGGAGCCATTGGCACTCGCTAGCCCAGTGGATAGGGTGCCGGTATTGACCTGGAGCGGAACAGTCGAGAGAAAAGACTGAGTTTCTGGAGCCTGCTGGTTAACGGGCACTCCTGATGAGCCAGACTTTGGAATGCAGGTCCACACTGTGGTTTCAGCCCCTGTCCGGGTTCTCCTCATTCACTGGGGGAAGGGGACGTGGGACGTGACCCTGGCCGTCGCAGCCTTTACATGAAGTGCATTAAACCCCACTTTTGTGTCTTTTTGAAGGAGTCAACATTTTCAGTTTAAGAGGTGTCAAAATATTTTCTTTTTTTCCCGTCTGCTTGTCAGAACTGCTTTTTTTAGCAATATGCATTTTGTATGGTTTGCATTAATTTAAACTTAGGGTGTTGTTTCATACGGCGCTTGGCTTGAAGTGTGCTGCTTCTATTTCTGACTGAAAGGACTTGTGAGTCCAAAACGTTTTTGTCTCCTGGTAGGCCTATTAAAGCTCTTCACTTCCCTACAAACGTTGCATCATAAGAACTTAAAAAATAATGTATTCTGTTTGGTATCCCTGGGAGTGCTATATATGTTTTTTCTGACAAGCAGCCTCCGATATCTAATAAATCACAGTTCTGATAATCTTTTGAAAAGATAAATAATAATGTGTAGTGACATCCTTAACAAAAATACATTGTTCAAGAAATATCAACAATATTTTAAGGTAAGTTAATGAAGGTATGTTCAAACATTGTAATAATCCAACTATTATCTGTATACAAGACTGAAGAAAATATGTTGCTGGGTGCTGCACCATTTTTGTGATTCCTTTTGAGAATGAGTTAGCTAAAATGAAGGTGCTCTGCCAGCTTTATTTAAAGATCCATGCTTAAAAATGACTAATTTTATAGCATGTATTTTCTGTTTATGTGCCTGTCAGTTTTAAACAGCCTTTTATATGCAAATGCGTGATGACAGTTCTATATTCTGTGTCATTTCTTCACTAGTTTTTCATGCTATTGGAATAATCCCTTAACAGATATTTATAGAGTTGTTACTGTTATTTTGACAAATCAGACATTGTTATTAAAATGATAAAAGAAAGTAATTTTAATACTTTTTGCACTGGAAGTTCTAAACTTTTTTAAAATTATGTATGTTTCCTAGCTCTATTTTAGTAAACCTTTTACAGAAATTGGGTCTTTTTAGTTCCATTTTTTGCAGTAAGAAAAATCTGTACTTGGAACTCATTTCTAAACAAATGTATTACTAAAGATCCATCTGTGTTGTTCCTTCAGTCATTTCACTGTATGTGCCTGTACCAAATTGTGTGTTCCAATAAGTTAATTCATCAATATCGTATGCTTTACCAGTACTAAATTTGGCTCCCGTTGGAGGTAGATAATTTTGCCCTAATTTTCAATATAAACTCGGGCTTATTGTCTATAATTTTTGTAGTTTGGAAAAGTTGTTGCCTTACCACGGCCGATGTGCTCGCAAGGTGACGAACTGGGAGGATTTCAGCTGTACTGTCCGTTGCAGTGCATGCCTAAGCAGTGGCCGAAGAGAGCACTCTGCGATTTCTAAAGAAAACTGTAAATTTGCCTCATCTCTAGGTAATGCTTCATATTTTGATACTAAGCCTAGGCATTAATTTAGACTAAAAACAGAGGTTGAGAAAACAGAATACAGTATTTCCATAGTCTTGAACAAAAAAAGTCATTGGCTGGTGAGTCAGACAGGCAGTGAAAGGACAGAGACACTCACCTGTGTCTAATGAAGGAGGTGACATTTCGGTAAATGGAAGGTACTTAAATGTACACTGTGCGTTGGCAGTCTCCCAAGACTGCTGATGGAAGTGTGTTTGGGGAAAGGAGCAGCGTATTGAAGAAACCGCCGCTTTGAGCTGTACCGTGAGAGCGGGGGCGGGGACTGGCCACGAGCCTGGTGGGAGTCACCAGGCTAGCAGAACCTTTCAAAGGATACCAGCTGCTGAAGCCATGGACAGCTTTCAGAGCTCTTCTTGACAGATGTTGTGAAACTATATTTACCCCAGTTTATTCACAAGATTGCTGTATTCTTTTCAGGATGTCTCTGTGTTAATGGAATTACTGGTGTGAATCTTCTGTTGTTTGAGAGCAACACATGGTACACAGGACAGTTTTTCTGCCACTATCACCCAGGAACCCTGTGGCCTTTCAGATGAACTATCAACAAGTCCAGATTCATCTTGCCTAACCTAAGGCATTTAACTTTAGATACCCCTGTTAGTAGCAGAGTCAGTCTAACTTGTGTCTGTAGTAGAAAAGAGAGGCAGACGTAGACATTTCTGGTTTTACATGGACTGGATTACTGCATGGATTTGCACATTGTCTTCTGTTGCCTAGAGGAAGTGCCCAGGGCAAGTAGACATATCAATTAGATGCTTAAAATGATGTGGTACAAACTTGGCCTAAGAGCCACTGGTTCATGATAAGATACTATGAAATTATTAAAGTTAATATTCTAATGAGGTCCTTGTCAGGCTCAGGTACCTAATAGATTGCTTCATGATGTGATACTTTTGTATATTCATTTGGGATGGGAGTTAGTATGGGACAAAGAGAGGGAGATTTTGCTGTGACAAACTCCCGTGTTACAGTTTATGTTTCCTATTGGATCTCATTTTACTTCTTCAGTTCTTCTGATCTCCATAAGTATTTTTCTCTACTAGGTGACACTTACGACATTTCCATATTAAAGTTAAATAAAAGATTGAGTTATTGTTCTGTTACTCACTTCCTATATTATTTATTTCTGAAAAGACTAAAAAGTACTCAAGCTAATAACCATGTCATCTCTTATAAAACTGCCACATGATGCTATATAGTATAAGAACAGCAGCAGAAAATTCAGTATGTACACCAGGACAGATCTGACTACAGTCCTCAAACACTGCATTTGTTATACAATTAGGTGTTTGTATGAACAAACAGCAAGACAGATAGCAAAACAAAATCAGGCATACAGAAATGTCTACTCTGTATGTGAATGTGGCTGTATTTTATATAGAACAGGAAAATTTTAAATCCTCTTATTCATATGACACATCACAAGAACATGAAATGCTGCAGTGGTTTCTAGTTGGCTAGAACATTAAAACAAAGCAAAAGTTAGGTGCGTGTGCAGTTGTAAATGCCTGTGCGTATGCAAAGGAGGTGTTTTTGCAAGAAAGTGAGTAGCAGATGATTATGCACATCCTAATACTTGGTGTGTATACAGACATCAGATTTGAGGTTCTTGCAAATTTTGAGAATTTTCAGCCTGAGGAATTAATACTAGGGTGGCTTCAGGATACTTTTATGCCTTCCTGATCCTGGTTAGAGTAGTCTGCATGAGGCCTTGCAAAGAGCCTTTGGTTGTATTCCCTCCCTTAGTGGGAGTCAATATTTTAAAACATATGTTAGAGGTTTGAGAAAATAGTTAGGACATTGTGGCTTTAACATTATTAAACATGTTGGTAAAATCTGGACTGTTCTATGGCTGCTGTTCATCAAATAAAAAGTAAGGATTATCTTAGTCCTCCATTTGACCATCCTTGTAGCTCATGTTCATGTGGGAATATACTTTCCCTATTTTCTCCAAACCTCCTGAGAGCATTTTTGTAAAATCATAGAATCGTAGAATAGTTTGGGTTGGAAGGGACCTCTAAAGGTCATCTAGTCCAACCCCCCTGCCGTGGGCAGGGACATCTTCAACTAGATCAGGTTGCTCATGTGCATCCATGTAATTAAAAAAAACCAAACAAATCCAAACCTTACACCAAATGTCATACAATGTCATTTATTTTCCTTTTAAAAAATCCTGTACATGCTTTTTTACTGGGACTGTTTCTTACAAAAGAAGTGTGAAGACCATCTATTAATTCACTAAAGATCCATTAATCCATTTTCCTCATGTCCAAGAAACCCCACCTTTCCATTATACACCCCAAAGACACATAAACAATAAAAGTGCTGACAAATTATTCTAAACTCCCCAGCACTCTTTTTAAAATTTTAACTAATGAAGGGCTGTTTCGAAATTGCTATAGAAAGTTCAGATTTACACGAACAGCTACACAGAAGTTGCCTGGCCTGACAAGCGTTTTGTTGCCCTGGTTCTGGCCTCCCTTGGCAGTGTTGGTCACTGTTTTCTCGCACTGTTTTAATCTGTGGCTGTTGCTGGAGCTGGACGGGGAGCGCTAGTCATAATGGTCTGAAATGAGTTGGTGACTGCATCATCTCCTTATTCTCTTTACAGCCAGCTTTCCCCCGCTCACTGTCTCACAGTACACAGAATTAATTTTCTAGCAGTGAAGGGCTAGAAAGCAGCTTGCTTCATCTGCTCTTCAGGCTCCAAGAAGCAGACGGTTAGGCTGCAGACCTGCATTTCATGACTGGTGGTATGGCCCCCTTTTATCACAAACTGTACAAAAGAGCCTAAAAGTCGGTGTGGTAGACAGAGAAGGGTTTTGATTCAACCACCAGATAGGAAAATAGGTGGATTGGACTAATCCCAACACGCCTCCTTGAAAGCCTGAGAAGTGTCCACATGTCAGCTGCTCCGTGGGCCAAATGATAGTCATTATTGCTTAAATTTGTCTGGGGTCCATCCGTTTTATCCGGAGGTAGGAGCAAGTAAAACCAGTTCATACCCATGCATTCCTGATGAATGTACCTAAAGCTATAGAATACTTGTCAGCGTTGGCAGGATCAAGCGGGAACTTTACTATTAAAGGCTACTTCGGCTGAGATCAAAAAATGCTTCTTTTATCTCTATCTCAATAACATCCATACGATATGCTACTGATGCGCTTGGATGCTCTATTTTCAATCTTCTGCAACTGCAGCACGTGCCTTTGCTGTGTCTACCAAGATTCAAAGGAGAGGGGGCAGGGTTTGGAATGGAAATCTTGGATATGTTGTGTGGGTCCTGGGCAAGGTGGCAGTGATACCCAAATCATTGTGATCTGGGTCTCTTACCTTTCTACCTGATACTGTCCTTAACTGGGGTTCTTATGTCTTATGTGCAGGGGTTACAAGGAAGAGTAGCTCTGTAACCCATGCACTGGCCACAGTTTATGCCTAGAGTATGTTTATGTGAGCTGGAGATAAAAATTGTGGTCTGCCGTTTGGTCCCATACAAAGTTATCTGTATTTTGCTGTTGGTGACAGCTGCATGTTGTTGCTTGAGGAATGGGGGGGGGGAGGGAGAGTAAATCTGAAGACTAGTAAAAATGTATTTTTAAATATTCATTTTTCATAAACATTTTCTTAATATCTAATTGATCCCACGATTAGCCACAGAACATGCAAGCAAGCTAATGTGCAAATTTAGGCATATAACAGTGTGGCCAGACTCTCAATGGGCATAAACAGCAGCTGGAGAAAGCCCTGGCTCCTCCTATTGTCAACAAGCCAGTTTTTCTAAGCATCAAACAAGTGAAAATTACACTGTCCTTTCCACATCTTTAAGCCCAGTGAAAAGGTAAGGTCTCAGCAGTCCTCCAGGGGAAGCTGCATTCTGCACCACACAGCCTTATAATATATATAACACTTATAAAAGGGCAGCTGCAACAGTAATGTTGAGCCTGACTCTTACTTGACTTACATCAATTTCCTCTGGGATTGTACTGTTGACTTCAATGGCCTTTTAGTACACTGTATTTACATGGATGTAAACCAGAGAAGAATCTGCCCAGAATGTATCACACTGTATGCGTGTAATCAGATTGTCAATATTCAATTTCTGTACATGCAACAAAGTAGAGGTCAGAAAGGTTACTGTGTCTGTCCTTGTTCTGGGGAGTGCAGGGGACTAAGATGCCAGAGTGCCTCAGTGCACAAAAAAACATCAGCCCACACAGATTTGAAAGTCTGGTGCTTATACATATATGCTTAAATGGGACTCTGGCTTGGGGATTGTCTAGCTTTGAAAATCATACTGCATAGATGCTGATCATGCATGTTCAAATAATCACAACCTCCGTAATTTAAAAATAGACCCTGATTCATTCTCCCATTTTTGGCACCAGGTGAAATGCTTCGTTTTGGTCACCTGAGGTTCCCTGGCTAGTTGGTGCAAAGAGAGGAACACATTCAAAGTCAAGATTTCAAATATTCAAGATTTAGTTGGGCTGAATTATTTTCTGATTGTATTTATTTTTGTGTTTACTATTTGACGACTTTTCTTTGCGAAAGTGGAGTTGCCTCCATTTTGTATCTACAAGTATTGTTTCACACTCTTCTGCTTTAAGCTGGAAAAAGGCAACAGAAGAGCTGTTCTGCTGAGCTAGGGAAGATATTTCTCTTGGCTACTCTTTACTTCCCCTTAAAACAGAAAATCTTAGAGGGGGTCAGAGCAATTACACACTTCTTGAAGACCTAGGAATTCAGATGAGAGCTTTCAGCCTGTCGCACATGTTACAGGATAAAGAAAATGCAAATGCAGAAAATTGTAAGGTGGTGGTAATTGAGTATCTTGGGATGGGGTTTGATTTGGGTATGTGGGGAAGGAATATTTCAACTGGTTTGGATGCATTTTGTTGGAAATTTAGAGTATCAAATTAAATTGCTTTAAAATACAATGTGCTATTGTCGGTTTGGGGTTTTTTTTTAAACCAACAGAAACCTAAGGTCAGCAGTTCTGCTGAAATTTTCTAAGGCTGTCTTGTGTGTATTGAGAGTTGAAACACAGCAACAGTAAAATAATCCCATCATTTAGCACAGTATATTGATTTTTCTCAGTTACGTAAGATTAGTAAAACTTCTTCATTGATGCCTTTTTACCTATATCCTAAGAACTGTCTGCAGGCAATACAGTTCTAGTTTGAAAGCATACAGGATCTCTCATAGAGTTCCACTTTACTAGTACTTTTGGTGGCTCTGAATGGCTATGCATGGGTAGTTCTCTGCTGCTTTACTTCTGTGGGGTTCAGTTGTACACCGATGTTTTGTTCCACGGAGGAAAGGAAATGAAGCATTCTCATTGCTGAATGCTGTTACATGCCTACATCGGGAGGTTCCTCGCGTGATTCATGGAGAGGAAGCTCTCACAGAGAACAATTCACAATTCAGAACAGAGCTCAATTTATTCTGTCTGAATTGCCATCTAAAGGAGCTTGTCTCCTTCTCTCTTAACTGTATAAATAGTATATAGACGCTCCTCCTAATTTAAACCGTTAAAGTTAGGAGCTATGATTTGCCTGGCTGCAGGCAGTCTGCGTACTTGCTGGCATTATCTTGTAAGAGGGAAACAATGCAGATGGATACGCAAAGAGTACAATACTTTCAGAAAGCTAGTTTAGTCTGTAAGCCATAGAGTCCTCGAGCTTTCTGTAGGTCTTGTAGTTCATTATGATGATAATTTTTTATGAGGACTGTAGCTCATTAGAAACTGGACTGAAACTTGGAGTATTATTGGCCATCAAGTAGTTTCAGTCGGCAATAATTCCTGGGTGTCATTGACCTGGGGCAAATTTGTACCGTAGCTCTAGAGCTTCATATCCCA
>NW_008824806.1:1804433-1819433 GCF_000699105.1 Pygoscelis adeliae | reverse complement strand
ACACTCTGTTATATTAAATTAATTAAAATGCAGATAGATTAATAATAATAAATTAAATTCCACTGTAAACATGGAAAACAGGAGTCATGATACAAAATGGGTATACCTTTGTTACTTTGTTATTCTTCCTGTTGCATGTGTCTTGCATCATCTCTATTGATAAATATCATAATTTATATTTTCAAGATGCTTCAGAAGCACCTAACCTTATCTAAGCTGTATAAAATTGGGCAGTACGTATCGTCCATCTAGGGGGATCATTATGTATTCTTGTTCGCTAGTTATGAACAGCTTACAAATACCACTCAGTTCATTCTCAGCTCTTTTTAATACCGTAAAACCAGAAAGATTCAAAAGGTTATTATTACAGTAGACACTCTACACATTACCAAAGTGGGAAGAGAAGGGATGCAGGAGTTTCTTCTTTTAAAATAATTGTTTCTTGTTAAAGAGCCCGATCCTGCACTGTAAATGTGTGTTTTCACACCTACATTTATTTTTAAAAGAAGGATCCTACAGAGGGAAGTTTCTCCATTAAATGTTTAATTACATTTCTTTCAATAAACCAGAGAGAGACTTGTCTTACTGAACAGTTCCGTTCTCAGATCTGCCACTTAAAATATCCTGTGACCTTGGATTAATTACTTAAAGGCTGTGACTTGTTTCCTCTATCTGTAACAAAGAAATAATTTCTACATACCTTGAACTGGCTCTGAATGTGTCTAATATATATGATCTTGTGATTCTCCTCGAACGCACTGAAAACTAAGGTCAAGTTTTGCATGTAATTGTCGTTATCAATACCTGACTTTCAAAATGAAAGGAACTCGGAATAAAAATAGTGTGTCTCCTTTGGCTGTATTTGTTTTTAATCAAAGTCAGATTGGTCAACGTTTCTTGAAGATATGTGTGCAGTTTTTCAAGGCTTCTAAAAAATGCAAAAGCTTACTGAAGGTGCAGGCTACTCATGCTGCCTTCCATTTGTGCCATTAGGAATATGATTTTTGTAGGTAACATTAAAAAAATACAAATTTGTATGACTCCTGGTTAGTTTATAGGAAGAACAGATGAGTGTTTACCTGGCAAGCTTCTTTACAGGTAAAGTTGAGTTTTTCATGTGTAACAGAAGAGTGTTAAATACACAAGCTCGACCTCCACCATTTCTCTATTAAATTGATCTGGGGAAAAAACAGGTTTGTTAGTCTTAAAAGTTCTATCTTCATTTCTGCAGCTACGTTCATCTATCTAATTTCCACTATCAACTTTTTCATTCTGCGTCATAGCTCTTCTTTAATTAGTACATTCACATGTAGTAATAAAGCAGTTTACAGTTGGTTTTGCCTGAAGTGCTCTTTAGATGTGTTAAAAATTTGTTTGTTTGCATATCTATAGTTTTATTTAGCGGGACTTGTAAGCTAATCCAAAGAAATGGGGGACAGCCTGCATCAGAAACATGAAAAACTCTTCAAAACACGAAGCCTCCACCAGGGTCCATCATGGAGTCGACAAATTTACATGTTCTTCAGAGGCTGTCTGACCCACCGAGTTTTGTAGGGTTGCTGTACCCGGTCATCTTCATGACAGAGCTGGGAGTTCAATTTCTTTGAGGGCATCTTGTAACAAATGGGTTGCAGACGTGTTTCACTTTGTCTCTTCAATTTTTCATGAGAGGTCTGCCCGAGAATTTGTTGGGAGTTTGTGGCCCGCTCCAATGAACTGCATCGTTCACTTGATCTTATCTTTTCACTGGGTCCCTCTACTGTCCTCTACCTGAACTGACTTCAGACACATTGAGAGATTTCTATGAAAAAGAGTCAGAGTTTGCCTCTTTGCTACATTTTTGTAAATTCAGATCAGAAATCTTGAAAAACACAGACACTAAACCAAAGAAATATACCTAATGCACATAACTGGCTATAAAATAGCAGGTTTCTGATAGTCTTCCAACACAGATAGCACAGTAACACTATGCCAGTAAGAAATAAAGTGCAGTCTGGTGTATCACTGAAGGCTGTGAAATGTACCAGTTTATATTACCTAATTACAATTAGAGAAATCTCTTTGCTTAATATGTTTTGCTAATTTAAAATTCAAGCAGTTTTCAAAATGCCTTGTCCTTTATCTATGGGAAAGAAGATATGTATCAAGTATGATACACACATATGGATCCTCACATAAAATTCTGTTAAAGGAAATAATATCTACATAAATACGTATTTTTACTAATGATCTTGACTGCTGGTTTTTTTAATGCTTTTGTCCATCATCCTGAAAAAACAGGTGAATTAGGTTCCCTACTTCAGCTTATACAGTTGAAAGTGACTGTTGAAAAATATGGGAAAAACAAATTTGGAGAGAAAAGCTCTTAGAGTGTACCTCAAAGCAGGTGTGTCTCCAAATATAAGAGCAAGTACACAGCCAGGGAGATTCAGAGCAGACACTACAAAAGCTAGCAGAAATGTGCCTGCTGAAGGGGAACCTGTATTTCAGACCGAGGAAGAGAGGACTCTTGCGGCAGCGTGGGTCTTACTGTACATCTTACTGGCTAGAGTCTTTAGCACCGAGCATGAATAAATCAGTGCCACTTACAGACTTAAGTTGATTTTCACTCTGTTTAGGTCAGAATTTTTACTTGTGTGTTTGCAAATACACAAGCCAGGGAAGATAGAAGGGATGTAAAGCTAAGAGGAGAAGTGGAGTAGCAAGTGTGCAACACCTTCACCATTTGCTATATATTATAGTAGTAAGCATATAAGTGTTAGGAAAATTCTTGCGGGGTTTAAAGGTTAAAGGTAATGGTTTAACTGGGAAGGTGTCCATCTTCCTCTCTGCCTTCTCATTTCTGTGTGACATACGGAAGTCGAATAGCATCACCGAGGCGAAATTGTTACAAGAAGGCAAGTTCAGATCTCACGTAAGCAGAGGAAATTCTTGTTGACTTCAGGGGGAATTGAACACTGACTCCAGTCAGTGAATTTTATTCTTTGCTCATGGATCCCAAAGTTGTAAAAACTTGTTTGTCCTGCCTGTAGGACAGGCTTAGAATAAAACATTATTGCATAGAGATGTGGTGTTTCCAATACTACAAAACTTCTTGGTGTGACAAAGTGTAACAACCAACATTGGCATCTGAAAGTTAGGTGTCTACTCAAAGTGAGTCTACACTCAAAGGGGAGAGACAGGCACATTCAGAGAGGGATTAATCCCGTGCTAAAATAGATGCCTAAATTAGATCAGATAAACTTTCCTTGGGATTTCCTTATTCTGTTGACTATAGGACTCCAGTCATACCTGAGATTAAATTCCCCCCTACAAGTGTCTGATTCTGAGTGGGAGTCTGGTTTGTCTCTTCCACTTGTATTTTAGAGTAAGACCTTCAGAATTTTTAGTCTTAAAATTAATTTGTTGTTTGCAAAAGACTATCAGACTTTTCAGTAATAGTAAGTACTTTTACTTTCAGACTCTTAATTAGCCAGTGTTTTAAGACCTACATTTATGCTGTGATGAATTGTGTGAGAAGTGGTATTCTGTGTAATATTAGATGAAGTAATTTCTTCTAAAAGTAAACTTCAGCAGACTTGTATTTCTCTTTTCCTCTAAGTGTTACATTTATACAAAGTCTTTTGGGATAGATTGAAGTAATAGAAATATTAGAAAAGTTTTTCCTCTTAAGATTTGTTCGTGATTTATTTTATTAATAATAATATTATTTTTGCTGATTTACAGAAGACTGGAATGTCCTACAAACATCTCACAAAGCAGTATTTATATGCCAGCTTGCTATTATATACAGAAAAAACATTTGAATTTCGCTAGACAAGCGAGTGGCTGCTTTTTCATGGGTGGAAAACTTGGCCTGCTGACAGCTGTCTGACTGTGTCCTGGTTAGCTCGAGCAGGAGTTTCACACAGTGTGTCTGCTGCAGCGGCTCGGCACATACCTCAGGCTCTTCCACGGGACTTTTCCCTCTTACGTACACAACCACACATCCTTGCGGTGTCTTTCCCACTCACACATATATTCCTGAGAGCACGTGTGTAGGTCGGTGTTTACACATATGTACACACTTCATCGCAGTGTATAATGAACGGGCAATAAAGCTGTGCCCAGAAGAGCACCTACACAAACATGCATTCTTAAATTTTAGTGGACAAACTAATAATCTTACAACAGTTTCCCAACTTTCAGTTTTCAGTTAGGAGTGACTGAGAACACGTTTCTCTCTGCAGAGACCAGGTGACTGAGGTGGTGGCCCTTGGTCTGTACTCCGATATTTCTGTAGCTTTTTTTTTTCCTGTATAAATCAGACTTCCTTAAAAGACTAGCCGAGCAAGAAAGGTTTTCTTATACTGAAGTGATGTATTACGCAAATATTTTTCTAGGCTAAGTGTCTTTATTGTGTAAAACATTTACTGCTTTAAGATACTTATTTTGCTGTCTGTTTTAATCATATCTTTTGAAACAGTCTCAATAGATTTTTCCATTCGTAACATTATGACACTTGATAAGATGATTGATTATGAAGTGTTGAGAGCCCTGCCATGTGATCA
Source organism: Pygoscelis adeliae (assembly GCF_000699105.1). NCBI lineage: Eukaryota > Metazoa > Chordata > Aves > Sphenisciformes > Spheniscidae > Pygoscelis > Pygoscelis adeliae. Next base: position 1,814,883 of record NW_008824806.1, on the reverse strand, counting down.
TTTATTTTTAAATACACATTTGTACTAGCCAACGCTTAAATTTCTTGCAGGAATACGTAAGAGATGCAAAACATAAAGCTTGAGTCTGATCGAATCTGATGCCTCTGGAAATAGAGTGCCACAGTACTGTAGTCTTAAAATAACAGATTCCGACTGAAACTGGAACTTCGCAGTGATAAATATTATGTAAAAAATTATGGTCCATCTTTGGTACAAAATAAAAAAGACGTACCGCTGTGGTGCAGGCAAACTAAAATGTGTTTGACGATGATATCTTTCTTTCCCTGTGCAGGTGCCTGTGTCAGTGGCCATGATGACTCCCCAGGTGATCACCCCTCAGCAAATGCAGCAGATTCTCCAGCAGCAAGTGTTGTCTCCGCAGCAGCTTCAAGCACTTCTTCAGCAGCAGCAAGCAGTTATGTTGCAGCAGGTAATGTGGGTTACCTGCTTTGGACTGTTAGCACAGGGCATTCGCACAAGTGTCAGCCAGATTTTATGGGTCTTACTTTGTAATATTTCATCGCTCATTACACCAAAAAGAATGGAAATAAATATGAAACTTCTCAGTCTTTATATTTCTTGTTTTAATTGCAGAAGTGTGAAATTGTGATTTTGAAACGTTAAATATTATATTAAAAACAGCAGCAGTGGCAGTGGCAGATGCATTACAAATACCAAACAAATTGATATTTAAATTTTCAAGTGCTTAGGCACATTTTAATTGTAGACTTGCCAAAGGAAGTGCAAATAGAGTTGTAGATAATTGTTGCTTTAAAATTCATAACACTGTAGTGCTCCCTTTAGTCACATAAATGGTATGCGGTTATGAAATTTGAACTCAACAGCTTGTTTCATCATGGGAAAAAGTTTTTTTATTTTGCTTGTTTTTACATCCAAAAAATTTGTCCCAGATAAGGCTAAAAAGAAGAAGGTTGCTGTTTCCTTAGCACAAAATCTGGCAGCTAAGTGAAGAATCCATTAACTTGTTACTCATACAGTAAAGATAGTGTCAGTGATCAGTACCTCAGTGTAATGCAGAGCGGATTTTTGGTTGGGCGCTTAACTGTCATATAGAAAATGATGTGTCTGTTTGTCATAGTCATAGCTCAATCACTGTATGTTTAAACACTTTAATATCCAGTACCATGATCATTACAGGCAATTCACCTTCAGTTGTGAATCCAGCATCCCACTAAACAGATTGACAGATTAATTACTTTTTTCCCCTAAGAAAAAGACAGTTTAGTTTGGCCTTAGTGACTTGTAGGTTTCTTGCAAGTAGATGAGTACAGCTTCTGATTTGTTACATAGGACATGTGAGGAACTTAGGTATAGTTATTTGAGGAGTTAATTTGGCTCTTGCATTCCCTTTAGAATACAGATTTTCTATACCCTTCTGTTTAGGATATTTTGGAATCTTCATTGGAAAATTTCAGAACCGCCTTGGAAAAAAATGTATGTAGATCTGCCTCTTCAAATCACATTTTTTGTTATGAGGTGATTCTTAATGGCTACGCTACCATATGCCAATCTAGAAGAGTTTAGGAGATTTATAATACTTGAAACTTTTGCCTTTATTTATTAAAGTCAAAATGGTTTATTCAGCAACAACTACAAGAGTTTTACAAGAAACAGCAAGAGCAGTTACATCTTCAGCTTTTGCAGCAGCAGCAACAGCAGCAGCAACAGCAACAACAACAGCAGCAACAACAGCAGCAACAGCAGCAGCAGCAACAGCAACAACAGCAGCAGCAGCAGCAGCAACAGCAGCAGCAACAGCATCCAGGAAAGCAAGCAAAAGAGGTAGGAGCTAAGACCCTTGTGATGCATACTAGTCTGAGCTGTCAGAAGCTTGGAAAAGACAAGACTAGTTTAGATTTTTTCCTGTAGCAAGGATGCAGCTATCAAAGATTTGTTCTTATGTTTTTACCGGGCTTAAATACCAGTGCCGGTATAATTCTCCTGCACCCCTTTCTGAGACGTAGGATTTGAGCAGTCTAGTACTGCTGTCGTCTAATGTTCGCTAATGAATCCGAGTGTGCAAGGAACAAGCTGTGTGGTGGACACCGTACTGATTATCTTGTACTCCCAGGCAATCTGTGTTGGGGAAGGAGCCTTCCTTTTCTCAGTGGCACAGCTCAGAGAGCATGCAAATTTAGTCTGTTGCTGAAAAAGAGCGATTGAGCACAGATTTCAAAGTCACAGGCCCCTGATTAATGAACTGCTACTGTAGGTTTGGAGTGGCGAGTAGAAAGTTACAGTTTGATGTGCTCATAAATCAACCTGACAAGCGGGTTTCTCAGGCCTAACTTGCACTTGTCAGCAAACCGCATCAAATATAAACATAATACAAACAAAACATGTTGAAGTAGTTAAATTGATCAGCAGGTATCCTAGACGTTGTCTTCAAGCTGCCCATTATGCAAACGTCGAGGAAGCAGTTGTGACCTCCTAAGGCTTTGTTTCTGTTTGGATTTGTGAATAGAATTTCAGACAGCCATCAGCTACGAATAGAAATTGCTCCTGTATTTCTCCGGAGGCTCTGGGCAATCCACATGACTTGCTCCATTATGCAGTCTGTTTTCCAGTGAGCGCATCAGAAGTTTCTCTTTTCCCCAAACTAGAAAGGAAAGGTCTTCCACAGCAGCTTGTCTTTCTCTGAAGTGTGACTGCCTTCTCATACCCTCCTGAGCCTTTGCAGACTTCAGTTTGTCTTGAAATGCCTCACAAAAATTGGAACTTATACTTTTGCTCCATAATAGGGCACTTCGTTGCCTTGAATGCAATGCTCCTTTTAATATATTCCAACAAGAAAAGAGAGAGAGCTAACAGGCCAGTGAAATGAAGGCTACATCCCAGTTTACTAATAGATCACTGGAGACCACGTTCATGGGCCACTGCGGACCAAACTTAGTCAACTGGAAAAACAAGAGTGCCTTCGAATCACAGGCTGCTGTAAAGAGTTACACTTTTAGCATAGATAAATTTGTTATCATCTGCCATGAGCTGGGCTTTTTTTTTTTTTTTTTAAACAGCTGTTATGTACTTTCTCTTGACCCTTTTCTTTAGTGTGTTATTAAGTGTATCTTGCCATTTTCCCTAACACCTAATAGCTTGAATGAATATAATAGAAAATTTCAAACGCTTTCACTGCCTGAGTGTTCTACAAATAGCATTATTATTTAATAACTGAGATTAAAGGGAAAGAAGTTGATTTTACATTTTTGGCTTTCTAGCCTTCACTGCACACTTTACTCTTTGCTGCATTTGCCTTTTTTTTCCCCCCTTTCTCTTCGTAGCAGCAGCAGGAGCAGCAGCAGCAGTTGGCAGCCCAGCAGCTTGTCTTCCAGCAGCAGCTCCTCCAGATGCAACAACTTCAGCAGCAGCAACATCTTCTGAACCTTCAGCGTCAGGGACTCATTTCCATCCCGCCTGGCCAGTCTGCTCTTCCTGTCCAGTCTCTGCCACAAGGTATTTGAGTAATATATGAATGGAGTCATTTCTAATTCACAACTTTTTTAACTGTTCCATTTGCATCTGAATTTCAGCAGTTTCCCGTTATGACACTTAAACGTACTTTATTATTAGAACTTTATTACTCATATTACTAATTTTGTTGAGGCTGATAAATTTTACAGCATACATTTGTGGAAGAAAACAGCTCTTGAGTATTTTTTCTTAGATATAAGATGCATATTTATTAGCCTTACGTGCTGAAAACAATTTCTAATAGCAACACAATTCAAACACCATTGCTTTCCTCTGAGGAATTACTGAAATCTGATTTAGTGGAAATGTTATCATTTCATTTAATACAAGCGAACAGATATAAAATATATCAGACAGTGATATTAACGCCATTCCAAAACTCACTTTTTTTTCTTCTAAGAAAAGAAGGTGTTTGGCATTTAAAAGCACTTTGAATCTTCAACTTATGACATGTGAATTTAGCGACAAACCTTAAGATTCATTTTCTTTGCCTTTCCTTTGTATTAAATATGTTATAACAACAAGTTTTGAAGGTGGTGATTCCAATAGTAATGAATTATCACTGACAAATAACAGTAAAGACTTTTTTGGGGAAAAAAAATCACTTTGTCACTTTGATCAAGATTTCTCAATGCTGAAAATGAGCTCAAACTCTACTACTTGACACAAATACATTCATGGTTGAAAGAAAATAGGGCACGCGCTTTTAAAAGTAAATTAACTTGGAGATAAATGCTGTTTACATTTTAAGATAAGACCAAAGACTTCCCATCTTAAGGACTCTGTCTATAACCTGTGAGGTGTGTGTTTCTGTTTGTGTTACCATAGAGAGGTGAGCTAAATGTCTGTCATAAAAATTACACGACACTCTGATCTCTGACACTCCAGTCCCTGCAATGAGCATTGTTTAGACTGTGTTCATAACAGGTAACATTACTTTTAGTTGGTCTTTACGTATGTATCTGGTTCCTCCACCAGGTAACTATTATGAAATCGAAGCTTCAGAAATTAAATGAGCAAAAGCAGAGACAGAAAAAAGGCATGAGAAAGACTTACTTACTAAAAACCTCAGTCCCTGGAAAACAGAGATTACAAATAAATGTGTAAATTGTATACATTGTGTTGTGTGGAAAAGCTATGACACAAGCATTTCTAAAGTTATAAAAATTACAACAACCAAAAAGAGTACTAAATAAGCTATCACACTAAATACTATTATTTGAGAATAGCAGTGAGGAGACAAGCTGATTCATGATGTTGGACACATGAGACTGGTAATGCTGGTTTCCTTTTGTACAAAGTCACATTGGACCAGAGGAAAAAAGCAATTGAAACACAACCTCCCTCTGAACAGCTTTACCTTCTGCAGCCTCCTCTTGTGCCATCTGTTGCAAGAGGAATTCCTCAGGTTTTCTCTCACATTAAGCAATCCCCACAGATCTCCCTCACCACTCCTACCCAATTGCATTGATATTCATTAGTTTAATGCAATACTCATTCATCCACTTCTAGTAGAAAAACATAGAAAAAAAAATACCTTTTTTAATACATTTTTAGGAGAACTAGTAAACAGTTCTTTTTAAGAACTTTCTTTTACTCAAAGAATTAAGCATAACTGAAGTCATGACAAAAGAGATTGATACTAAAGAAATAAAAAAATACAACATTTTACAGTTAAAATCTATCCGGATTGTTCTTTTTAAAGTAAATTAATCTCTTGTTTGCTTCTGCCTTGGTATTTTTAAATTATAATGAATTCCAGTCAAGTATTTAATTCTTCCATTTTTCTCTCCTAATTCTAGTATCTACCCTGTTTGTAGGGTTCCTTTAAATACACAAGTTAATTTATAGGGCCTCGATTTTTCATAGCCCTGATGTGGATGTACAAACTTAAAAAACATAAGACAGCTTCCCCTGGAAAACCTCCCTGCACCCCCAGAAAGGCCACTCACTCTGTGCCAGGCGAGGTAAAGTTAGAGTGATGAGGGTAAGAAGGAAAGTCTTTCTAGCAAGATGCTGAAACAAAGAGAGAACCAAATGCAGAGTTGTGACCAGCTCGGAGTTCTTTCTGTGGGCTTCTCTTACAGCACATTGTGTCTTTCATAGGAAGGTACAGCACCCAGTCCAGTTCATAACAATGTAATGGAGATTAATAATAGGCTTCAGATCTGTTGAGTCTGTCTCGTAAATCTTAAATTTACACATCCAAATACACCCAAATATATTCAATATTTACAAATCCAAGTCGTACTTACTAGATTTAACATAGATGTCCCTGCATTGGGGTTTGCGTAAAAGTAAGAGGATCAAACTTCCTTTGTTTTGCTCATAAAATTCAGCAAATTTTATGACAGACATTTTCTGTGGCAGTATTAAATTAAACCTTCAAAATTTATTTAAGGTAATACACTCTGGATGTGGTAAAAAGATGTTTTTCTCCTTCCACTGTGCTGCAAGGTGTATAATATGGTTATACAGAAGAATTTACGTATGTGTAACACATATTTTTATATGCATCCATTTAGATTGCCGAGTTACATGGATGGCTAGAACAATGAGAGAAACACAAGGGGATTCATGTTTATAAGTTACTGGTCATAAAGAGTCCTGTAAACCACAATTAGTGACGAAGAGAGCATGGGTTTTGCATTTGTTAGCATGAAAAGACGTAACTTCCAAGTACAGCTATGAGGTTTGTGTATATAAACACAAAAGTGGAGTGTTTGCTCCAAGTATAGTTTCTGCCTTTAAAGGATGGGAGTGTTTACCATGTTTTCTTGATGGTCAGGTATAGCAAATAAGATACAAGAAGGTGTTTTAGCATTTATTTTGTGACAAGATCGTCGCTATGCCATATCCAAAGCCAGTGGCTTGCTGTGAGTTAATTCCATGTAATGCTGCATTGATTCTAGCTAAATGCAAAGGACTGTAAATGACAACAATAAAAAAAACCCCAAACCTCCAAACCCAAAAGCCTAAGTTTTGATGAGGCCATGTAGGAAAATGAAAAACAGATGCATGGATGGGTTTTATAAGTGGTAGTTTTATTAACTATTTATTCAAACATAAAAATAGAATAGATAGTTGTGAAAAGAGTTCTAAAACTAGCCTCAAAATCCCAAAATTCTTGGTGTTAGTAAACTGCATAGCAAATCAGTATTTGCTCTTTTCACTATAGTCTCTAATTTTTATCCCACTCCGGATCCTCTTCCCGATCCTTTCTCCTTTAATGTAGTGTGGAGAGGGTCTTTCAAGGGTCATCACAACCTATGAAACTTTAAAACTTACCCTACTTTTACATCCAGACTAAAATATCTGTCAGCCATTTTACAGGTCTCTTGTAAAATGGGAGTTGGACTTTTTAAGACACAGAAACTACAAAATTGCCATAATTTACAATTAATTACAAATCCGCTTATTAACTTTATACTTTTTAAGTGCCTGCCCTTAATCCTTTTATCCTAAAAGGCAGCCTTTCAGAGTGCTCTGAAGAAGTGATAAAATTAACCAGCCTGAGCCCAGAGAGAAATTTCTTTCTGATTTTAAAAAAGTCTAGGTGAGCTAGGCAGCCTGGAGACACAGCTCCATCCGTAGCTTCATGCAGAGGAAGGGGCTGCCCAGCAGTTGCCCAGAGGGGCAGGAGAGCCCTGCCCGAGGGACGGGCCATTGCTCCAGCCGCTCCCAGCCCTCATCCATTCACCCAGCTTCTGGGGCGGCTCTTGCTCAGCTCCCCCAGGGCCCGAAGTTTGATAATCTCTGATGAAAATTTTCTTGCTGCAAGACACAACGATATGTTTGCCCTCTGATTAGTCAAACAGGTGGGTTTGTTCTTGGTTTTTATTTTTTTCAATACAAAATTAGTTTATTTTGTTCGACAGCAGGAGGAAGGGAAGACACTGAAGTAAATAATGTACTGTGTATATCATGCCACCTAAATGACTACATGACTTTTCTTTTTGATTTGTGATTACATATGTGGGTAACTATTATTTACCACACTAAAATGGGTTTTTTGCAGTGTTGCTGGAACATACCTCATGAACTCGGCAGTAATTACTTACCTTCATAAAACAATTACAACTAGTATTACCATCACTCCTATTACCCATCTCTCTAATGCAGTAAATTAGAGCCTGGCTTCTTTGCTTGCTTCCTTAAAACCTAGCTCTTCACTGTACAAATATGATATAAACTCCAGTTTTAAGACTTACATTCCAATCAACTCCTTTTCACTTTGTCATTAACTGAGTTTGCCAATGGGTGTTGGTATCAAAGGTAGAGAAGCAGGACACAAAATAGTAGTCTAAAAATGAGGTCCTTTCATAATTTGAAAAAAATTGAATACCTTCCAACCAATTTGTTTCCACACTACCTCCAGAAATTATTATTTCTGTAAATCACTACTAGTCTATTTTTAAATAGCTTTGTATACGCCACGGTGAGACAGCTATTGAGAAGTATTAAGGAACTTACTGTGCTTTTTCATAATTTTTTGTTGAATCCGTTTTAGTAGTTGCAGTTCCTATGTCTTCAAAGTAAAATATTATCCAATAAACAGATTTGCCAAACAGTGAAAAACAATCTTTACATCTTTATAATATATCTTGTTTACCAAATGAAACTATCCTCAAAGAAAAGTGTGAATGAATAGATAGATTTTAATCCTTTTCTGAAGGACAATAAATTTGAGCTCTTTCATAAAATAGAGTAAAATTTTAATTCAGACAACATCAGCGTTTTGAATGTTTTGCATTCCAGCAGATCTAGATACCATGAGCATGTCTTACCTAATTTCACTTGTTGAGATGAGATACAGAAGACAGAATTGGATTATAAGATACTTCTGGCCCAAACCACATCAGGCTGAAAAACCTGGCCATGAAACCAGATCTTTCACAAAAAGCTCTCTGCGCTTCTCATTCTTTCCTACATTTAATTTAGTGTTCTTCAAAAGAGAGATGTCAAACTTATAAAGACTGGCAGTGACAGAAGGTGTATATATTTCTGATGAATTCTTCATCTTTCAAAATCTGAATTTCCTACCTTAGCTGCATGTTCAGTGGCAAGATAAGAGAATGCTCACAGCTCTTCTCTTGCCTGTGTTTTGGGAGTCTTTACTTCAGGCAGAAGCATATTGTAATGGAAGTTTCCATGACTTCATGCAAAGTGCTCAACTTGAGCCAGACAACCCTAGCACAGATGTATGAATACATTCTACGAGACATCGCTATTTGTGGCCAAGGATGAATCCTGGAAACTACAAGTTTCCAGGCTACAAGTGGAGTAGAGAGCAGATTTAAGCTCTATCTGCAAAGATCTGGTGGCTAGACTCCAGAAGAGTACTGTGCATATGGCAGAGAAGTTTGAGAAGCTCTTCAAATTTTGTATGGCTGCCCATCACCCCAGGAAACTGGTGAGACAGTCTCCTTTCTCCTAGCCAAACCCGCCAATTTGTTTTCCACAGTAGGGCTGGACAACAAAAACAGTGGAGGAATTTGATGGTCTATGCTACATGTAATTTCATCTATGTAGAGAGAGTTGTAAACGGGCCAGTTTTTTTGGCTTTCTAGTTGTCTGGTGCCACTGAATGGTACCGAAGAGCTTAAGCGGTCACCAGTATCTAGCTCTATGCTGTAGTGGTTTTGTTCTTCCAAATAGTCACTTTGGTTTTGCCTCTTAAGACACATTTTTAAATGGAACAATTTTTGTAAATATTAAACAGGACTAATGAATATGTGGGTGTCATTAATTAAAGTCAGATGCATTCTGCTCAAATGTTAAACCTGTTATGATCTCATTGATTTCATTTTTGTCTTCTGATTTTTCTCCCTCCAGTCTTCTTCCCCCACTCCCTGCTCTTGTTAAGTGTTTAAAGAGAATATCAATGTTTGTATCCTTAGTGTAATACGTTTTTCTGTTTTCTGTTACATGTTTGATTAAGAGGAATTATAAAACCTGAGTTAACTGTGGGTGCACTGAGTTATGTTTCCATGTCAAGAAATTGATTAAGCAGAGAACAAGAATCTTGTCCAGAAGTATATTTAGGGTTGTTTTTTGTTTTCTTTTCAAGAAGTAGTTGCAAGTTTTTTGTGGCTTTCACTCTTTGATCCTTGAGCAATGTTTTCAGAAGGAGTGTAATGTTATTAACGTTGGTCATTTCTAATTGTCTGTTGATAACATAAGAGAAGACAGTTAGATTACCTGGATTCTGACAGAAGAAAAATGAATTTATGTTTTACTACACGTTGATTGTGCTGGAAAAACAGCATCAGCTTTATTGTTGGCATTAATCCATTAATAACACTGAGCTCATTATATGAAACGCTTTATTTTGTTATATTAGTGGGGCTCTCTTTCATTTTATAGCTGGCTTAAGTCCTGCTGAGATTCAGCAGTTATGGAAAGAAGTGACTGGAGTTCACAGTATGGAAGACAATGGCATTAAACATGGAGGGCTAGACCTCACTACTAACAATTCCTCCTCTACTACCTCCTCCACCACTTCCAAAGCATCACCACCAATAACTCATCATTCCATAGTGAATGGACAGTCTTCAGTTCTAAATGCAAGGCGAGACAGGTAATTCTGACAAGATTTCAACTGTGCTTATCATTTGACGTAAAGGTGTTGTTTAACATCATAATTCACATTATTTCCAATCACAAAATAACACTTGATACAGGTTACTTAAGAGATCGTGAAGACCTGATTTTTCAGAGTCATTTGTCAATAGGGCATCATTTTCAATAACGATGTCTAATTTTGCAGACGCAATGACCATTGCCTGCCTGTGGTTTTATAACACATGAACTTATGGTAGTTTTGGTAAAAATTAGAAATCCCAGAATAGAGCATGCTGGTTTAGAGGTGTAAATGCGGAACTGTGGGCACTTTCGTAGGCGCGTAGTTTCATTCATATTTGAGTTAACACATCTGGCAGTTAGGCCCTTACTGTTGAAT
>NW_008824806.1:1799433-1801933 GCF_000699105.1 Pygoscelis adeliae | reverse complement strand
ACTTACACTGACTTGCAAATCTTAGGTAGGTATCATTTGTGGTAAATTTTTGTTTATAAGCGCATTAAGTGGAATGTCAAAATAATGGCTCATTATTGGAGAAAACTGTATAGGATTTAGAAGAACCTGATTTACATAAGTTTGTATTTAAAGGAAAATGAAATCTCCCAAATTCAACGTAGTGTTCTAAGTATTATTAATACTAAGAATTTAAACTCATTTAACTCAAGCATCCACCTTTTCAAGAAAAACTACACTTTCTAAATATGTCCGTCCTTCTAGGCTATAGTGATGCTAATTCTGTGGGCAGACTTTGCACATCCATTATGTCAGGTCTCTTGTTATAATCCACGATCACTAAAACCATTTTGATTAAGGCGGTGTAGTGCTAGGTTTACAGATGCTCTTGCTTTCCTGAACCAAATAACCCTGGAAAATGTGAAAGCGACATATAACATCTTGATAATTCTGGTGCAGAGTCAATCAGGGCTTACAGCAGTGTCATGGCTTTTGTCCTATGCACCAACAAAAAATGTTTGAGAATATTTTATTATTTCTTCTTTTCATTCAGTTCTGTCTTCTGTGCCCTTAAATAAGAAGTCATGGTGCTGAATAGGCGAAGTTGTTTATGAAATAGAAATATTCCTTCATTTTACACTAGCATTAAGATGGAAATCAATAACATAACCTTGCATTAGATTCTTTAGTACCTTTTCATGTTCACACTAATGCAAAATCCCCATTACAATTAAAAAACATTTTCTTTCAATTAAATATCAACTTTTAGTCCAAAGATTGACCATTTTTCCAACCCATTAACTTTATAGGGGATGACAGGACTAATGGCTGTAGTTTTGAAAGCGTTGCTCTTAGTCTAATCTTTGTTACGATGTTTTAGGTTCTCTGACTTGAAACAATATGATACCTGTGTTAAGAGAGTTAATGCAAGTATATTGTACCCAAATGAAATATTAATAAGGTACACTACCCCAGTCTAGTAGTGTGTATTTCTATAATATGCTTATTATGAAGTGAACTCCAACTTCTTGTGCTCAGAAAACGGTTTACCTAGCAGCTTGATTTAAAAAAAAAAATACTGTGCAGAGCATCTGAGAAGGAGGATTAAGACAGAAAACACTGGCTTTGCTTCACTTTCCTAATAATGGAAAGGATTTAGGGTGAAGTGACGAATAACTTGGAATAAATGACTTAAAGCCACAAAAGCTATTTTCACCTTCATTTTTGTTTATCCAGTATGAATTGTTTTTATTTTTAAGATAATCTGAGGACACTCTGATTATCTGAATTCTTCTGAGATATTCTGAATAGCTAAAGAAGTTACACTTCACGTGCTGTGGACTAGATTCGTATTTGGAAACATATGCATTGGTTTCAAGAAAGTATAGCTGATCTTCTCCATAATGTATTTCTGTACATACAGAAAAACCTAATCCTGTGTCTTTCCTTTGATATTCTTCAACTCTAGGCACAAACCCACAGTTTTTATTTTGTGGAGCAATTTTCTGTCTTGACAAAATGGTATTAGATTACAGTTGCTCATGCATGCAGGATCAGTTTTGACTGTTCAGTAAAAAACAACAGCTTTTGGCTTAAGAAAAACTTCAGAATGTAAAGACAGATCAGAAAAAGTCGTGACATAACCAGAAAGAAGATTACAAGATTTAAACAAAATGCCAGGCACTGAAACAATTAGAAGAGTGCCGAAAATTCAGAATCTTACTGTGAAACAGGTGTTGACAGAAGCTAACCATTTTGCTGGTCTCTAAGTGAGGAACCCAGTAGATCACTAAAAGCATTTAATAGTAGTTCTTTGTGATGGCTTTTTAAATGTCAGAGTGCAATAACATATGACAAAACTTCAGTGTATTTTGTCTGCAAAATTAATTATCATTCCATTGCTCCTAAGTCAGTTTGAGTAGGAAGGATTTGACTTCTAGAGCTTAAACCGAAAGGTTTACAATAAAACATTCCAGCCAGCAGACAAGTGTTCTTTAACCTGCATGCAGCAGACGCCAGCAAACATAACACAAGCTACAGTACAAAGATGGGTAATGTTTTCATCTATAGAGACAGGGGGAAAAAAAATCATGCTAGAGAAGATAGGCCAGCTTTCCAACAGATTGTGTTTATTTCTGGGGCAAGAGAGCACGTTTAAAAGTCTACAAAGAATAGTGACCAAGCATCATTGTAAGGATGAGAAAAACAAAACCCTAAAAAGAAATAACTGACTTAATGAAATATAATTAGTGCCATATAAAACTTGCTGTGGTTTTTTTCCCCTCTTTCAGCTGCAAAGTGCTACACAGAATTCTCTTCTTTCTTACTTAGTGTGTGTTGTCCTTTTTTTTTTTTGGTCTTTGAGTAGGCGGTGTGGCTGTAAAATTATGACCTCAAGAATCTTCTTTGAACTTGTCAGAATGTTGTTTCTTTTGGTGACAGTGCCACCATCTCTCAAAACTAAGGCATCTGACATAATCAG
>NW_008824806.1:1794433-1796933 GCF_000699105.1 Pygoscelis adeliae | reverse complement strand
TAGACAGGTTCTGTGTATATTCCTCCACGTAACTCTGCCAGTGCACCTCATCCTGACCTATAGCACTTTGCTATTTTAGTTCTGGGCTGCTTTTGAGAAAGACTGACAAGAGTGCCAAGTTATATAGAGGTTAATTGATATGAGTAAATGTCCACTAAAATTTTTGTTGAAACTATCTCTCTTCCTTCCTCTAATGGTATATTATCTTTTGCTTTGCACACTCCAAATCTGTTTGCAAAAAAAAAATAGTACATTTTGACCCACTTCAATATTTATTCCAGGGTGTTCCTAGTATGTATCATCCTCTATCTCCTTCTTTTAGAACATGCTGTACTGTTTATATTGTTCAGTTATCAATAATACATTCATTCCAGTCTGCTTCATAGTGCTACGTGTAGTTCATAATTTGCCTCCTGACTTCCTAATATGCTGCAAATATAATCAGGAGAAAATCCTGTTTCTTTCAACACCTGAACAAACAGCAAAATAATGAAATAAGCTACATGTGTATTGCACAGTCTACTTTACACTTTCAAACCAATAACTTAGCTCTTCAGGAACACTTTCCAGTCCTCGAAGGTATTTTCTCCCCTTAAAAAAAATAATCTGTTTTTCTCAATTATAAATCAAGTTAACATGGGATTAGTAAAGGATGCAGACAAGATAAAAGATTAGGAATATGCCAATGAAGTATGAAAATTGACCAGCACAACTTGTACATAACTTAAAAGGCATGACAAGAAACAAAAAAAATCCCTTTGGAATGATTCCCAGCCTTCTGGAGGAAAGAATGTATGTCTGTCTTGGCAGCTTGCAGCATATTGGACCCTAAAACTGCAGCAACTTTATACAGAGAAAAGTTATTTTAGAGGCTTTTAAAAAATGCATTAGACCTAGTTTTTCTTTCACTATGTTGCCTGTACATGCATGATAAATAAAGCAAGCCTACTTCACAGCCAAAAAAGATCAGAAAAAATAATTCTTAAAACAATTTTTACACTCTTAATGTTTCCATAAAATAGCTTTTCTCCAAAACGCACAGCACAAGTAACCACATGATGTGAAAGTATAGCATAAGAGGTGTGTATATCTCTCGAGTTTCCAAAGATTACTGTGTTAACTCTCACAAAACATGCAACCGTCTCCCAAGTTACCATGTAATCATATTGAAATTAACGTTATACTGGACTTTCTTCTCCCACGCTGCATCTGCTGTTACATTTAAAGTTCTTCAGGGCAAGGGCTGTGTCTGTATCTATTTTGTAAGGTGTTACGCAAACATATGGTGTTGTAATAACTAATAAATAATCATGAGTAGGCAGTAACCTCAAACTCAGGCCAGGAGATCTTTTATACCTATACCGTTGCTTACTGTTACGTGTTGTACATGTATACCTGGATGCATACATCGGTGAGCATACATGCATGTGGAAACACAGTGGTGTGTACCGGTGATAGTGGTGATGATGCAGAGGTAAAATCTATCTCCAGTCTTTTTTCTGGCAATTTTGTACCCAATTAACTGAAAACATTAAACTGTTACATTAGCAGACCACACACTATCATGCCTGTGTAATTGAGGGAGTAAAATTCTTTTGAATCAGAATTTCAGAAAACAAGTGAATGGTACGTTCTGAGCAATTACCTAGTTTTTAAACTGATCGTGCATTTTTGCATCAGTGAAGTCAGTTCCTTTGAAAATAAATAAATTGTAGGTTTTATGGCTCAGATAAAGAAATGTGGTGTCCTTGGTTATGCTTGAACTTAGCATAAACTACCAAGCAAGTTACATGTATACCCTTAAATAATTATATATTAAATAATTTTATATTAAAAGTGTGAACATATCTTTCATAATTACTTACATCTCTTCCCCAGCCATGCCTCTTGCGAGGATAGCACAACCTGTCGAATTTTGCTCACCTACAAACCCTATAATTGGGTCCTAAAACTGTGAAGTCATGATTTAAATAAAAAGAGACAAATTTTAGTATAAGTGAGATGCAGTCCCCTCTATTTTTCCACTGTTTCTGACAAACACATTTTTCCCATAGATTACCAAGCAAATAACTACATAGTTCTCTGATTAATTCTGCTAAAAAAGAAAAAGGAGAAGATATATTTCCTCCATGGTATAGATAACTTAGTTCCTGTAACTGTGAGACCATCTGTGACCGTAGTCCCAGCAAAGCTTACCCCTCGTGCCTACAGTGGAAATAGCCAGTAAATCCACATTCAAAGGCAAAACTCCTTTGCTCCCATTTCTTCTTTAGCCTGATCCTTACGTTTTCTTCTCAGTGGAGCAGCACACCCACTATTAAAGCTCCAAAAGGGACTTCTTTGATCCTGAAAGAGAGAGAGAATAAACTGAAACCACTGTCCTTCAAAAAACAGTATTAAATGAGCTTTGTAAAGTTGTACTCGATTGAAACGTACGGGGGACAGCCACTCGGGTCTGGGCTGTACTTCAGTTACGGACAGCCACTCACTGAGGTCCTCT
>NW_008824806.1:1790310-1794404 GCF_000699105.1 Pygoscelis adeliae | reverse complement strand
GAGTGTGGTTTTGTTTTGCTAAACTGGCATGCGTAGCCTGAATCCCTCCCAGGAGGCTTGGTGTGTGCGTAAGGTGTGTAGCTGTTCCTTCCCCTGCCTTTACCTCTTCCTCAGACTGGGGAGCCTGATCACTGTCATCATCTTCAGAGGCGACTTCTGGAAACTGCAGTGAAAATCAGTGGTGTTCCCCTACAGCTCTGTTTTGGGGAAGGGGGAACAGATGTTCTGTTGTTGTTTTTGCTTAATGATTAAAGAGGAGCAGATAGAGACATCTTAACAAAGTCTACATTAATTCACACTAGTTCAAGCAGCCTAAAAGCAATTATATCTTTTGAAGTATCATTTGTAAGGTGATTCTCTGTTCATCTGCACCAGCAACAGAGAGTGGAAATCAGTTCAGTCACTCTACCAAATATTGATAACTGGTTACATTGGCCTTTAGATGGCATATGTGACCTGGGAGATAGGAACTGGGTATCTGGCAGTCATCACTGAGAAAGTTTGTAGAACTAAATGAAATAATCGGGTTTGTTATTTTGTATTGTTGTATCTAAGGCACGCTCTGACTAGGTCTTTTTGCATAACTCCTGTTGAAACTGATGGAAGCCATATGCACAGGAGAGAAAAATGGACTCATAAAGAAATTTTCCTCATCTTAACACTGTCTTATTAGTGTTCTCTTTCATCTCTAGGCACCTTAACAATGAACATGCATTGGATGACAGAAGCACTGCTCAGTGTCGGGTGCAAATGCAAGTGGTTCAGCCGTTAGAAATACCGGGTTGTTACATGGTCAGCAGTTAGAAATACAGGTTTGTTACATGGATGTATTATCCTATTACTTATTTACTATTAACCTAAACTAAATTGAAAACACTTGCCTTAGTGACTCTAGCTTAAAGCCGTATGTTTCTTGCATGAAATTTGTTGATATTCATGAACAAGTGGGGTTTTTTTACTTAAAGATTTTTCACATTATAAATTATGCAATAATTATCTAACATCAGCATTATCTACAGTATTTTGCTTGAACTAAGGCCCTAATGCCATTCATCACGAATGAAAAATGCAGTCCCTGGAGCAGAGACTGGATCCAAGCCATCTTCAGTTCTTGAAATGCTGGGTCAGGACCCCTCTTCCTTCTTCCCCTTCTGACCCGACGCTTGTCTATGCCATTCTGCAGGACAGAGGAGTAGCAGAGTGTGTCTCCACCCGAAATGACTCCCAGCCTGATGGTGGGCATTCTTCTGCGAGCAGAAGGTGTAATGTCAGACCCACTCAGAGAGGTCCCCAGGGAATCCCACGGCTGGGACCGCAGCACTCGGGTGCCCTGTTCAGGCTCTAACCATTAGAGGTCACTGCATGTATGTGAATGCTCCCTCCAGCTTACGGAAGAAGTGCCCAGTACCCCTGGGGTCTCCCAGTATTGAGACTACACTTCCCAGGCTACCGAGGCTGGGCGCAAACCTTGGCAGCCCAGAATGACCATGCGGGATGCTTATACCATGCAGTCCCCTCCCGCCCGTACGGGAGTCATAGGAGGGCATTTCTCAGGAGTCCTGTCCCGGCTTGGGAAGGTGCAGAGGAGCCCAAGGGCCGCAGCGAGGGACTGAGATTTTTTTCCCTGTTTGTTGCTATATGTGGAGAAAGAAGGATAAACACCTTTCAGCTTTCTCACCTTTTAGCATATTGTCTCACTGTTCTCATGCATGTAAGAATACTTATTCTTCTTTCAGCCAAGGCAAACCATTTGGGTCTTCTGTATTTTTACAGTGGAAACTCAAAGCAATGAAGGAATCTACAATATTGTCATTTATGGTCATTTCCCTTGAAGTGAAAGTTTTGTAAACCCGGGCAAAGCTGTAGTTTCTTTTATAAGATAAAAGATAGGATAGTGTTAGCTTAATTTGTTTGTTAGCAATTTACATCATGGCAAATAGCATGTCTCTAAAGTGTCACACACATAATATGAAGCCTAAGAAGAAACCTTTTTCCCACCCGCTGCCTCAAATGTTCTTTAATTAAAGATGCACTGATGAAATTATATCCAGCATACCCAAAATATCTGCAGGAATACAGGTAGTTTCCTCTTGTTTACATTACTTACAAGTTGTTTTGCTTAGTCCAGTCTCAGTCTACAGGTGTAACTCTTGAGCTGAATTCATGCAAGAAAGTATTGTAGAACTCTCCGGAAAATGGCAGTGTTGAACACCAAGTGATTCTTGTTGCAATTAATGTCGTAATTGTTTTGTAGATATCCAAAGCCATATCACTAGAATACAATTTTGAGCATTTCTTCTTGCAACCTAGCTTTTAAAAAAACATCATTCTTTTCACGTTGTAAGATACATTTTCCTCTTTTATGTTCTGATATTTTTATCAACAAGTTACGTATTTCAAACACTTCTTCCTCTTTTTTTTTTTTTTAATTTGGTAATTTGTTTGAGTCTGAAACTACAAATATTTACGTAGCGTATGATCAGAAAATGGTATCCGTTAGGAAAAAGTACAGGTTTCAGTAACGTGATGTTTTCTAAAGGCAGTTTAAGGGCTTCTTAAGAACTGTTTACCATTTACAAAGGCTAGGCTGTAATGTAACAGTCCAAGTGAAGATTTAGCTTGCAGTGTGACCAATTATGCCATTTTTTGCTTTGTCTGACTGCTAGTGAAGTAAGGTCCATCAGTTGTAATGAGACCCAGTGCAGTGTCGATGCCGACTCGGTGGCAGAGTTCAGCGTTTCACACTGCCTGGGCTCTGTCACTCTATTGAATTAGATTGATGATGGCAGATTGCAGGGGGCACTAACTGGACCTCAGTGGGAAAGGATGAAGTGTGTAGACAATCCTGGCAGGCACTGTGCTTTGAGGACCCTTCACCCCTTCACAGCTGTTGGCACTAGTCCATTGCTAACAGTGTCCACAGGACTTTAAAGAGACACTATGGGCCTTGTAATTTATGGTCTTAGTAACTTGTTACTGTCGAGGCAACTGTGACCTCAATTCTCTTATTGACAAAAAGATGAAGTGTTATTTGTTTTCTCTGACCTTTTAACATATGAAAGGCTATAAAAGTTTTTTGGTTTTTTTTTTTCCTTTCTTTCCATGCCCAAAGTTGCATTTCCTCTCAGATAAGTTTCTACTGACATAGACTTTTATATGCAGGAATCATTACTCTGAGACAAGCTCAATGATAAGATGTATCACTGCAGTAAAATAGCTGTATCAGTCATTTCTAAAATGCTTCTGATCTCACTCTTTCTTAACAGCTTTCTAAAGAACGTGAACGTCTTCAAGCAATGATGACCCACTTGCACATGCGACCCTCGGAGCCCAAGCCATCTCCAAAACCTGTAAGTGCATATTGCTTTATAAACAGTAAATAGGCCTACGAATGTAGCAGACTAAGAAAATGAACAATTTAGTGACAGTTGGAAAACAATGAGTGTGATGAAAAATATGGCAATAAAATGAAGGTAAAATGCAATAGCTTGTCAAATTGTATGTTTCTTTAAAAGTAATGCTATCTTTTACAAAATCCATCCAATCTACACCATAGGTGACACTAAACAAAGTACACCTGTAAGTGTCCAAATCATTGGCTTGAGGCTGAAACTAGAGAGAATGTCTTTTTGTGATAGATTTACAGATATTAAAAGGAAACCACTTTGGAAGATTTCAAGTTCAGTGGACTCTGTGGCAGTAAAAAGTAAATGTAAAAAGAATCTAGGTACTTAGGAAATTTCTTAAATTCCTTACAAGAGACACAAATAAACATTTTGTTATTCTTAAACGAACGAAAATGCTATTTTGTGCAGCAAATTTAAACAATTGTAAACGTGTTTTTTTTCCTCAATTTCTGTCAAGACTGCAATGTTATGCATCCACTGTGATGTTGTTGGGGTTGGTACGTGCACTGAAAAGTCACTGTTGCTCCCAGCCGGTCCACAGCGCTGCATCAGGCCCCAGTTGTGCAGCTGGATCCACAGTCAGATCCAGGCTCCATTAAACTGAACGTAGCTTCACGTAAGCAGAAGTGTTCTCTGATGCAGGTCCAGTTTTGTACTGTCAGGGTATCAGGCATCGTAGTACTTACA
>NW_008824806.1:1777810-1782810 GCF_000699105.1 Pygoscelis adeliae | reverse complement strand
ATACGTAGCAAGCTAATAGCTATGCTGGTGCATTCTCTTCAGTGAGCTAACATTTATTTCATTTTTGTGGTAAACGCTATTTTCTGTACATTCCTTGCCTGCCTGACTTTCCCATATAGTTTGCTGCAGAGGAAAGCGATAATGGTTTTGTTTTTTCAGTGTTTCACCATATGTTTGTCATTTTAATTTCATCTACCATAAGTTCTTCTACTATATATTAAAAATAGCCCTGTGTACATATGTTGCCCATGTGTTAGAGTTTCATATGCGCTTGTTTTTACTGTAAACCTTTGACAGAAGTAGGGAGTCGTTCAAGGTCATTTTGGAATATAGGTATCATACACTACAGTACTGACCTCAAAAATATCTTCTTGATGAGGGTAGTATTCATGAGAAGCCTTCACAGGAGGACCTTTGGCATGCTTACTGCCCTACTTTCAAATTAATCCCATGTCAGTACGACTGGTTCTGTGGATGCTTTTTATTCCTTTAGAGTATATAATTAGTTTTGATAAAACCATTCAGAATACCAAAAGTGCAGAGAGGAAAGCTGGAGGTTTTTCTTTGCAGGAAGGTATTCTATTTCTGTAATGGATCTGTTTGTAAACAGCCACCCAGCTGACCTCTGGAGTCATCCTAGGCGCTAATTTTATTGGAAATACAATTCTGTGGTGATCTAGCATGTGGTATTTATGGTCTGATTTAAATACGGTATGTATGATTTGCTGGAAACTAATTGATCCACTGTATTGTTCATTTACAGTTATTAATACGTTGTACCCTCACAGTTTCTTGGAAGGGAAGAGTAAGATCTTTTTATTCAGCACCTTAGTGTAGTTGTATGTAATGTATTCAAATGTGTACCAGTGTTAGTTCAGAAAACCAAAAACAAATGACACAGCAAGGGTAGCTGAGGCAGGTGTTGTACAAAGTTTAAAGCTATCTCTGTCAAATTTTTTCAGTGAGATCAGAACCTTTACACTTGTCACTACAGCCCTGCTCTCGGAGAAAATTTCCACATGGGCCTAATTACAACAAGGCTTTTGCTTTTCTGATGCGAGTAAATCATTGAGTTCTAACGGGTTGAGCCCCTTCACCCCCAACTTCATTTCATTTTTCCTTTTAAAACTCTGGTCTTCTGAGCTGATAAACCAATCCATCAACCCAATGAGAAGGCCAGGATGTCTGCCTGTTTTTTAAACTTTGAAAAATCATTTATTTTCAGAAGCCCAACGTTAGTGAAAAACATACCCACCAGCTTAGGCTATGGAGCAGCTCTTAATGCAAGCTTGCAGGTAAAAAATACTAAATTATTCTTTCTTTGCACACGCTGATTATGTTCTTACATGTGACATATTTAGTTTCCTATTATACTTTGGTATAGAGTTACCTATATTTATGTTTATGTGGACCTGATGGTCATTCTAAATAGTTGGGTTTATCATCCAAGTAAGTTGTATTACCTAGTACTGCAAGAAGTACTAGTTCTTATTATGCTACTTTTGATGTGAAGAAGCAAGAAGGACACCCTGTGGCAAAATCTGGAACACTCAGTTTTGCTGCAAATGTTAGATTGATAGAAGCTTTTGCAAATGCATGTGGATATGCATTAATATTTATCCAAGCTGTCATAAATGATTTCACATCATAGTGTTGGGGAACATGGTGCTCATGGCAAAAACTTTAAAGTTTAATTATAATATATAATTTTTATGCAGAAGAGGCAAATGTCAGGACTTTTTTATTTTGAGTTAAGTTCTGGTCATTTTTTAAAGTATAGCAGCTGCCTGCATTATAAAGGAGCCATACATTGTGTGGAAGGGCATAGGGGTTAAATGTAATTCAAAGTCAAAAAATGATGTAAAACTAGGAAGTGCTATGAATATCGGAACATAGTTAATAATGGAAAATAATGAAACCTATGTAAGAGAAATAGTAAACCAGAAATAGAGATGCTGTTATATTCAGAATGTGAAAATAATTGGAAACGCACAAAATCCTTCTGACCACCTCTACAACTACCCAAAATAAGCTGCTCTGTGTGTGTACATTCATACGTATGTGAGCATTTAGAAGTGATGTGTGTACGTATGGACTAATGATTTTATTTTTACTCTTCATTTTGCTAGGCTGCGCTGGCAGAGAGTAGTTTACCATTGCTCAGTAACCCAGGATTGATAAATAACGCATCCAGTGGCTTACTGCAGGCAGTCCATGAAGATCTCAATGGTTCACTGGATCACATTGACAGTAATGGAAATAGCAGTCCGGGCTGCTCTCCTCAGCCTCACATGTAAGTGCAGTTAGCATCCTTTCAAGAAAAAATGCCTTAGTCTAAGGCACAATATTACTCAAAAGTACTTTGAAACATGGTAAGTGAAACATCTGGAACTATATGTTTGAAACGAAACATTTATATTAAAACATTTAAATAGATGAGTCTTCATTTACTTTGTAGTAAGGTTGGTGTAAGCTTTTTTTTTTTCTTTCTTAAAAACTCTTCAACTTGCTTGCAAGCATTGAATGTAATGGGAGGCTGATCTCTGTGGTCATTTTCACAGCCTGGTTTGTAAGGTATAGTCAGAATGTTCATGTTGGAATTACTTGTAATTTTAACTATGAGTCTCTAAACCATTTATGAACTGTAGTGGAGATATTGCCCATTTATGTAAACCGTAAAATGCAAAGTTTAACTGTTGCCCACAGTTTACATAGAAGCCAGTAAAGTGAAACTTTTTGCCTGTCGTATAAATCAGTGTAATTACATATTCAAGTTTAATTACTGGTGCGTCTGTATTGGCAAGGTTTATATGTTATATTTTATGCAAGACTACGATTCCTATTAATATTTAGCAGCTAACTATATCATTAATTACTCTAAAATCTTTCCCCTACCATCTTTTTAATGGAGCTGAGAGAGTGGAAGTATTAAAAATTGATGTATTGTGGATTTCAGAAATGTGTCTGAAGCTTTAGAAATGCCTGGCCTTAATCAGTGGTGTCAAATGTGGCAGTTTCTTGTTTAGTAAATAGTAAAACATGTATCTTGGAGGTATTGTTTCCCAGGTTATTTATATAATAATTAGCAGTGTGATATCTAAGTAGACTTAGATTTAAGTTTACTGTAGGATGATTTTTAATGTGTATGTACAATTATGGTCTCTTTTTTTCTGTGTTTCAGATAGCTGAACTGATTTGCCTTTTTTCGTTCCATTTTCTCTGTCACATTTTTAATGTTCACTTTAATTTCTAGAGTGGGATATTTAGCAGTAACACTGAGACCAAACTCCCTTTTTACTTATGCTCTGGTTGTGAGGAATCCATTTTGAGCCGACCTTTTTTAGGGGAAATATTTTACCAAGTTTTTCTTCTTTTGTTTGGCATGTTAATATATTTATGATCATGTAGAAATGTTTATTGTCACGCATTTAATTGTTTTATTGCACATTTGTTCTACTTGCCTTTGAAAATAATACACTGTGAACATTCATGTATTTTATCAGGTTCCAAACCATTACTTTTTCAAAATGGAAAAATTTGTCTTTTGGAAGTGTCTTTAGATGTATTAAATAATACAAAAGAAGTAATAAAACTTGAAGTAGAAAGAACATGAATATATGCTCTTGAGAGTAACACTACTCTAAAACAAGTAAAGTGAGCAATCAGACAAAAGTTTTTATATCCCATGCTTTATGCTATCAACCATGCAGTGGGTAGCTTGAGGCCTTTTACTTTTAGCAGTTCTCCTGAGTATGCTAATGCTCTCTTCCTGTATAAAATGCCAAGACAATAAAACTTTAAAGAGCAAACAAGAGTTAGATCATGTGTGTTAAAAACAGCTACTTTACAGAAAAGAATGACACTTGCTATTAAAGTTGTTTTGTAAGTGTTTGGCAGATCTGTTTACATATCCTGTGTACTGTCTGCCATTCTGCTGGATAAACTGAGATATCTGTGCATATGATTATGTAGATATGGCTACATTTATAGCTGTGTTTATAGCTAAAATACAGCATATTGTAGCAATTCTTGTCTATAAAAAAGGCAAATAACTTGAGTCAGGGTGTAACTCAAGATTCAGCCTTCCTCTCTCACTTCTATGATACGTTGTTTGTCAAAACTGGCAGTTTCGGGACTTGCCATGGTGACTCTTCTGAAACGTATGACTACGTGTTGCTCAGTTCTTGATAGATTGAAGCAACAGAACGTAAATGCCCTGAGATGATACCATTGGAGAAAGAGGTTATGCTCATTCATCCCTTGCACCAAATTTAGTGCAAGATTACTGGGCTTCTGTGAGACCATGAACTGTCAACCAAAAGGTACGGGCTATGACTAGATACCCGGTCACTTGTGAAATTTTTGCCTTTTCCTTGCCAAAGGAGCCAGGAATATGAAAAAGGGAATGAATGCAATCTGCAAGGAAAAGTGAAGGAAGGGAAAGGCTTGTGCAGGAGGCAGAGGACCAAGGAAGAAGAGAGGCCTCTTCCTTGCCTCTGTGACCATGTTGACCAGGGCCCCTCATTTTTGTTGAAGAGCATTACTTAAGAATGCTCATTAAGAAAATGAGAAAAGAACATAGGGAAAGCATGACATAAGTAAAATAAGTAAGGAATATGGCAAACAATGAAGAGAAATTCATAATTTTACATTACCTACACAGATTACGTAATCCTGGGGGGGGGGGTATGAAAAATAGTTAATACACTAGAAGAAAAATATTTTACTGCCACAAGCATCCACTTACTTGTAGCTTCCTGAGAAGGTTCACCCAGGAAGTCTGGGTGTTTCTCCCCTAGAGGAGTGTTTTTTGGGGGGTCATAATTACTGCACTCACCTATAAAGTAGGTGGCTCTGTTAATCTCGAAGTGGATTAAACCTCCCTCTCCTGATTCCCAGGAAAGTGTACTAGCCACGACACCAGGAATATGCTGAGCAATTACGTCTGCCATCTTGAAGCTGGCACGCAGACAGGAGCAATGGAGCATGGTATTAGGGAA
>NW_008824806.1:1762096-1777716 GCF_000699105.1 Pygoscelis adeliae | reverse complement strand
AGCAGGAAATGCGAAAAGAGTCCCAGTGACAGTGTCAAAGCCAAGCATCTCAGTTAGGCATTTGGTTGTTAGAATTGTACCGAATATCGTTTTATCAGATAAATATACGATAGTGGAACTTTTTTTATTTTGGAATGTTCGTATTAATTTTTTTAGCATAAATTCATCTTTTTATAAACATAATGAAAATCTTGTGTGTGTGTACAGTAGTCAGTATTTCTGTGCTTTGAGCATGAGCGCTATCAGAAAAATTGATTTCTGTTATTGTAATACCTTAGCCACTCAGTGTCAGAAAGTGGGGAAATGATTCCAGTCTATGGATTTGAACCTGGTACTTCACATCTGTTTTTTGAAACAGAGTAGTAAGAACAGTTAGAATCATCAACTTATCCATCTGTGGACAGGTATCTAACATAGGTGGGTGAATCAGCTTACTTAGAAAATAGTCTCTGTTCATTGACTAGAGAAAGATGGTAGGTATATAACTTCAAGTAAATGTATAACATTTAAATGTTTGTTAAGTGCAATGAGTCCCAGCCAGTGTATTTAGGGCAGTGGCACTTTAATAGCTTTACAGTTTTTGCCTTGGGTAATGATATATTTCTTACACTTCTTGAACAGTTAAAAATACTGCAGTAAGTTTTAGGTGATCAATATAACCATGGCCTGGTAATTGGGATACCTCCTGTGTTAATAATTATGTAAAGCATCTGAAATCTTATGCTGCATGCCTCCCAGTTTCCATTCCCAGTCTGATGAAAGATGGCAATTTCATGATCCGGCATGCAGCGTATCACTAGTGGGATCTCAAATCCTAGGTTTACTTTCTGTGTTTTAGCAGTATTAAATCCAAGTTCTGTCTTTGGTCTTTAAATCCAATTCCTGTTAGGTTGATATGGGCACTAAGTGCTCCTTTGACGTCAATCTTCACTTAGAAAATAAGTTACTTATTATGGGCATATATGTTCTGTTCAAAATTCCAATTTCCTCTAATATCAGTTGTCAACAATCACTGTCAGACAATTATCTTTTCATTTAAAGCAATACTTAAGACTGTTTCTTCCTTCATTTTTTGAACATGGACTACTTCTCCAAAATTACTGTGGGTTTTAGCCAATAAGCAACAGGTTTCAAAGTGACAAATACAACAGAAGGTATTTTATATACAAAAATTCATTATTTATGTAGAACTAGGTGCTGCTAATCTTGTGTAACAATTGTACATGGATTTAGTTAAAAGCTCCGCAATAGGGAAGTGATCGTGCCTCTGTACTCGGCACTGGTGAGGCCGCACCTCGAATACTGTGTTCAGTTTTGGGCCCCTCACTACAAGAAGGATGTTGAGATGTTGGAGCGTGTCCAGAGAAGGGCAACGAGGCTGGTGAGGGGTCTGGAGCACAAGTCTTATGAGGAGCGGCTGAGGGAGCTGGGGTTGTTTAGCCTGGAGAAAAGGAGGCTGAGGGGAGACCTTATTGCTCCCTACAACTACCTGAAAGGAGGCTGTAGCGAGGTGGTGTTTGGTCTCTTCTCCTAAGTAACAGCGATAGGACGAGAGGAAATGGCCTCAAGTTGCACCAGGGGAGGTTTAGATTGGACATGAGGAGAAATTTCTTTACTGAAAGAGTGGTTAAACATTGGAACAGGCTGCCCAGGGAAGTGGTTGAGTCACCGTCCCTGGAGGGATTTAAAAGACGTGTAGATGTGACGCTTAGGGACATGGTTTAGTGGGCATGTTGACGGTTGGACTCGATGATCTTAGAGGTTTTTTCCAACCTTAATGCTTCTATGATTCTAGTACACACCTTTGGGGTATAAATGCAGACTTCTGAAGTAAAAAAAGAAACCACAAGCATCCAAAGAAGTGCAATTAAAGCTGCATGGTTTTGTGAAACTTTGGAAAAACTTTTATCATCCCTGAAGAAATAACAACATTATACAAGACATGGAATGATACTTAGGGACAATAATGACAGTTCATGTGTTAGTGATAACACAACTTCTTTTCAACCTGGATGTCATAGGCAGTATACTGCTGAAGAGTTTTGGAGGGATCAGACTCTTGAAAATATAACAGAGACAGGAAAAATAATAGCACAAAGTTGATTTCATTATGATCCTGATGTTCATTTAAGAATCTAAATTTATTGGCTCTGAAGGAACTGAAAGTCAGTTCTCACTCTCGGGGATGAATATCGGGGATGGAAATCAAGTTCAACTGTTCTTCTGGTGTTTGTCTATGCATTTGTACTAGATTGATCACGCTTAAGTGATTACTGCAACTGGCACGGACCAGGGTGTTTTATCACCAGAACACTTAGTGCCTCTCTTGTCCACATGTTCATATTTTGGCAAATGCATCATGCAAAATGCCATTTTACTGCACTGTATAAACTTGGGGAAAAAGATAAAATTTTCATCTGCAAAGCTGTTCATAGCAGTTGAGGAAACAAAAAGGAATTGGTCATCAGAAAATTCGGAAAATTGTAGACTGAGAAATTGTAGTCTCACCATAGGAAACAATGGGGTGGTTATGCCATTCTGTTAAAACTCACTGCAGCTTGTTAAATAAGGCGTGGGAGGAGTTAGCAAGGGAGATAGGGAAAGCAAATATTCTACTGGTGAGGTTTTGTGGAAGGGGGCTGTCATCATGGTTTTCTCCCTGCTCACATTGTATGAGTGTAGACTGAGGACAATGCAACTAATCTCATATTCTCAACTGACTTATGAAAATAATCTAGTTCCTAACAGCAAATCCAGAATCCTGGAGATAATGGATGTCATACTGATTTCTAGAATTTTAATTGCTGATTGCTTTTTAAAAGTGCGGTGAAAACCAAAAATAACTTTTTAAGAGTCACTTCTTAAAAAAAGTGAATTCATACGTCCTCGTGTCATATATGACTCTGTGTTCGGCTATCGTAGTGCTTTACTCTGTTTGTAAAATGGGAATTGTTTGAAACCAAATGTCAAGGCACACATATATCCCATGATCTTTAAAGCTGTTTCTAGAAAATGTTGTGTTAAGTTGTTGTGAGAAAGAATAACTTTTATCCAAATGAACAAGAGTAAGAGTCAATCTGAGATGAATTATAAAAATGAGCTTATCCAGTGTAGTCCTTCATCTTCAATTCTGTCTGTGAAAAGGTGAGTTCCAACCATCTGTGTTTTCAGTCACCTTTCCCTTTGTATTCTGCTGTCGTTCCCAACCCTACTCCTTTACCTTTCCCACTCGTGCCCTGACTGGATCATTTCTTTCTGCAGTTCTATCTGCATAATCATCAAACTTGTTATTTTTTTTTTCAATTTTTTTTATCTTTAAATTTTATTCCCAGAGGCAAATATGATTATTCTGCTCTAAGATCATTTACTTTTGAGGTGCTTCAGTTTGAAAGCATTCCATTGTCAGGTCGTTCCCATATCTGATTATTCCAGTCCCCCACTGTTAAGCTTTCACACCATTTACAGTAGGTTACCTATCATTCCAGTTTTAATCCCTTTCATTCCCTTGTTTTTTTAACTTCATAATGTTCCAATCCCCTGTCTTTCCTTCTTTCCTTTTTTTTTTTATCATTGCATTGTCCCATTTCATGATCTCTTTGCATTTACCTTGAAGGCTTGTTCTGTTCTAGGAGGCTGCTATGATCCAAGTCTCTTGTTCATTGTATAAGACTTGAGATAGTGTATAAGAAAATAAACTCTCAAACACATCAATTAACAGGGATGTAACAAGCATTATTAAATAGGTGAGAAGCATGTAATTGAGCGGATGAACGTGGTAGCAATTGCAGTACTTCTGGGCATCCTTGTTCATCAAAAATGTTTCACCTAATCACATGATATTTTAATGCCTGTATAATTTAATTTCACACATTTTTATTCATAAATCTAACTTAAGGAGGATAATGGGCAAAGAGACTTTGTGACAACAATTGATTTTTATTTTTATATGAAAAGAGGAACAGCTGGGAAACATAGGATCTTAAAGGTTATAGCTTTTGTCTGAGTATATTCCCCCTGAAAGAAGCTCTATTGTGAGAATACGCAGTGAAATAATTTTGGCTTTGCCTAGCACTGCAAAGCATCTGAAAGTGACAGGCAAGTCCAGCAATCCAGCACTTTATCATACTATTTCCTTACCATTTACATTTTTTTTGCCTTTACTGATTGTATGGATCATGTGACAGTAAACTCTTCCGAGTTGTGACTGTGCCTCCCTACTTCATACAGAGCCACTCATGTGTGGGCACTAATGGAAAAATAAGCAATGATGTTTTGATTAGTAATATTTTTCAGTATTCCCATTGACATAACTTTTCACTTGAATATTTTCCTAAATGTTTATATTCTTCTTTTTCTTTTTTTTTAATTTTGCATTACTTTACTGTTCAGGCATACGTCCTCTACATTTTGCTTGTGTTCATCTATTTTCTTATCTTTCAAGACTGATGTTCCAGTCCTTTATCATTTCCTCTTTAGCTTCTTAAATGTTACATGTCTTACTTTGGATCAGAATTTGCTATTTCTTCTTTACATTATTCCAGCCCCAATTGTTGCACTTCTACAGTACATTCCCAATGGTCTTGGCGAAAAGATCACTCCAGAGATACGGTGCCTTCAGCTGAAAAGTGTCAGATCCCCATAGCATGGCTTGCAGAAGTTGGTAGGCTCCTGTGGGGTTTCGCAGAATCTTTTGGAAGCTGTCTCGCTGAAAACTTTGTGGTACTGCTGTCATGAATTCTCAATGTATGGGCAAGGTATTTATGCTTTTCACATAACGGGTCTGTATAAGAAAAGGCAGCATCTTAAATACTGTTACAGATGTTAAAAATGTGTTTGAAGTTGTGCAACTAAATCTCTGTGCAATGTGGTTGTGTAATTCTTAAATATAGTTCATAGGAGATTACTGTCTTTGTACAACACAAAAGCTGAGATGATAGTGCCGTTTACAGTGTGTTTCTAAAACTGCATGTACAGCTCTGAATTTTATCCACTTTTGATGATTGCATTTGGATTTTGAGTAACTGTAATATTATAAGCCAAAATTTTTGAAAGTGGACTCTCTAGATATTTTTTTGTAAATACACATGTCAAAAATGTGCCTTTACATTTACGTATCATGTAAACAGTTAAATAAAAACATACAATTATATCCAATTGGTAATGTTTATACCAGTAGTTTAAATTATGATCCATAAATCCAAGCAAAGATTCATTGAAAAATATAGGACATTATGCTGAGGAAGTGTTATTTGTCTATTATTTAGTCTAGAATTTATAGAAAACTCTAGGCACTTTACACATTTTAAAAGACTAAAAATTTCAATGCACTTTTTTTTTAGGAGTTTATAGAAAGACTTCCTCTCAGTGTGAAACCCTATGTGTAGGTCACATTAAAGTAATCAAATCTCAAGATGACTAAAGACGTGATTATACCTGGTAAAGTCCATATACAAAAGCAGTGTTCACAATCTTCTGGCAAAGTGCAGTTGGGAAAATGTGCTCTTGGCGTCTAACAGCAGTCTATGATTTAGAAAAGTGCTGGGAATGCATATGTGTAGTATAGACCCTGATGTAGCCTCTGTTAGGGTACAACTGCAGGTATTCCAGTGGTTTTCTCCAACTAAACAACAATATTAAATATGTATCTTAAATTAAGCTGAACAAATCCAGTAGTCTTCCTTCTTTACTGTCATGGTTTAACCTGGCAGGCAGCTAAACACCACACAGCCGCTCACTAACTCTCGCCTCCCGCCCCAGTGGGATGGGGGAGAGTCAGGGGAAAAAAGTAAGATTCATAGGTTGAGATAAAGACAGTTTAATAGGAGATAAAAGGAAGGGAAAATATTAATAATAATAATAAAAGAATATACAAAGCAAGTGATGCACAGTGCAATTGCTCACCACCTGCTGACCGATGCCCAGCCAGTCCCCGAGCAGCGGCCCCCCCGGCCAGCTTTCCCCAGTTTATATACTGAGCATGATGTCACATGGTATGGAATGTCCCTTTGGCCAGTTTGGGTCAGCTGTCCTGGCTGTGCCCCCTCCCAGCTTCTTGTGCACCTCCAGCCTTCTCAGTTGGCAGAGCATGGGAAGCTGAAAAGTCCTTGACTGGTGTAAGCGCTACTTAGCAACAACTAAAACATCTGTGTGTTATCAACATTATTCTCATGCTAAATCCAAAACACAGCACTGTACCAGCTACTAGGAAGAAAATTAGGTCTATCCCAGCCAAAACCAGGACATTTTCCTAGACTTACTAAGTTCATTTGTTCCACTGTATCCATTAATAGAGGTTTAATGATGTTGCAGAGCCTTTGTATGATCATGGGCTCTCACTAACCCTTTTCAAAGACTTCCATAAGCTTCTGATTGAGATGGATAAGGGGAAATGTTTCTTTGATGCAGTATTATGCTGTGATAATAGTACTCTGGGTAATTAGGGACTTCCTCCAACTTGGTTTTTATTTTTCTTTATGTTTCCCCCCCTTTTCTTCATACCTTGCAAATTTGGCATTATCAGACATCACAGTTGAAAAATGTTCTCTGAGCTTTTATCTCCTCTTGTCCTAAGAACACAGGAAATAAGAGTCATGTTGTGGGCAACCATGTCATACGATACCTCTCCTAAAATTTTCATAGTCCATCTCAAATTTGAAAGCCATTGCGAAACTTCATTCCTTTGATTATAAGCCACATTCCAATTTGCAGACTAAATATATTCCACTTTAGTTTCACTGATACATGTTCTAGCTTACATAGTCTTTCTTACTCTTCCTCTTTGTTTCTGAAATGTGTTCTAGAAAGCACACTGTGAACTTTGAATCTTCATTTCAGTAGACCAAACAGGCTCTTTCTGATACAGCAGACTGTCCGTTCTCCTCATCTTTCTAGTAGCCATTCCATAAAACTATTCAGTTTGGATTTATTTTCATTTGCAGGTGTTAACACAGTTTTTTTTAAGCATTCCAGATGTAGTCGTATATAATGTGTTTCTTCTTTCTCTCTGTTCTTATGGGGAAAAAACATATTTTAGCTAAAATCAGCTGAACTGTTGTGGTTTATTTTTGTAGTATGGTATTAAAGGATAGACTGGGGCTCCTATTGTGGTAAGTGCTGTGCAAAGGCAAAACAAAGGATTTTCAAATCCCTGCCCCAAACTCTTGCAGTCCTTAGGTAGTAATTGAATTGTTTAATTTTTGAAAAGCATCTTCAGATGTCATTGGAACGGAAGCTGTGTATTACTACACTACTGTCCCCATGTAGAATAGCATCAGGCTTTGTTTAGAGAAGTGTTTGACACGATGCCAGTTGGCATTAGACTCCACTATAGGTACGTTAAACCAAAAGGTAAATCATGACTGGTAGCAGTGAAATACCTTGAGATGAGCACCCATCAAGTAGTGTTCTGTTATTGTGCATGCCCTTTTATTCATGGCATCATGAAAGAAGTAATTATGCTTTTGTATCAATCTGGAGTTACTGGAATTACAATTTAAAACCTATTTTTTTTATTTTGTAGCTGGATAGTTACAGATGTAGTAATGAACAATGTGTTGCACTGTATATATTTCATTCGGTTGGAATATACTGCCCGGTGAAGCAGAATTCTGCGTTAAGCACAGGCTAAAGTATGCAGTTAAGAGGCAGAATATGTTAACCTAGGCTCTGTGATATCTCGGGTATCTCCTAATCAGCTCAGTCTGCAGGCAGACTATATTTGTGTTTTCTTGCAGAGGCCATACAGATATAACATATTCTTCAGACATGTTGCCCTTCACATCCAAATCTTAAATCTGTAATAGCATAAAAATGGGAGGCATGATTAGTATTCACATGTTGTTAGCGATTTGGTGAAATGTTCTGAGAAAAGTTAGAGTAAGTTTGAAGTGTTACATGTAAGAACAGTCATTGGTGTAAATACGAGGCGGTGATGACTGGATACGCAGTCTTAAGACTCTAGAAATTGTAGGAGGTCACCAACTGAATGCGTGCTGACAAAGGTATGTGGTTGTGAAAGCATTCTTAACAGGAATGTTGTACATAAAAGTAAGCTCTATTCCTCCACCGAGTTCTTCTGATTGGCCTTTTCTGAAGACTGAGGAAGGACTAAAAATATTAGGTTTGTTGAGAGAAACTGAGAGGGGAAATGATGACAGTCTTCAGAACGCTGTGCAGAGAAGATGGGAATGAACTTGTCCATTGGGAATGGGACAAGAAATAATTGATTAGTATTTCAGCAAGAAGACTTAGGATAGTCACCAGAAAAAATAAAACCTTTCTGACTGTAAGATAATTAAGTGTTGATATACTGGAGGCTTCTAAGAGCAAATTAGAAATGGTCAGAAATGGTTTAGGTATAAATGATCCTACTTTGGGATAGGGGAAGGGGATGAAGACGCTACATGATGTCTTGAGGTCCCTTCCAACCCTATTTTCTTCGATTCTTATGATAAATCTGGAAAAAGTAAGGTTTTTTTATGTATGCCATGTCTTACTAGAGGCTAGCTGGGATTGTCCAAGTCCATTTACTTCGTAATCTGGAACAGCTGTCATAGCTAAATATCTTTAAGCACTCCTTATTTTAAGATTGAATGAACCTTGGCCTTGCAGAAAAATACATAGTGAGCATAAGATTCAACTGATGTGAGAAATGTCAGCTAGGACAGCGCAGACGGTCCTACACAGGTCGGTTTGACCCGTTTGTCCCTGCTGAGTGTGACGTGCGATTCTACTTGTTAAATGCTACCATCAACTATTCGGCAAAAAACATATTGAAGGGCTGGCCATTCTCCAGGCTTGTACTAGCAGGCAAAGCTAGTCATCACTTCAAGTCCTAGCTCTTAAACACTGAAAAAATAAAATAAGAAGATCAATGCTCCAAGAAACTTAGCATATGAAAAGGAAATATTTTGGTACCATCCTGTTTAAAATTTTTAAACATACCCATCAAGCATACCTACCAATCAACATTTTCAGTGAAGACTGTTCCAGAGGAAAAAATGTACCATGCCCAGGTGTAACTGTAATTCTATTTAATCCCTTGCTGCTGCATTAGAACAAAATGTTTAGGTGCCACTGTGGAAAAATGTTGATGATTTGCTTATAAAATCTCACAAAAGTGTGCTGTGGAAGTGTTAGTAAAAGGATATTATTTTCAGCCTTTTTGTCCCACACTATCTATCTGATCAGCTATATGTTTTCCAAGATAGCAGAGTTTTATTGATGTAAAAGTTTTCAACAGAAATAGAAAAACAATTGTATATATCCTGTATTTATATTAAGATGTATAAAACCCATACATAGTACAGTCCAAATTCTCCCTCAGCTTTTCCTGGATCATTGAATAGCTTTCCAGATTTTGCATAGAGAACATTGGCCTGCTCTAACCAACAAATAACACTGAGATATTTAGTTGTTGCTGCTAAGTTTCTGTGTAACGGGTACAATTTTTAAAGCTTCCAAATCATTAGATACTATAGAGTATGCCAGATCCATAGCCTCTTTTCTTAAACTTTGTTGTTTTCAGGCTTGCTCTTTTTCGATGGTTCTTCAACAACCCCAAAAATATTCAGACACTCAAATATCTCGTACTTTGTCATTTTCCTTTGAATTTTTACCTTAAAAACTTCTGTGCTTTTTCCCCCTAATCCTTTCCTTTTTTTAGCATGTTAACTTTTGACATTTGAACTAGATGCAGTTGACGGTTTAAAAGACTTGAGGCCTGTGCCCTAAGCTAATTCCTAGTCAAGTTTCTACTTTCTTGTGGTTCTGTCACAGAGAAAATACATTTATTTAGACACCAAAGGTAGCAAGCCAATGTCAAGGATGGGAATTTTAGTAAGAGTCATTAGAACCAGAAAAATGTATGTTAATGTCATCTTCTTAATCAGAACTTGATTCCTAAAAATTTTGATCCTGTAAGAAGGGCTAATTGTGCATAAGTTTTGACCCTCATTTGATATTTAAAGAAAACATATTGTTAATAACGTTGGTTTTCCAGAAAGATCCTTTCTTTATCTACAGTTCAAAGATTTCATCTGATTATTTTTGTAGTAAGTGTTATTAACATTCATAGCTGATATGTCAATGCAGTTAGGGTATCCCTATTTATTGTCTTGGCATTTTCTTGCCAAGTTTAAAAAAAAACCAAACCAAAAAAACCCATGGAGACCTAGTCAATTTAATTGTCAGTTTCATAATCTAAGAAAAAACTCTGTATGTTTTTGTTACCCATTTTTAATCAAAGATTTTTTTTTTCTTGGTTAAAGGGAAATGAAGTCATGTGGGTATCAACAAATCTGTCAATTCTCTAGAAATTTCTCTCTATAAAGCTCATTTCTTTGTACAAAGCTAAAAGGAAGAGAACGACATATTTGGTTGTTGGGTGTTTTTTTAATATTTTCAACATTTTTTCAACTCAGACTCATTACTATAAAGCTGAAATTCTTCAAAAACTTGTTTTTCATTTTTTCCTTTTCATTCTGATTTGCCACCAATGTCCATTTTCAAACTTTGTTTAGAATAGAAACTGCAGGTTTTAGCTGTCCCTAATTTAAAGTAAACCAGTTTGTATTTTGATGGGCTTGGGCAGGGCCAAACTTACAGGGCAAGAAGCACCAAACACTATCTCCAGCCACTTTAAGAACAAATGCATTGGTGTATTTTGTAGCTAAGCAGCATAAAATCATCCCTGAGTCAGGAAGTGCCTATGGTATAGAAAGGAAAAAGGAGAG
This sequence comes from Pygoscelis adeliae, assembly GCF_000699105.1. NCBI lineage: Eukaryota > Metazoa > Chordata > Aves > Sphenisciformes > Spheniscidae > Pygoscelis > Pygoscelis adeliae. The sequence continues at coordinate 1,766,983 of NW_008824806.1, read as the reverse complement.
GTTTGCTTCTAATCTCCATGAATTAATGGCTGGCTGGCTTCTGCAGTATGAGGCCCAATGTCTGTTAAAACATTTTCCTGCAGAGTAATGGCAGGTGGCATCTCAGAATTATTGAATACTTACATATTTTAATCCTGTTTAAAAATATTTAATAAATTAAAAAAACACAGTTCATTAACTGTGTAACTTACTGAGGATTTTAAAAACTTTTCTTTAGCAGAAGCCCTGTGCCTTTTTATCATTAGAAGAAATTAATAGTGGGATAACTGTAGTGATAAAATAATCATAAATATGCCATATTAAATTGCGTGAGCCTTAAGTATGGGTAAGGTGAAGCGTGAACATTTGCTTTTTTCCTATATTTTCCTTATTTCCATATTTCTAGTATATAACTTCTCATATCTCCAAGCCGCTACTCCTCTTGTGTTGACTTCAGTGGCAGCTAAATTAAATCAATTCAAAGTACTCCTATCATTTTTAATGTTTCCCCCTACTGATATGTTTACCATGCCATAGGTCACTTCTGTTGTTCTTTTCTGGATTCTACTATGTTGTTTTTGAGATGAGTGAGTAATAGCTAAAAGGTAGTCAAGTACATTGAACATACTAGTTGAAGTGAGGGCCTACTATAAATACATAAACATGTTTTATTTTATTGTCACTGTCATTATTCTCTCCTAATGAGTCTAACATACTGGTTTTTGACTTCTTAAGCAGAGGCGCCACTGAAGGATTCATAATAACATCTATTTCCCAAGTGGTTACAGTAGATAGATGTATATGGGTAGTTTATTTTCTTTCTTTTATTTGTCAGCAGTAAATTGATCTGCTATGGATTGTCAGCTTTGTTATTTTTTTCACAGTTAACTTTACATATGACTAATCTAAATATATTCTGTTGTTACCTCTGTTTATATCTTCTTCTGGGGTATTCTTAATTATATTCAAAATAGAAATCAAATGTAGGATCTTAGAGAATTCTCGCTGTTAACCTACCTCCATGCTGTGAAATAATCTTTTGTCCTTCCTTCATCTAACTAGTTTTATTACTGACAGATCTTTATGTCTAATTTAAGTATGAGTTAGATTTTTTAAGTCTCTCACAGAAATTTGCAAATTAAAATGCATCCATCAGATCTCCTTGTTTACTGTTGTATTACTCTTAGAAGCCTCGTAGGGCAAGTAAAATTAGTGGTCTTATATATACTTGTTACTCCACCTCGTGTGTCTAGTAGAAAAATACATGGTTCACTAGGTATATCACCTTTGGTTATTCCTCCTTGTCCCCAGGCGTTCTGTCAGATGCATTGCATATTTCACTTATATCTTCTGCTGTGAATAAACTTCACCAGTGAAATCTTGGCCCTAATGAAGTCAAGGGGAATTTTGCCATTGACTTAAATGAGATCTGGATTTCATCCCAGGAAACCATTCGTCTTCATGTCTTTGGCTTTCCCTCATTTCTTATTCTACCTTCAGTCACTCCTAATCACTCCTAATCTCCATCTGATATTTCTTGTGACTGCTGTCATGGTTTAACCCCAGCCGGCAACTAAGCACCACACAGCCGCTCGCTCGCTCCCCCCTGGTGGGATGAGGGAGAGAATTGGAAGGGTAAAAGTGAAAAAACTTGTGGGTTTTCTCTTGGATAAAGACAGCTTAATAGGCAAAGCAAAAGCCGCATACGCAAGCAAAGCAAAACAAGGAATTCATTCACTCCTTCCCATCAGCAGGCAGGTGTTCAGCCATCTCCAGGAAAGCAGGGCTCCATCACGCATAATGGTTACTTGGGAAGACAAACGCCATCACTCTGAACGTCCCCCCCTTCCTTCTTCTTCCCCCAGCTTTATATGCTGAGCATGACATCATATGGTGTGGAATATCCCTTTGGTCAGTTGGGGTCAGCTGTCCCAGCCGTGTCCCCTCCCAACTCCTTGTGCACCCCCAGCCTACTTGCTGGTAGGGTGGTGTGAGAGGCAGAAAAGGCCTTGACTGTGTGTAAGCACTGCTCAGCAGTAACTAAAACATCCCTGTGTTATCAGCACTGTTTCCAGCACAAATCCAAAACACAGCCCCATACTAGCTACTATGAAGAAAATTAACTCTATCCCAGCCAAAACCAGCACAACTCCTTACAGTCCCATTTCTCAATTTTGGTTCATGAAAATCTTTTTTTCCAAATAAGACAAGGAGTTCTCCCAGATCTGAAATCTTTTTATTAGATCTTTGAAAATTTTTACAGTCTTAGTAGTCTACAACATTAGCAAAATTGCTAATGTTGAAATCTGGAACCTTTTTATCTGTGCAAATACAAACAAGAAAATATTTTCTGAGTTGTGGCAGGACTAATTGGGAATGCCCTGTTAAACCAATAAATTTCTAAGTGATTTTTTAAAAGGTTTGGGTTTTTTTTTTTCTGTTAATAAAAGTGTAATTTCTTAATATTTTCTGCTCTGTATTCCCCTAAAATCCAAAAGATACAGATAAAATCACCTGTTCTTTTCTTTTGGGATTTTTGGCGTTAAACTGTCTTCTTAATCCTTCGTACCTGCTTTTCAGACACCCTATATTGCTTGTGGCATATTCTTTTCTTTAAAATAGCACCATGTGTTAACTTAGTTCAAATTTTCAGGTAGCAATGAGTATCTTCCTGCTGTCCTCCTCCCCTCTGGTATTAGAGATACATACGCACTCAGGGTAGCTTTCCTCTGCCATGTTCATGCTAGATCTTCACAACCAATTAATAATTTTTCTTGCCTTTTGCTCTGGTCTTCCATTTGCAATACCTGAGTATTCTCTGATTTATCCTGGGACATAAGAATGTGCTAGGACCTGTCCTGTTTAACATCTTTATTGGTGTCCCGGAGGATGGACCTCTTTCTCATCAGGTTTGCAGATGACATCAAATTAGGGGAACAGTTAATATGTGTAAGGGTAGGATAGCCATTCAGAGGACCTGTGTGGGCTAAAGGACTGAGCCAAGAGGAACTTTATGAAATGCCATGCCCTGCACTGAGGAAGGAAGATCCTTTTGCAATGATGCACACTAGGACGGCCTGCCTGGGGAGCTGCTTTGCTGAAAAGGCCCTGGGGATACTGACAGAGAGCAAGCTGAGCATGAGCCAGCAGGTTGCCCTGGCAGTTGAGGTGGCCAACAGTGCCCTGGGCTGTATTAAGCACAGCAGAGGGCCAAGAGACTGAGGGAAATGATTATTCCCCGCTTCTCAGCACTCATTAGACCACATCTGGAATACTGTGTCCAGTTTTGGCACCTCAGATATGAAAAATACAGCAGTAAACTGGATTGAGTTCAGCAAAAGGCCACCAAGATGATCAGAAGCAGAAGCAATTGCCCTGTGAGGAGAGGCTGAGGGAGCTAAGCTTGATCAGCCGGGAGAAGAGGCAGCTTCGGGGGCACCTGGCCCTCAGTACCTACAGGGAGATTAGCAAGAAGATGGGGCCAGGCTTTTCACTGTGGTGGTAGACTCAGAGACAGTGGTCATAAGTTAAAATGAGAGATTCAGACTGGGTATAAAGAGAACTCTCTTCATGAGGACAATCAGACAGTGAGTTGAGGCAGTTGCCAAAGAAGTTGTATAGTCTACATTCTTGGAGGTTTTCAAGACCCAACTGGGTAAAACCGTGAGCAACCTGGTCTGACCTTGTAGCTGTGCCTTCTTGGGCAGAAGGTTGTCTTAGAGATCTCCTGAGGCCCCTTTGACCTGAATTATCCTGTGATCCTAGAGTATGTTTCCATAACGACAAAACAATGAGAGAGTGAGCAGAAGCAACCAAGCTTTTTAGCAACCAAGCTCAAGGAGAAAGATGCTCTGGATTTTGTTTTACAGATACCAGTGAAGTCGTATCAGGTGCTCACTGAAGGGATGTATCTTACAAATAGCAACAACTGCGTTTACATCTTTTTAAGGTATCACAAAAGAAAAGCTGTGTTTGCCAGACCAGTTTTGTGCAGTTGGTAATGATGGGGTTTGTGATTTATTTGTTTTTTTTTCCCAAGGGGAATCACCTGCCTTATATCTTTAAATAATTAAAGGGAAGGCATGAAGGAACACTAGCTTCTTTTACAGTGACTGATAAAATTAAATCAACACCTATGATAAATAGGAAAGCAAGTTTCTAGTCTTGGAGGTTGTAAAAACAGTAATAGACTTACACAAACTCATTCTTACTTCCTCCTACACTTCACTTGATGCGCCAGAGGCACTTTGTGACCATTGATCATTAATTCCATCTTACGCCATCTCCTCTAGTGATGAACTAAAGACGACAAACTTTAGTGGCCTAATTAATTCCAGTGCACTCTTATCTCCTGTCAGAGTCCGCAGCAGTGCCTGCCAGCTAGGGCTGTTGCCTCTGCTTTCCATCACCAAGTCAGTGCAACTCCCAGCTCCACCATGGTAGACTTGAAATCCTTAGTGATGGATAAGATGATAGGTGGATGGTTGCATCCAGAGGGTAGTGGTCAATGGCTCAATGTCCAGATGGAGATCGGTGACAAGTGGTGTCCCTCAGGGGTCTGTATTGGGACCAGTACTATTTAATATCTTTATCAATGACATAGACAGTGGGATCGAGTGCACCCTCAGCAAGTTTGCAAATGGCACCAAGCTGAGTGGTGCGGTCGACACGCCAGAGGGATGGGATGCCATCCAGAGGGACCTGGACAAGCTCGAGAAGTGGGCCTGTGTGAACCTCATGAGGTTCAACAAGGCCAAGTGCAGGGTCCTGCACCTGGGTCAGGGCAACCCCTGGTATCAATACAGGCTGGGGGATGAAGGGATTGAGAGCAGCCCTGCTGAGAAGGACTTGGGGGTACTGGTGGATGAAAAGCTGGACATGAGCCAGCAATGTGCGCTCGCAGCCCAG
>NW_008824806.1:1752687-1761902 GCF_000699105.1 Pygoscelis adeliae | reverse complement strand
GGGTTGGGGTTATTCAGCCTGGGGAGGAGAAGGCTTCGGGGAGACCTTATTGCAGCCTTTCAATACTTAAAGGGGGCTTATAAGAAAGATGGGGACAAACTTTTTAGCAGGGCTGGTTGCGACAGGACAAGGGGGAATGGCTTTAAACTAAAGGGGGGTAGATTTAGACTAGATAGAAGGAAGAAATTTTTTATGCTGAGCGTGGTGAAGCACTAGCACAGGTTGCCCAGAGAGGTGGTGGATGCCCCATCCCTGGAGACATTCAAGGTGAGGTTGGAGGGGGCTCTGAGCAACCTGATCTAGTTGAAGATGTCCCTGCCCACAGCAGGGGGGTTGGACTAGATGACCTTCAGAGGTCCCCTCCAACCCCAACTATTCTATGATTCTGTGATTCTATATGAAAAAAAGTATATTTTGAAGGTACTTTTTGTGCTTCAGTGTTGCATCTGAGAGAAGAAAAGGTTGCTACTTCCCTTTTTTTCCTCAACATGGCTCTTGGAGGGCCCAGGGTGGAAGGGTGCAATTTGAAAGTGGCAGGTTGACAAAGCATATCCAGAAACACCCCCATTGAGGAGCAGTGCTTCTATAGGCATCGCATTTCCAGTCTTCTTCCACCAGGATGTTGTAGCTTCACTCCCTCCTTAGTGAAATGAGGTAGCACACCCTCAGCTGCCTGACAAGGATATGTGACAATAGGACTTTCCTCCCTTTCTTGCTTGAAGCTAGAGATTTGCATATAGGCATTATTTTATCTAGAAATAATAGCACTTCTTCAGCGTTTCAGTATATGTGATAAATACATGGGGAAGTGATTCCTGATGTTCAAGGAAAAATAATAATGGATTCTGTGACAGTTGTAGCATTACTGAATTTGTATTTAATTACTCATCTAATATGCTTTCTTCCCTTTCTCAATATTTGGATTAGTATTTCCCTAAATGGCTGTACATATTCATGTCAATAAACAGTTCACTTCTACTTAAGAAAAATAATAAACTTTTTATAATAGCGTGAAATTGTAAAGAGACAGAGTAATAGAATTAGATATATTGAAAATACTGTAGGATTTGAGGATTTGTCTCCATTTGCCTGCCAAGGCATAAATATAAAAATTCTAGATCCGAAACAGTGGATTGGAAAGGAGAGCTTTTCTTTTTAAACTGCTATAGAATATCCTACAGACCTAGAGCTGTACTGGCAAGATGAGATACAGCTCTTCCTGAGGAAATACTAGTCCAGTTCTACTACAAAAAGAAAAAGGAAAAAAAAAAACCAAAAAAAAAACCAAACAGGTCCGTTACTACATCCATAATATAGTGATTATCATTTTACCAAATAATATTTGGTGAAAAATATTCTTGTAGAAAAGTCTAACAAAAGTCACAGCTTTAAAAATACTAGGTCAGACAGAAATAAAAGTTCTAAATAATATGTGTTTCAACAGGTTAAACTAGGAAAATATTTTATATAATATTAGATGTTAACACAGAAAAGTCTTTAGAAAGCTATGATGCTTCAGATAAAAATAAAGATTAAAAATGTTCTTCAAATACTAAAATATAGAAATGTACAGAAAGAGTTAGTTTGGCCACAGTATTCTTTGTGCTTTAGTAGGTTACCGTGTTGATTTGGACACAAAAATTTTCAGACTTCCACAGTTTGAAGAATTCTGTAGCTGTGGATCTTTTTAGTATCTTCTCCCAAAGTATACGTGGAACACTTTGTGTAGCTGAATCAAAATTGCACTTGTTGTTCAGGATGCCTACAGCATGAAAGAATTGAGGGCACTGTGGGTAATAAGTAAAAATGCAAATAAAAATTGCAGGTGTCTAATGTAAAAAGTTACACTGGAAATTTGGAATTCTATAAAAGATACTGTGTAACACAAACATAACAGGTTCTGTTTTGTTCTTTTCATATACTGAAGCATAGTCAATATAATGGAAGTAAAGATAGTGGAGAAATAGTACAGTTGGAAAAATATCTGCAGACTAACCAATTGGTTTTGAAGATCTAATGTTTGTGGGCTTAAGGCTGTCTACAGAATTGTGAGGAAGAATGGGTCAAACTGTACGTCATTTGGTTTGGGAAACGGTTAAAGTTGTTTGGGAGCTACCTAATTTTTTTTTTTTTTTAAGTTTAAAAATCTTTATTACTTTAACAGGCAAACAAAATCTTAAAAGAAATAATCAACATAGGTTGTCATACCACATATGGCTTAGAAATTGTTCCGTCCCAAAGATTCCCTTGGGAAAGCTTTCTTCAGCTGAGTTCCAGAAAATTTGTCATCTTTATATATTTCTACATGAAGTCACTAGGAAAGCTAGTGAGTCAATAGTATCAAAATTAAAGTCACATAGAAAATAAGCCTGGGAGGGACTTCACGACATGGTCTAATTTATTGCCCTTTGTGCCATTGAATACCAAAGTAAGAAACTCCCTAGTGTTACTAGGTGTCTTAAGTCACCATAGCAATACAAAATACTTTCAGCTGCAACCCAGAAAAAAAATCACCCTTTCATGATTTTAGACTGATTATTGCAAGCCCTATGTGGAATAAAAATGCACTGAAAGATCTTAAAAAATTACATGACTTGCTGCAGACCATATGCTTGGCTACAAAGCTCACAGTAAGCACATTGACCTAGGCAGCTTTTCTCTCTCTACATCTACCACCTCTTCAATACAAAGCCAAGAGCAAACTCTTTTCAGTGCCAGTCATTACATTGACTTAACTGTCTGAGAGACTGCATCTCTCTCGATCATGACATCCCACAGCACTTTCCCTTAAATGATTTTAGCAGAACATTAAAGATTTTGGGTGGATATGCGCAACTATGTTTAGAGTACCCAGATCTGAACTGTGGAATTTGTTCCACTGGGGATCCTGGAGGGGTTGTGGCACGTCCCCAGCGGCTTTCAGAACTAAACACCAAACACCTTGCATTTTTTTTTCTTTTTCTTTTTTACGTATACAAATAAGAAATGAACTAATTGTTTTTTTCCTTTCATAGCATTGGATGAAAGAAATACAGGGAAACTTAAATTGTTAAATTTCTGTTTTGGAAGAAGGGGAGTGCTCAGGGTGTCTGTAGTAACTCAGTGCTGATGGTTATAAAAGGCATTGTCTGACTTCGTATTTTTTCCAAAGAAAAGTTGTATTTTCTGTTCAAAGCCTGAAATGATCACTATTTCTACTAACCTTGTTTATTGTAATTATTTATATTTTGTTGTCCTGCATTCTCACTGCTGTTTTGCTGGATTCGGTATCCCCTTACATTAAAGCTGATGTGACGTGAAACCTCTGTAGAAAACATGCTATCCATAATTGAGACTATTGTATCAAGTATCTTCTCTCCTTGTTGACACCGGCTCAACTCAATTTAATTAAGAAATCATGTACTTGGTTATAGGATCTGGTTGTTTTCATGTCAGCAACAGCATACGTTCTAACGTTTCAAAGTTGAATGTAACACTTGTTTTGTTGCTGTTGCCTAGATTTTAGCAGGATTTTAGTAGTTATTATACTAAACAAGTTTTCCCAAGGCAGGATGAGGCTAATCTTGTGCAAAACTCAAAAGAGAAGTTCACCTTGTATCAGACAAGTTACTGTAGGCTTTGGGAATTTGGCTTCATCTCTAAATATTTGGAAGTTACTTTATACATTCCTTCCTAGTACATATTTATCCCTCAGCTGCCTGTCCTGTTATCTTTCTTTTTCCTTTGAAGCCTCAAAGCTCTTCTCCAGCAGCCTACAAACAGTCTTCATGAGGCCTCTGTAAGTGTCCAGCAACTGTTACCTGTCTCCTGGCACCTGACAGTCGTTCCAGTTAAATGTTACAAATGATGATGTCTTTAAGGATATCGTATACATCTGAGAACATGAGAACGTGAAGTTGTAGTTTGCCAGTTGCAGGAGTGAGAGAAAAATCTCCATGTAAAGCTGTAAAGCATGTGGAAGAGTGAATGTTTGAGGCAGCCACAGAGACAGAGGAACTTCATGTTCTGTGATCTATGAGCAAGGAAGAAGTAATGTATTGAGATGAGCAGGCAGCTCTGCAGGTTATTAGAATCCTTCTTTTATATTACAAAGGTCTCTCACAGAGAGTTTAATTTTGAAAGTGCTGGGGTACAAGGAAAATTTTCGTTTATAACAGTAGATCCACCAGTTGTAAAGAAGGTGATCTGTGGAAATTAGTATGTTCATTTGTTTGTATCTTTACCAAAATGTTCTTTGAAATAATTTAGCATTGCCGTATGTTATTTTTGCTGCTGCTGCAGGCATCTCCTCCCCTCCTGTTTGTTACACTGCATTGTTAGGCCTGAGCTCAGGTAGAGGTGTAGTTTGCCAGCACTTGTTCAATAGTAGACAACCATTTTGATGAGGACATTTGGACATGATATAGTAATAATACTTGATAAGAGATGACTTCATCGTCCCTTTATTCTACCAAAGAGCAGTGACTGAACTCACTTCTCACATATGTGTGTCTAACCTCTTCATAAAGGCCCCCAAGGATGGGGACTCCAAGGCTCCCCAAGCAACCTGATCCAGTGCTTTACTGTCTGTACTAATTTTTAACTCCAGCATCTGACCTGTTGCTCTTTCTATAACCTAAGACATCCCTCTTTCAGCCTTTCTTCATATAACAGTTTTTTCTAAACATCTGCCTGGATTTTCTCAAGTTGCCACATATTTGAAATCTCGTCGTCTTCACCAATGTGCTTGCATTACCTCCCATTTTGTTGATATCTGTGAAGTTAATAACCGTGCTCCCTGTTTTATCTTCTATGTCATCAGTAAAAAATACTGACTAGTTCTGAACGCAGGATTGGTCCATCAGGGAACCATACTAATCTTCGTTAAAATACAGATTCCAATTACGTAGTAGATAAGTAAGTTCTGATCAGAAGTCAGAAATCACTAAGCTATGACCTGTTGTTAGGATTTATTTGAGTAGCATGGTTATTAATAAAAAGACATGGCATATATAAATATTTCTTCAGAATTTACGTTTAAATACTCAGCACTTCACATGGGAATTTGTCCTTAGTACACTGCTCCTATTGTATAACAAAATGGTAGTGTAGAATTTTGCAAATAAGTACATTTAAATACATATCTATCTATTGAAACACACATACATATTTTCATATTAGCTACATACAAATACCAATCTCAATATTTTGCTTTCTATGTACAATAAATACCTTGGGATATATCATACTGTACTGAAAGTGTTCTAGATAAGAATGTATTGAGCAACTTAAAAGATGGGAGTTCAAATCTTGCTTTGCTTATGGAAAAAAAAAAAGGTTTTTGGTTTTCGTATGTATTTTGTATAATTGCTTCCACCTCAGAACATACATAAAGTACTATAAATGTAAGATCCTTTACATCTCTAACCAACATCCCTCAACTTTGCCTTTCAACCTTTGATTTCAAAAAACAAACTCCAGAGTTGAGAGAAATGTTAGTTTCAAGAGCCTATGTGTTATTCCTTGTGCTTACACTTCCAGAAAGAGGTGTTTGTATGGCAGCGTTTTCTACGAGCTGTACTTTTAAGCTGCTGGCAGAAAAGCCTATGAAATTTTTTTTGCGTGGACAACTGAACTGCTTGATTCTGGTCTTGATTTACTGTTGATCTGGAGGAAGGTATAGTTGACAAAAATGAAAGTTTTCTATCCTGATTAGTCTTCTAAGCTATTAATTCTTCCACAGATTAGTCATCAAAATAATCTTTGAACTGTCCTTGCAAAAAAGAGGTCCTCAATACTAAAAAATTACAGCACAAGAGGAACTAGTGCCTTAATGTGCAGTGCATTTTTAATGGTTATTTCTTGTTATCCTCCCTGTTTGTACAGTGGCTGCATTCCAACCACAGAAACGTAATAAAAACAACCTGGACACCACCCTTAAAGGAACTGAACTCATTTGGTAAAATATAAAAGTTCTGTAGTCAGAATTTTTTAGCATGGAAAGGAAAGCATAGCAATGAATCATAGAATGGTTTGGGTTGGAAGGGACGTTTAAAGATCATCTAGTTCAACCCCCCCGCTGCAGGCAGGGATATCCTTCGTTACATCAGGTTGCTGAAAGCCCCATCTAACCTGACTTCGAATACTTCCAATGATGGGGCATCCACAACTTCTCTGGACAATCTATTCCAGTGTGTCACCACCCTCATTGTAAAAGATTTCTTCCTCATGTCCAACCTAAACCTACCCTCCTCAAGTTTAAAAATGTTGCCCGTTGTTCTGTCACTACAGGCCTTGGTAAAAAGCCTCCATCTTTCTTATAAGCCCCCTTTAAGTACTGATAGGCTGCAATAAGGTCTCCCCGGAGCATTCTTTTCTCCACGCTGAACAATCCCACCTCTCTCAGCCTTTCTTTGTAGGAGAGCCCTCTGACCATTTTTGTGTCCCTTCTCTGGACCTGTTCTAACAGGTTCATGTCTGTCTTGTACTGGGGACCCCAGAACTGGATGCAATACTCCAGGTAGGATCTTATGAGAGCAGAGTAGAGGGGGAGAATCACCTCCCTCAACCTGCTGGACACGCTTCTTTTTATGCAGCCCAGGATACGATTGGCTTTCTGGGTGGCAAGTGCACGTTGCCGGCTTGTGTCCAATTTTTCATCCACCAGTATCCCCAGGTCCTTCGCAGCAGGGCTGCTCTCAACCCCATCATCCCACAGTCTGTATTGATATTGGGGATTTCCCTGACCCAGGTGCAGGACCTCATGTTTGGCCTTATTGAACTTCATGAGGTTCACGTGGGCCCACTCCTCAAGCCTGTCAAGGTCCCCCTGGATGGCCTCCCTTCCCTCCAGCGAATCAACTGCACCGCTCAGCTTGGTGTCGTCTGCAAACTTGCTGAGGGTGCACTCAATCCCACTGTCTGTGTCATTGATGAAGATATTAAATAGTATCGATCCCAGTACGGACCCTTGAGGGACATCACGGATGAAGGAATATGCTAGGTATACCAGTGCACAAAATGCAATTTCTTGGGAGCAACATAGGGGACAGAATGTTGTAATAGTAGTGTTACAGCATCTGGAAGCGATTAATATGGCATTACATCATGATTAAAAACATTGGAGACTTCCATCAAAAACTTACAATTCTGAAGAAAATATCTGAAATTTGTAGCTTAAAATGGAGTTCGGAAGTTCTCTTCGATGTTTGAAAAAAGATACTAAGTAAAAAAACCCAACCATATCAAAGGTCCTGTAAATCTCAAGGCACATAATTGCTTGTATTGCCTTAAAAAGGGATGAATGTGTTTTCTCCCCCTTTCAGAAGACACTGTTCAAATGTTTTTCAGTGATAAAAGTAATTTGTAAATGACCCCACGTACCCTTGCAACATATCTCCCAAGCAAATATAGTTAAATTTAGATGAAGACTGAAGCACCTTGTTGCCTGTGGGTCCTAATACTTGTATTCAAATTCAGTAAAGTCTACACTGAGGAAGATGCTGCATGACCTCAGCTTACCCTGGGGTGTTCCAAACCTCAGGCCTCTGCTAGAAACATTGCAACAGTGAAACGTAAGAGATTAGGCTCAATTTCCATTTTTAATCTTTACAGCAGGGTTAACTTTGCGAGGAGAATCAAGCAATATGTCTTGTTCTTTATTATTTTATCAGTTACTGTGTAGTGGCATGTTGGATGCTAACCCGGATAGTAATCCAGTAATCCTTGGATAGTAATCTTTATTTTGTATTCTAGCTATAAGAAGTCATGTGTCGTAGCTGACTGCTAAATATTTGTTTAGTATATTTTGTATACTCTATTTGTGAGGCAGTACCTATATACAGTGAGACTAGTCATGGTTTTACCTTATTTCATTTTGTAAATTAAGAGTTTTACTGCATTTATATCTACTTCAACCAAGAGAAGAGTTGGCTTTCATATTTTTATTCGTTTTTGTAAATTCAGTTAACATTTTTTTCAGTTTATTCTTCTAGCAGTGAAAAGCTATTCTGCTTTAATTCAAGGCAAATTGTAGATATTTGTGCTAGGAGTACTTAGAAAAACAACATGGGAATAAAGGTGCTAATAAGATATTGAATAAAACAGTTTTGTTTTAACAAGAATTTAGAGATAGTTGATCCTTACTGTGCCTGCCGAAGTAAAAATCAAATGCTCTTAGCACATCCTGTAGATATCAAATTCAGAATTGAACCCAGATGGATTCATTCCTTTTTTCCTTGTTAACCCATGCATCTGTGAATGTGTACATGCAGATGTTCTTACAAAATTGACAAAGTACACATTAAAACTTCAGAAGCTTGTCATACTAACGTTTACAAAATTCCTTACCAAGAAAGGAAGTATGTCTGATACCGTTATTAATTCCTATTATATATTGGTTACGTATTTGAAACAATTCCCATTGTTTTGAATTATTAGGCTGTTTAATGCAACAGTTTTAAATACATTATCATTTTTAATGGCAACTCATTTCCTGGTTTTCCAAACAGTAATACTGCTTGGTGTGTAGTACTGTGCCCCTGTACAAGAAATACATTCAAGCACATGTTTTGTTCTGAAGCCCATGAGTAATCCTACTGAGTTTAACCCAGGTTGGATCTGCATAAACTCTGCTGGATTGGAGTCAGAGTACTAAGCACCTTGCAACATCTAAGCTTTTTATCACGATTTTTCAAATCTCTGTTGTAGTGGGATGTTTATATAAAATTCCAGTTCACCGTAGTGTCTGCATGCCATTCCTAAGGACTCCCTCGGTTCTTCCCCATCAACAAAATACAGTTGTGTATCAGTTGCTCTTGCCTGCCAGCAATTGTCTGTCTCTGTCCACTAACAAAACCCTAGGAGAGCAAACATGCCGCTTTCTTGTCAGGGTCTTCGAATTGGCAAATAAGTCTTGGTCACTGACTGTATTCTGAAAAGCAACTAAACTGTCAGTGATTGCTCTTATAAGCAAAGAGCTTCTCTTTTAAGTCCGTGTACCATTTTTATGATAGCTAAAACATAGAACTGAGTCTTCCAGGACATAGTTCATTATGCTGTGTCAAGTGCAATATGTAACTTCCCTGTTTTGGTAATGTATTGGATTTTTATTGACCTCTGATTAAGATAAACAGACTTTTTTCTTTCTTTCTCCAGCCCTCAGCAGTGCCTCTGTCCATCTAATAAATTATGATCTTGTTGGAAGTAAAAGGAAAAGAGAAACTGCTGTAAACCTT
>NW_008824806.1:1732687-1745187 GCF_000699105.1 Pygoscelis adeliae | reverse complement strand
TCAGAACAGCACTTGTGTATTGACTTAAAAGAAATACCTGTAGAAACATACTTTCTATGTAACTTTCCCCTAAATAAATAAGAACCTCAAAATATACAATATATATAGCTCAATGCAATTATAGCAGTTGTATCTGTATGCTAGAAGATGTTTTCCTTCAATACTTCTACAAAGCAGAAAAATTATGACGTACCTTAACTATGATGCTTACTTATTAAGATGCTGAATGATGCTGTTACTAGAGCAAATGGAAGCCATGTCTAAGCATGTAGATTTTTGATCCTAATGGATGTATCTGGTTGTAGGTGCATTCATGCCCTTAAAATACACCTTTTTGCTTGGGGTTTTGTTTTTTTTTTTGGGGGGGTGGCTTTTTAAAAAAGAGCATATATTATATATATTTCAGAGACCAAATGTTACATTACAAACCTTCATTTGCAAACAGCCAGTAACAAGCACATGGGAAGGAAGTGAAAACTTCGACCAGTCCGACTGTGTTCGAACAACCTGGTGAGAATCACTGTGCAATATGCAGACAGAAGATGCGGCGTTACGGACCTGTTGCTCAAATCCTGTCAATCTTCGGTTGCATCTCCAGCCCTGTCGATACGGTCCTGAGGAAAAAGCTGCTATAGGTTTTCTCTCACTGTAAAGGGAGTAAATTTCTCTGTGACAGTTCTTTGATTTGTGTTCTCCTAACAATTTATATAATGGAAAAGCAGTATTTTTACTGCATTCTGGGCCTTCCTTAGTGGCAAACTGGACAGCAGAGCCTGGGCCTGAGATTTACTACAGAAGTATAATGTTTGTGGGGTAGAAAAGTCAAGGGGAATCAATGGAAAATTGGTCACATGTCCCATTAAAAGTATAAATGATACTCGGAGGACTTACTTGAGCTCCTAAATCCTTTCACAATTAAAGAAAAAGACCCTAAAATCAGCAGCTACCCTCCCTCAAACTTTATTTTTACTTAAATATGCATAAATAACAAGAATATTGTGAGCTTAGATGAATGTAAAGCTATTTTAGTTATTTGCGCTCTACACAAGTACGCATATGAGAAACGTTATCTAGGTGTCCCCTAGCAGACTGTCAAAAGTAATCTACAACATATTTCTTAAAAGAGAGATACATTTTAACTTTAATTACACCTGAGAAATGATGGAATACAAAATGATTAATGTGTCAGTGTTAAATCTCTGAGTCTCATGAGAAGCTAAAACTCATCCATTGAAATTGAAGAAAACAAGAAAAATTAATGGGCTCTAGTTACAGGAAGGGCTGTGTGTGTTAGTAGGATGTTGCTGAAAATCTTTCCACTATTTCTTCTTCTAAGCAGTGTAAAGGCTGGGCCAGCAAATCATGAGGCAGACAATCTGACTAATATTACAATAAATTAAAATATTATGTTAGAAGTTTTACCATTCCTACTTGAAGCAATTGAAGACTGAATCAGAAGTAAAAAATCATAAAGGAAAACAAATGAGCAATAATTGAATATTGGGCAGGCAAGTAGGGGGGAGGAAAAGCTGCTAGTCTAAAAGAACCCCTTTATTCTAAACTTTTAAGAATTATAATAAGAATTTTTGTCTATTGTGTAGTCAAGCAGTAATAATAAGGGATGAATTTATTGTTACAGTCCAATTTAACACGTGAAACACCAGTAAAATCTGTGGAAACTATTCATGCAGATCAAAAGCACAGTGTGGCTCTAAATAATTTCAGTGAATAGGCTTTATTTAGGTAAGACGTTTAAAGACAACCTTGTAGTATGTAGCCAAATAAACTAATATGTCAACTAATACATCGAAGTGAAGTTTGCCTCTCATAGCATAGCCATAGCCTGTGGCTAAATGAAAGTACCTTAGATCAGAATGCAGAAATCAAAAGGTAATAAAATTTCTGTGAGAAAGTAGGGACAAAATACTACTAAAGGTTAAAAACCTAGGCATGGTGGTGTTGGGTTGACGGTTGGACTCGATGATCTTGGAGGTCTCTTCCAACCTTAATGATTCTATGATTCTAAACATTTTTAAGTTCCTGTATCAAAGGCTAATATTAGATTCTCTCCATCGGTGTCAAATCAAAGCTGAGGCAAAAATAAAAGGCACATTTTCTTTTTTTTTAATACCACTTGTATTAGTAATCGTGTGGTCAACACAGCTTTTCAGCAGGTTCTTACAGCTTCCAAACTGTCTGAGGTCTAGAACACCTATTACAGGCAGCTGAACACGGGTGATATTTACCAAAATCTACAGCATTGATATATTCTTCACATTTTTACAGCAAGTCTCTGACAAAAGGAAAGCTGTGCTGTAATGGTTTGTGTGCTTTAAAATTTTAACAGAGATTTTCTCATATTTTCCATATGAACATTGTCATATTATCTCATTTTTCCCCTTAGTCCCTATCAAACTAAGATTATATCTTTTTTAATACAGTGAGCATTAATAAGTGTATCTATATATATGTGTGTGTGTGTGTGTATAAAAGTAGCTTTATAATAACTTGTTTTGTGTGGACCTGAATCAAAACAAGATCAAGCAACACTGCCTAGCTTTATGGCTTATTTTGTATTTCGGTAACATCTTTCCTGTCTTTCAAGAAGTATTGTACTGAGAAAGGAAAAATAGATTCAGATTTTCAAGGTCTTTCTGTTGATTCCTTTTGTCATATTTCTTCTCTCCTGTACAATGACTAGTTAGATCCAGTACAGTGTGGAGGGGAAACCTGTGCTTAGCAGTCAGATCTATGGACTTTATTTCAGGATTGTTTTTTGTTCATTATGCAAGAATATAGGGCAGGCACTGAAATTAAATATTTATGTCATACATACGTTTTTATCCTATTTTTATTTTCTGAGGTTAGTAATAACCTAAGTGTTTTAGTGAAGGAAGGGTATTTTATTGCAGTATCATCATTACCCCTGAGCCTGCAATTCATAACCTACAGGTAAACTTCTGTATCCAGCGGAAACACGTGATAGTTAATGACATTCAGTAGATGCTGGAGTCCATTTGCGGGTATTTATGGCCACTAAATGCAGGACTTCCCTCAGCCCGAGCCGGAGTCCTGGGGTAGAGGTAGAGGTTCTGCAGCCACCAGCTGTACCTTCCATTTGGCTTCACGGCACCATTCCTGTATGGATTTTCTTCTGCCGGAAAACTCCTTTCATTATATTTCTGCCATCTTGTTTATTTAAATATGTGCTCAGATGGGGAAAAAACCCAATGCGTTTTATAGATGAAGTAAAAAGCGACTCCTGAAATTTGGTAAGATTCTTATCTCAAGACTTGCTCTTGTTTTTCCCATGTTTATGTTATTTAAGAAGCCGCTCCAAGTTCCACTGTAAGGTACTTCTTATGCTTGATGGGCCGGTTAATGTAGTTTTATTTGTTGAGAAGTGGATACATCTTACTCGAAATCTGTAGTAGTCCTTTCAGAATTTAATTCAACTTTTATCTTCTTTAAGGTAAGTAATATTCTAATAACATTATCTTATTGATTACTGGAATGTGTAACACAGACATCCCAACATGTGCTGATTTCTAGTAATTGTCGTACAACAGCATGCCTAGTTGCAGCGTTAATTCAGAATGGACATGAACTCGCCTATCTCTCCTCCCCCTTTCAGGAGGTGGGATACTCGTTAAATTAATCAGATGGGAAGAGACAGCAGATTGAATAATTTCAAATAGTAGAAGAAAGCTATAAAGTCCAGCGGAGAAGGAAAGCCAGATCTCTGAGACCAAGCAGCGACCACAGGATGGAGAAATCAGAAGTGGCATTTGGAGATGAGTAAAGTCAGCAGGGCCAATTAATTAAGACAATGAACCAGAAGAAATTTCATTTACCTGAGAACCTAAAAAGAAAAGGAAAAAAAAATCTAATCACATTGTGAGCTTTCGCTCCGCTCCCTCTTCAGATGATATTATATTCATGAAAATGTTTCAGGAAAGAAATGCTGGAATCCCTAAATAAAAAAGCTTTTTACCTTTTCATTATGCCTTTTTTTCTGCAGGTGTCAGGTAAGTTCTCGAGAATTACAGTGTATTCCAAAAACTAGAGAGAGCATGAAGCGACTTATAAAACCAAAGTAACCAGTACCTCTTAAAACTTGTTGGGTGTTATCAAGGATTTGGGGGGTGGCAGCATTTCACACTGCCCCATGACCTTTTGTACAAATGCTAACTTAGCCCAGGCATAGATGGGTGCTAGAGAAAGACTTCATTTTACTCCTTAACCACACGGCAAAAGTTAGAATAGAAAATTCAGACATCGACAACACGTTACACGTTCACAGGAATACTGGCTGAATGTGAGCAATATAGCCTCCTTTCTCATGCAACCAAGTTTTTGAAACAATGTTTAATCTGTTCTTCAATGAGTTTGATTTCCTGATGTTTATTGTCATGAACAAAAGCTAAAGCTTTACAAGTACAGAGGTACTATGAAAAATTGAAATTATCTATCTTGGTGTTTTTGAACTGCTGAATGTTCTAATTTGTGCGCTGTGACTCTGCATGTTCAGTTCTGTGGGGTTTTTTTTAATGCTTCCCACTCTGTACTTGTAAATTCATACATAAAGATGAATCTGCAGCACTTTACCAAATGAAATTATCCACCAGCAAAAGCAGTAACAGGATCTTCAACACAGCATAAACAAGCATGCAGAACCACACCTTTCTTCTAAAATACCCATTACCAAACATAGTTGCCCACTTAAGCTCGAGGAGAGGAATTCCTTTCCTCAGCTACTCCAGCTGACTCTCAGATCTGCCTCTGAAAAGCCTTTCCCTGCTATTACAGAAACAAACAGCTTAAGCAGGCATAAAGTAGAGCTGAGATGGCAATTTTACTTCGTATGCAAAAAAAGAGCTATTTCAAAGGCCCACATTTGTCAAATACTTTCCGAATGTAAGTGACCTTCCTTTTGCCTCAGCAACCCAATGGTTTATCTCCTTGAATTGTTTTGATGCTTCTCCTCCCTGGCTGTTCCAGAGCTACCGATCAGCTCAGCCTTCTGCTGACTGCTGAGAATAAGGGCCATTTGCCAAGTCATCGACCTGTACCCCACTGGGCTGATGGAGACCTGAGCAACATTCAGACTGCTTATTCTAAAGGTGCTTATTTTAATAGGTAGTAAAATGTGCGCTGTAATGTCCAGCGGGCAGGCTGGTGGCAGGGGCTGGGGCGAGGGGGAAGAGGAGGAGGAGGAGGAAGCGATTCCAAATTTGCCTGCCCTGCCTGGCAAGGCTGTGAGATGGGGTGAAAGTTAGTTTGACTTAGGCAAACTGCTGACTGTTTTACTTTAATAAACAAATGCATAAATAAGGCAAATTCTGCCTTCTTACAAGTTTTGTTATGAAAGGTTCACACATCTTTGTGTGAAATAAAAGTATGACGCTAATCAACACCTCCTAGTCATTAGCATACACATTCTATATATAACTTCTTTCCCTTTGTGCAGCAAGATCGTAACAGCTCTTTTCTCTTTCATTCAAACAGAAATTCTACCATTAATATATTTTCTGCTTGAAAAATGCAGTAAAAAAATCAGATTGATTTTTTGTTGATCCAATGTTATTCAGTTAATCAGCCCAAATGATAGCAAAATAGGTAAAGAATACAGAAAAAGCAAAGTGAAGCACAATGGAGTGAGTGGACGAGGGCTGCATGTTATTTTTCACCTCCCAAATGCTATCTTTTTCAGTCTTTGCATCCAACATAACTCAGATAGTATCTTTCTATACAGGAAAAGCCTAGCGATTAGAGAATTAGGAAGACCGTGATCTAGATCCCCAAGTTGAAGCGAATCAGTATCGTGTAATTACAGACAACGAAGATATATTCACATACGTGTGAGAAATCTACACCAGGAGAGAAAACTCAAGAAATGGTGATAAGGTAGAGAGGTTTATTTTAGTGGTAGTTGGTTTTCTTTGACTTACACAGCTTTGTTTTATTTATTATATTATTTATTGTCTTGGGATTTCACTTTTTGACTGTGTTTTTCATAACTATCTCATGATTGTCACATTTTTAACTTTTCAGTTGCTTAACTTTCATTTCTTCCATTAAACCTTGCTTAGGAAAGAAAGTTAAAAGTAAAAAAAAAAAAAAAGACTATTTGGAAAGTGACTAACTGTATTTCTTCATTAAATGTGCAAGAAATGGAGGGTGACACCTTACAGTCAGACATTTTCGAGTCTGGACCCAATTAGCTGCCCAGTAAGGCTGAAAACACACGTGCGCGCTGACGCAGGTGGCCCCACCCCGAGGCCTGGGCACTTGTGCTCATAGTCATGCTGTTGTGATCTTTCATATTGCAAGACGTACGACCTCATTTATACGATCAGAGCATTACATTTGAAAATAATATGGTGTCTCTGTTCGGGGTTTCGGACTACAGGGTTATGTGGTTTGACTTTTTATTGCTGTTGTTCGGCTGAGTTACCTGTTCAGAGAAATACGGACCGCCTGTTGGAAGTGTAAATGGGCTCCCACATGCATGCGAGAAACTTAATGAGATGCCAAAACCCTAAGTCTGAGCACCAAAACTTGTGGCTATAAAATGTGCGTGCAAAACACAGGCTCATGCTGATGGCAGAAACCAGGATACACAGCTCTGCTCACTAGTGAGTTCTAAAACACTTCTCTGATGACTGGAACCACTGGAACCATATTGTGTTTTTCAGTCTTCTAAACTGATGTTGTTTCACTTCAGCTGGAAGAAACTCTGTTTAGAATCAACAAGATGGTCCATAAACATGGAGAAAAGAGGGAAGAGTGAATGTTACATGTCTTTGAGTGCATTTTAAAGGGTACCATGTAGAATTTATGCACTGAAAATAGGATGTTAACTAGCCAAGCAGAAGGAGCATGATGTCTGATCATATAGTCATCAGAGTTTCATTTTTCTTTACCAAAGTGCTTGTAGACTATCTGTCTGATCATCACCTGAGACCAGCTAATGCAAAAATTAGTCTTTCACGTATCCTAACTGCTTCTAGGCTCTCCTAGGCTACTTTTAGTGTTGAGTAACAGAGATAAATTCAGTCTACTAAACTATTTTTCAGTAGAGAATTTAAAAGTTGCTGGTGGCTGATAAATACTAGAACATTTTTTAACCAGACAGCATATAAATCCCTTTTTCTTCTCTATTAATAAGTCAAGAACAAAATCATCTTTTGTCCTATTGTAGTGACGAGTCAACAAAAGAAGCTATAAATATGGGGAAAAGCCTGTTGGGATAATGCTGCTCGCACTTTGGTTTTCATTCCGTTTGGCTTGCTCTCCCCGAACACACTTGTGATAGCGCGTAGGAAAATGCTTTATTGGCTGGTAAATGAAAGTCTAGATGCAACTCTCCTCCTAAACCGCTATTCCTCCAAAAAGAGAGGATAAAAGAAAGAAATGGAGGGTGTTGCCTCAGTAAAAGGCTCCTTATCTGTTATTAAAATTAAACCCTTCGGAAGTGGTATGGTTTCATCCCAGTTACCAAGCCACCTGTGCTGCAGCCTGCAGCTCTGGCAGGCTGGGGTGCCACCCCGCAGGAATTTTGCATGGCAGTGTCCATGCAGGAGTGAGAGCAATGTACTGCAAAATAAGCAGTCTGCCCAAGACAGGCAGCCCTGTAACTACAGCGGCACAAATCCCAGCGGGATGGCTGCCCGGGAGAACTCGCCGGCTGAAAAGCAGCTGAAGAACATGTTTAAACACACCAGCCATTGGTCTGTATTGGGCACCTTACTGTCACAGTGAGATTGCTATTTAGTTAAGGCTTCTCTACTCTACAGTACAATAACAGAAATGACTGTACAATGGACTTACTGTACATATGAAGACAATGCCCGTGGCTCCATAATCTTTGGCTGAATGATCTCCGGCCTTGAGACCTGCAGAGCTGTAATTTCAACCACTGACCAAATGTTTGGTCACACCGGAGAATAAAGAATGATGGAGAGAACAAAGGATGTGGAGAAGGGTCCAGTCAGCCTGGAAGAAGACTGACACATCCTTTCTTTTTGCTGATGCCTGAGGATGGAGTCCTCTGAACCACGTTTCTGGCAGAAGATTCCACAGCTCTGAAGATCAGACTTCTTCTATGTAGCTAGCATACTATTTACTCCTTAATTAAGAACTAGGAATGTCAGTTTTTAGTAGTACTAGGAACCTACCATTCAGTGTTTGGAAAAAAATACGTTAAAGCTCTCTGCTCCTAATCCATAAAAATGTGTAACTGTCACAAATAAATTGTTTCAAGGACATGGAAACATGTTGAGCAAATAGATCAAATTTTGGATCAGATTAGGAGCTATTTCAGTGCAAGGAAACTACATCTTTGAAACTCCTTGAGTTTAAAATTCCTTGATCCCCAGATCCCATTGATTTTCTCCCTTTCTGTGCTATGGTCCTTCTGCTGCTTGCATGATTTTATGGTATTTAAATTCTCCCTAGAGAAGATCATGGGCTCATTCTGCTGCAGACTGTACAAACACAGTGAAAAAGCCATTCTCCAGAAGACTGTAAAGGCTTACAATCAAGTTAGACGTAACAAAACTCAGTACACAAAACATTTACAGACAGAAGTGGTCTGGTCAAGGTCATCAGAAAGATCAGTGGCAGAACCAGCAATATCATCCCAGACGGGGAATCGAGGGCTACAGTCACTACTCTCTAGTTGCTACATCTCTTTATACACAATATGACTTATAGCCAGAAATGCAAATGTATCAAAATAATTTCCACTCAATTGTATTCTCCTCTGTAAATCAGGAACCAGAAGCTATTGCCATGCACTCAACAGCATCGGTATTAATTGGTCCCATTTCATATTCTTTTTGTCTGACCAATGCAGCTTGACAGTCTCTAATGGGATTTTCAGATGCACACCATGGATTCTTAAGTGATCACTTTTTCTCCCCAAACATATGAGTTCTCTCTTATTCAGACCTGCTTCCACACCCTTCTGGTACCTAATTTCCAAGCACACAATGAAATGCTAATTCTTTTTAATTGTTTTTTTCCCTGCCAGTAATTGCAGAAACACCTAAATATATGAATTAATCTAACTAATGTTTTTCTCTAAAAGCAATGCTATTTCATTCACTCTTTTAAAACTTATTTTATAAACTAAGCATTTTGCATTTAATGATATTAGTAAAATTTTACAAATTTAAAGACAAATTAAATATATTTTTTCCACACCAGAGGCCATACTTAGTCCCTGTAGCTTGAGCATATTACAGATAGATGAGACTAATTATCAGGGATCCAGCAAGGACAAAGAATGTAGCTTGCTTGGTTGAAAGGGAATGTTGAAACAATTTACCGAATACCCCTTACCCTTTGGGCTGACACTGTACTTCTAGGATTACGTATCTACATCCTTGATGGATATTCTCCATTGAGTGGAGACTGCCATTGCTCCAAAGTATAGGTGTGTTTGAAAAGTACAGATTAAAAGCCTGCTATGAGTACCAATTGCAGTTCTAAATGGTGTAGAAAATAATCCGGACTAATCAATATTCTCATGAAGGTTTTTATATTCATAAAAGTCCCAACTGTTGTAATGTATGAAACCAGCAGTACCTTTTACTGAATAAAATATCCTTTCACGCCTGACAAAGGAGCAATGGGGTAGGCTTTTTTTTTTGATTGCTGACTCAGAACTACAGGATGCTTACAACTAAATCTATGTTCATATGTAATGTTTGTGCAGTACTCCATTGTCTGCTACATTATTTTAAAAAATGGATCACATTATTATTTTGGAAAGAGCTGAATTACATAAATATCATCACAAAGCCTGTCTGCTTGACTCTTCTCTATGCTTATGTAACATTTTCTGTCTCAGTTTTTGGCCTATCCTAAAACCAAATTTGATTGTGAGATTGGCTAGATATAAGACCACATAGGTTTTAAAAAACATTTGTAAAGGATGTTATAAAAACGTTCAGGTATTCTTTCGGAAGTGGGAAAACCCGTGTCCATTTAATTTGCTCTATATTTTAAACCACTTAAATCCATTTTATCATTACTTATACTCTGTGTATTATTTACTACACATTGAGCAAACCAACGAATCTAAATTACTCAAGTTTGTACCCTACACCTGTAGTGATACAAGTTCAGATATCCTCTTGTAGGTATTGTCTTCAAAGCTGTTATACCTATTGCATGAAAATACTCTGGCAGACTTTGCTGAGGGTCTGTCTCTCTCAATCTTAATTCTTTTCCCTAGCCTATGGATCTTGTTTCTCTAACCTTTCTGAATAACTAAGATCACTGTGTTGCTGCGGCACTCTGCTTGCCCTTAGCTGTACCTTCTCCATTTCTGTAATATCCTGTTTTATAATAGGGTGACCTGCACTGTGTCATTTTCTTAATGTGGACTCATTAGTCTCTTGGACTGTGCGAAGATAATTTCCTCAAATTTCTATTGAATAATCATATCTATAGTTTTCCAATATATTGTTTGCTTTTACCTCTTTTTTGGCTGATAAACACTACACAAATTAACTCCCTTTTTTTCCCCAGCAATGTAAAAGCCCTTCTTTTCCCAAGTATAGTAGTTTGGTTTAAATCAGAGGCATGTGAAGGCCACCGGGATGATCTTAGTAGTCTCTTTCTTTCTCCCACTAGAAGCCAAATATCCCTCCCTCTGTCTCCTGTCCATTCCCAAACTGCCTCTTCATTCATCCTTTCTCCCCATTCCCTGGAAGTCCCTCTTGCACTGCAACTAAGAAGTCCATGGTGAGTATTGAAAGCCAAGGATTGCCTTACTTAGAAGCTACATGAATATGAACACAATGATGGGGACAAGAGGCGCAGAAGGGTGTGACTGATGGTTGGATGAGAGGAACGCTTCATAAGGAAGCAGAGGGGCAGCTGATGGAGATGAGAATGCTGGGAGAGGGAGAAAGTGCATCAGGGATGGATTTTATGGCATCTAAATTCTCCTAGAGAAGATAAGCAAGGACAGAAGAGGAAGAACGGGGAGGTCACTTGGTCACTGTTAACATCCAGCTGGGCAAAAAAAGCCTCACGAATCTAGACCAGTTTTCTTAAAGCACCACCAGCAAAACACATGCTTATCTTCACAGTGCTTACATTTTGAACTTTACACCTGCTCATCAAGACAGTTACCAAGTCACCAAACCATTATTCAAATCACGCTTGTACATATGACTACTTAAAATGAGCTAAAATGAGAAAAAAAACCCCAAACAATCTCTCACACGGCAGTTTTTTGTAATTGTATTTGAGTCCCACAAGGCAACACATTCTACGTATGTCCCCATCTATTTTACCAGACCAGACTCTCCACAGGTAATTGTGGTGCTGAGATCAAAACAAGATTGGTAAACCACTAGTTGCAACAGGTTTTGACATACAAGCTCCAAAAATGGGATTTGAGTACCAATACAAACAGCTCAGAAGGTGTAAAATGTCTGATAAAAATTGAGCAATGCCTTTTGATATCAGAAATTCTGTATGTTGCATGTATTTTTGTAAGTCCCGTATTTAAGAATTCAGACCAGCATGGAAAAATAAATCCATGAACATTATAGTTCCACTGTCGCAGGGAGAACAGGATTTTTTCTACTACAAAGACCATTTTTATAGCCCTTATGTTTCTTCCATGAGGGGATTCCAAACTGAGTTTTGAGGTGGAAATTTGTCATATTTTCCTTAAGAAAAAACCCAATAAAAATACCAAAGAGGTTTTAATTTCACACACTGCGTTTCAACTGGACAAAAATTAGAGCAAGAAAACTTATGAAAACTCAGATCTGCAACATGAGGAGGATGAAAATAAATAATTTTAGGTAATTTTTACTCCTTGCCCACAGTATCCTCTTGCAGATTGGGGTGGAAGAAGGGAGAACAGGCTTTTCCCCAGGTCAAACAACCTGTAATGGTGGTGGCAAGGTGGCAAGGAATTGCATAGTTTCTTCTCTATCACAGGACAAATCACATTTCTTCTGCCACCTCTAAGGACTAAGTGTGCACGTGCCACCATCTTAGCAAGCTGCAAAGCCGTCCGTATGCTGTAGCCTCTCTGGGTGAGTCTCCCGCCTTGCTCTGCGCTCTCCAGGCAGTGGAGCATGTGGGTGGCTCTCAGGATAACTGTTGTGGTTTAACCTCAGTCAGCAACTGAGCACCACACAGCTGCTCGCTCACTCTTCCCCCCTCCCGCCCCCGGTGGGATGGGGGAGAGAATTGGAAAAGCACAAGTGAGAAAAACTTGTGGGTTGAGATAAAAACAGTTTAATAATTGAAATAAAATAATAATAATAACAACATAATAATAATACTACTATACAAAGCAAGTGATGCACAGTACAGTTGCTCACCACCTGCCAACCGATGCCCAGCCAGTCCCCGAGCAGCGGCCCCCCCGGCCAGCTTCCCCCCGTTTATGTACTGAGCATGACGTCACATGGTATGGCATGTCCCTTTGGCCAGTTTGGCGTCGCCCCCTCCCAGTTTCT
>NW_008824806.1:1724211-1732663 GCF_000699105.1 Pygoscelis adeliae | reverse complement strand
ATGGGAAGCTGAAAAGTCCTTGACTGGTGTAAGCACTGCTTAGCAACAACTGAAACATCCGTGTGTTATCAACATTATTCTCATCCTAAATCCAAAGCACAGCACTGTACCAGCTACTAGGAAGGAAATTAACTCTATCCCTGCCGAAACCAGGACAATAACTAAACCTTACCTCTCCCCCCTCCCCTAGCCAGTTCAACCTGACCCAGAGCGCAGTTATTCCCGGTTAGTTTAGAGGTAATTTTGTTTACTTTTTGCTAAATACCGCATGTGTTTTGCAGGGCGTGTCTCTTCTGGCATGTAAACTGTAGCTTTGGGAGAAATCAGCCACGCATCTTTAAATCTATGACCATCCCATACAAAGATGCTGGCTGAGTAGGAAGGACCTTACAACGTCAGATGGAGTCAACATATTATTAAACAGGAAAAGGGGAAGGTAACACAGATCTACTGCACAAAAAAACAATTGTTAATGTTGGATGTCCAAGAGAACCCACACTCCTTGTAGCTCCATATTTGCTAACATTAAGGTTCTGCTTCAGCCATCCCAACCTAGAAAAGCAGAGAGACTGGACGGCGCAAGTGCGGCAATTATTAAATCTTCAGGAGGCCTGAGAGCTGGACGATCTCTCTGCTTCAGAGACTGTTGTGTTCTGAGAGGTAGATCTGGAGTTAGATTTGGAACCCTGCTTGAATATTCTAAATTCCATCTTTTAAAGAAAATAAAAAATACAACTTTTTTCAGTGCTGATCTTTAAAAGGTTTGCGGCACAAAACTTCTGTTATATCTTTTTTACTTGCTAGCTTCAGCTGCTAGTTTTTCATGCTTCATATTTTCATTTTGTTACATGTTCCTCAAAGTGCATATTAGTCAGCATCAAAATATTATTATGTAACTGACAGCAGATAGAATATGGGTAGTGCCAAGCAGATTATTCTGCGTAGCTTTTTGGTAGCAAACACAAGGCAATATCAGCATGAGAGAGATTGGATTGGGAATATCAATTTGTAATTACAAATGATATTTAATTAAAAAATTATGACAGATTAGCTATACCGTTACTTTCTGTAATTTTCAGAATCACAACAAAAATATATTAGTGCATTATGCTATCTTATCTTCATATGTAGTGATGTGTTTAACAGCACTTTGCATAAATTAACGGAAAGCAGGAGAATCTCTACAAGCACGAGGGAATTCACAAGGTAAAATGATAGGGAATCACTTCATTTCCAACCCCGCTATGCTATCCATAAAGAAAATGATGCCTATGCTCTTTAATTCTACTGACATAGGAATATTGTCACAGAGAGCTTGCAGTATGTGCCTTCAAGCAAACGAGCTTCTGAATTAAAACCCCAAATTTATGTCTACGTTCAATAATAACACTAGGTGTTGGAATATTTTTTACATAAAACCTACTTTTTACCTTTTTTAAACCTTTTTTATGTTTAGAACTCTTAGGTCGACAGTCAAAACCTAAGAGTTTTGAATAGAAAATTAGATTAACTTCTGTTATTTTGCTACAAAGCAATTTTATTATGAGAAAAGAAAGAGCACCTGATACAAATTAAGGCTCTACAACTGAGAAATATCAAACAACAAGGGTAGAGCCTACTAGGAGGATGATAAAATGTACATCCCATACTTTTCATGTTTGTAAAATTGGAGCTGTTAGCATCCAAAGAAATTTCTGGTTTAATGGTTCTTATTGAGACACTCATCTTCTTCATGCCTTTGCTGCTTTTCCCCCCTGCCGTGTTGTTTTCCGCAGATGCTGGTGCATATTTAGCCCCTCTGCAGTTTGATTGCGTGGTCAGAGAAGCATCGCATCAGAAGTTCTCTCTGTCTGCTGTGCAGGAGACCACCAATAAGGCCATGTACCTACACTAACTCAGTTTGTGCCACGCCCAGCCAGAGGTGGTCTGGATGCAGGGCTGTACACAAATCTATTAACAGGTCCACTGTTCCTGCCATGTGAGAGTCAACGAGCCACTAAGAGGTTTTGTGATAACAAAGGCTAATTAACCATATATAGAGAAAAGATTCTGTACTAAACCACTAGCTTAATATCCGGGATGTTTGCTGCATCTCACTACTCTGGGAGGGCAAAAACTTCTCCTCTTATAAAGGTCCTTGGAATTACTCACTTAAAGACTATAACCTCAGTTTTTAAGAAATTAACCTCAATACAGCATTTTTCTAATGGTCTTCTTGGAAAGATGACCACCTCATTCATTCCATTCCCTTCTCTTCATCTTACTGCTGAACTGACTTCATTTTTCACTGGTATTCATAAAAATGACAACCTTAAAAAAAAGAAAAGAAAAACCCTCTGACAGTGCCAGAGTTCATTTATGTCTAAGCTTTATATAGCTATAATCTAGCTTCTACAGAACAAGCCCCTTGAAGGCCTTCAGAGGTTAAATATCTGTATTTAGATCTTTATCTTCCTATTACTCAATATCCACATCCATTGCACTTTGAGCACTGGTTATGATTTGCCCTCATATAAGACCCTTGGCACTTTATTCATTTTTGCCTAATGTGGTTTTCTTCATTGTTCTGACTACACATTTTCCACTTCTTATTATAACTCAGACATCCATCCAGACAGAGTGAATTTGACAATTCATATCTAAGATTTTAACTTGATTTTTTTTTCCTGGAGAAATATCAGATTGAGTTGGACTCTCCTACCTGATAATGATGTGAAATGAATCAGCTAAGTAAAAAGTAACTTACCTCATCTTTTCTGACTGTCCAGGTTGGCCTCAAGGCTGAGAAGGAGGACTGTGAAACAACATGAGCCCAGGAAGAAACCCCTGTATGAGAGGAAGGCACCAGCCACTAAGGGAAATTGGAGGTGTATGTTGAAGCTGGGTATTGGAAGCAGATGTGTAATAAGCAGACACAAAATGACTGCAGAGGACAGCAAAATGGGCTAGGATCAATAGAGACTACGGACTGTTTTATTCACAGTTATGGTGGGGAAGAGACTACAAAAAAACCTCTTGGGGACACACAGCCAATGGATAACGCTGCTTTATCTGGTAGCAGATATATTAATATGCTCTACACAGGGAAACTAATCTGGGTTTAGTAGGCTACCTGTGTTCTAAGAGGTACACTGTGTATTGATGTGAGCTGAGAAACCTGCGGGTGGTTTCATTTTTAGTAAGGGAATGAACTGGCCAGGAAACTATTGGCACTTGGGGTGCATTAGCTCTTCATTGAACTCATCCCAGTAGCTGTGGCCATGTATGAAAGAAGACCAGTGCCTCAAAGGGATTTCTATATGGTAAATAAGAGATAATGAACTCTTGATGTTCCCTTGCAAATCCCATCCCTCTCTCTCCTTACCTTCACTGTCCTCAGTCTGTCTTGTTAACTTAAAGGGCATCATTTGCTCAGAACTTTCTCTGGATATATGTATCTGAGCCACTTCAAGGTTTTTGCATATGTCTCTTTGTAAGTGCCTTGATAAATATAATCTCCTTTTCCCTCTCTTCCCAAATATAATATTCCTCTTCTTGGCACCGATTTGAGTAGTACTCTGACATCAGTTCAAAATGTCATTGGTAGCATCTATCTTCTGGTACGTATATTAAATATTCCTAGTACAAAAGGGACTTCTCTTGACTTGGATCTTCTAAGCTGTACTGTACAACAAACAACATAAACAAACCACAGCTTTCAATAGAAATAAAACATTGACCCAAACAAAACATTGACTATTTGTGGTAAAAAATGCAGATATTTTTGAAACAAAGGGAAAAAACATCTTCTTTGTCTCTCCTATTTCTTCCAGTAGATTGTACATTGAATGTAACTAATACTATTGGTTCACTACTGACAAAATGATTATTGCAGAAACTGCAAGTTTATAATTCACACTTGCATGAAGTGGCATTTCTCTGTGAATAAAAGAGAGTTACTTATTTTGGAGATGTTGTCATGTTACTTTTACCAAATCTTCTAATACCAAGTCAAAATGTTTTCTCCCAGAATACTCCACGGTTGAGGCCTGAAACACTCTGTTGGATAAAGAACTCCTATTGAAAGGAGGAGGAAGTGGAAACAGTAACTGTATTGTTTAAAGATAAGCCTGTAAAACTTTTTTCTCAACATATGTTTCTCCAAAAATAAATGCCATTCATGAAGATTATGATTATAGATTCAGTATGGGAACATTGTTTATGAAAACATTATAGATTCATATATAAGAATACTGTGTCCATAAGCTGTTCATATTCAACAACCCATGTAAAATGCATGAACCGATCTTAGGCCAGCTATCAAGAGGTGGTTTCAGCTCCACCAAAACTCCCTCTGTTCATGACACTGATTTTAGGCATACTCTATTAGCATGCAGGCGGACAGATATTGTCAACAGTTTCTTTTAGCTAAACAAAAAATACTATGGAGGATTCAAGCTGTGAAGCTGCCAAACTATGCATTAATGTTGTCAAGAATCAATGCATTGGAGGAAGGGGAATGTTGGTTTCAACCATAACTGCTTTTTAAAGTAGTAGCCCTGATCCTGCTAAACAACCATCTAACTGGTTTCATTGAAAACTGTGCTTACTTACACCAACAAGTATATAAAGGTCCGAGGGGTGAAATTCAGAGCTCACTGAAATCAACGGCTAAACTGCATTTGATGCTAACAGAGCAAGAATTCTGCTTGATCTTTTCTATTCTGCAAAAGCCCGCAGGAACTCCTCCTCTGCTGCAGTCCCATTGGATTCACTGGGACACTCTGAAGATTCCCATTCTTCCCGCAGCATTTTATATAACAAGAAGCAACTTGGCAGTCTTCAGTTATCAGGAAATGTATTGAGGGAATGTCTGAGAAATAAAGAAGGACCACATGCACATACTGAGTAGAGGTTTGAGCATGATTTTTATCTTAGAGCTGATGTCTTAAGCAGTTGAAAGACAGACACAAGAGTGGCACATTGCACAGCCCTCTCACTTTCTGCCTACCTGGTTGATTTGCAGCCATCCTGATGGCTGCCACTTTCTTAGCTATTGAGACACCAAGTGTGCTCCAGCAAAGGAGGAATCACATTTCAGAGCTCCTCCCTCTGCCACACCAATAGCTGTACGAGTCTGGTCTTAGTGATGGCTGTAGGACAGCTTTAAAAATGCAGTGTAGGTACAACCAGACTAGACCAAAGTAACATCATAGGTCTTGAAGGCATCTGATCTTACTTAGTCTAGTGAATATCAGAAATTAATCCACTATGATCAAATATTTTTGCTTTTTTTTTATATGACTTGAAAATAATCACATTGATGGAACTCCAGAAAACTAATTCGTTTGTGCTATTTTAAATGCTTGTCATTTCCAACAACCAGCAATGGTAGTTCAGAATTTAGAAATTAAGCTTGGTGTTTTTCTGATTAAAATACTATAGCAGAATAATAAAATAGAAAATAGATAAGCAGAATGGTAGTCACGCTTTGAAGTTTTAAAGCAACAGAAGTAAAATAAAACCTAATCCTACTCCATGCACTTGTTAGTGAAAAGTGCAAAAATGAAAGGCAAATATAAAAAAATCTAATTTGTCTTTTTACAGAAAGAAAATGCTTCGTGGCCAGCTAACAGGAAGAGCTGAGCTCGCCAGTGTAACAGAGAGGCATTTCGGGATCCTGGGGAATGTCCTTCAGACAGAGGCCCATTCTGTCGAGCAGAAGAAAAGTGTTGTTGGGAAGACTGCCCTCTGAGAAGGCTCTGCTATGGGCACTTCCAAAGACGAGTTTTGGTTCTGGAAGGATTAGAAAGACGCATTGTAAGCAGCATAATGGGTGACAGTATACAAACATAGCCTGGAGGAGGAAATTAGCTGTTTCCCTGGAAGGTTTTGGAGGAAAAGCTTTCATTTTCGTAACTGAATGTTTGAAGAGGTGTGCAGATTCTGGTTTACATTTTTATATGAATACTTTGCATGTTTTCTTTCTTAATAGTAGCAGTTCTATCTATGTGGACTCTTTTTAACTTGAGAAACTCAGTAATGTTTTATTATATTCCACCCGATCCTTTTTTTTTCCTTAAGAAACTTCTTTGTTGTTGTTGGAGTTCCCTAACAAAACTAAATTTGTATCCATTTTTGTCGTTACAGTTCAGGGGTAAAACACAAAATGTCAGAGGAAAGCAAGGGAAATTGTGTTTTATCTGTCAGGGCTGACCAATGCCGGTATTTTCAGATATTTGAGGCCATTTGGAAAAATTAGTAGAATTTCAAAACCCAGCAGGCTCTTACTCCTGACTTGCGAATGAGGATTTAAGGAAATGTCTATACAGATGGGTGCGTACAGACCCGAGCTTCTCTTCCCGTGCTCCAAGCTGTCTGGATGGGAGCCAGCTCCAAGCTGGCAGCCATATAGCTGGGTTTGCTCTACGCTGTATTTGATGCAACGTGCCCTGCCTTCCAGCATATGGAGGTGGCCCTAACCAGCCCCCCCAGCAGGGGCACGTTACCTTGCGCAGAGTGCCTTGCTGACTCAGCCACAGAGTTTCTAAACTAGAATAGTTTTGCCTCCAAGGCTGCGCTCCACTCGCAAACTGGCAAACTACGTGTAAAATATTTTGGAGAGGCCTTCTGTTAGTGTTTTAGTCTGCTTACCCTTATCTTCTTACAGAATCTGTCATGATTCAACGGTAACTGGTGTTCTGTAGAGCGATTTGCTATGAATACAGCTTTGGCACCATGTTTGCTTGTCCAAACCATTTGCATATCTTCAGTTCCCGAAGTCTGAAGTGACACAGCAGAGAAAGCAAAGCTTGTAGAGCCCCCAGTGCTCTTCAGCTGAAGCAAGACAACAAGCTGCTTGGGCAGCCGCCGCACACATTGCTGCCTCACAGATTGATCAGAACTCTACTAAGTGGTTTGTGCCTTCTCCAGACCTGCGGCACAGTCAAGCATGTTTGCAAATTTCACATGGCGCTGGAGAACCGTTAAGGGATGAATAGGTACAGGCTGATTCTGCTGGGGCACTTTCTGTTAACAGCTTCTAGTTTCAAACTACAGGGAATAGAAAGCAATGTGTTCTTAGCGATGGTTTATTGGACCCTTAATTCATTCCCCTGCTGATCTCACAAGCACAAGGTTGTTCACCTTCAGGTCACATTATAAGGCTCACCGATTTTGTTTATTCATATTTTTTTTGCCAGTGGTGGGGATGGAGAGATGATTGGGTGGAATACTAGGATATTTGTTCAAGTTCTTTCGGGTGAGATACTGCTCGCGTAACATTTTATTCAACGATCGATCTTAATACTGGCAATTACTAACACAAACCACAGCAACGCCACCTTACTTTCTAAGCCGGTTAACAGGTGACACATTTCCCTGTTTTCCACTGTAAACTGCTGTGGGCAAAGGCTGATGTGTTACTTGTGAATGCAGTAGGTTACACATATCACAGCAAATAGCTGATGTATCAGGTTTATTCCTGAAAGCTTTAGATAAATAGTTATTTTTAAAAAATCAAAATAGGTACCACTGGTCTCTTAAACTTATGTATTTGCTTCGTTTGAAACAAAAACTTCTTTCTTCACCTTTGAAAAAAAGATATTAAACCAAAGTACTTCAGAAATGTCTTTGCTAAATGAAATACTGAGTGCATGATGAAAAATGAGGTTCTTTATTAGTATCTAAATAAAATCCTACGAAGTCAAAGAAGAATGCCAAACATGCTTGAAATATTGTACAAATAGCTTTCTTGTGCATTGGTTCTGAAAGAAAATTACAAAAATCTGTTAGACCATTGTTCACTTTTTTGATGCTGATTTTGAATCTGATATTTTTTCACCCTTATATGTTAGAAACATATGTGTTTAGAGACATACAAAATCCTGATCTATTTTTTAAGTTAATGGTGCCACTACACTATATTTAGCAAACAATAGCTGTTATCTAGAGTAATAAACACAAAGTCTGAAGTCATTAGCTAGGGTTATCTCTCGTTAGAAGTCCCACTGGCCTTGGAGATAAAGCAGATTATTCTCCTTTCTGTCACAATAATGTACAAAGAAATTTTCTACTTTCTCCTTGAAGTTTCCTTCTGGAGTCTCATTATTTTAATAATTAAGCACACGTGATGACAGAAAACTAGCAACACATTTATTTTTAAGTTTCATGAAAAGTAATAAATATTTCCTTCAGTTAGCCACGGAAATGGCCCTTCTTTCACAAGAAATATTGTTTACCTTTCTCATAATGACACAGCAAGGGCCAGCCTTTCCTAGAATGGCATCTTTAATAAAGTGGATGCGATACAGACAAACAGCCGGGGAATGCTGCACAATTTGAATTGAAACACACGGCTGACACCGAGTCAGGCCATCGCTCCCCAGCCTTTTCCTGTTGAACAGAATTGCTTTTCATAAAGGTTCTATGGAAAAACTAAACCACCCCCCCAAAAAAACCTCTGCATGGCATA
>NW_008824806.1:1681711-1721711 GCF_000699105.1 Pygoscelis adeliae | reverse complement strand
AAATTAAATTTTCTATTGTAAATATGGGTGTGGTTATTAAAGTTGATATTGAAATGTTGATAGGCATTGCAATCACTCTTCTAAAAAAATGTATTTAAAGGCCATTTTAAAATACATAATCTGTTAAAAATCAATGCTGATTATTAGATAGATAATAGAAATGTTTCCTCCATTAGGGAGCATTTTGATGCTGCAGACTAACTAACAAACTAAGACTTAGCTGAATGGGTCTGAGCAAGAGCTGTCACAATTTTCTTCTCATACTGGAAATGGATACTCCAGATTGTTTTTTTTTTTTTTTTTTTTGTAGAAGACCTTCACTGAACTTTATTTCTTCATTCATAGTTTTATGTGCATGAAAAAAGAAGAAGCTATTTTGTGACATTTGCGGTATTTACCCAGCTACTGACCTAAAATGCAGGTATGCACTGAGTTAGTACAGATAGCACAATCTGCTCACATAGTTGTTCCTGCATTTCTACCAGAAACATGCAGACATAAGATGGGAATTCACTTTTGCCAAAATCAGGTGCCGAAATCAGCAGGATAAGCAATGGTAATATTGATGGTAAAATAAAGTAGGATAGCATCGTGTCATCCCAAATTGTGTTACTATCACCTTATACTTTCTTCTGTCACTACAGAAGGCTGGTCATGTGTGTTGCAATTAGAGTAATTGCTTTTGCACCACAGGCTTGTACAATTGAGCCGTAATAATTTTTCAAGCTTTTTTTTTGACTAGTTAGATGCATAAACTGGGAATAACCTGTAGCCTACTAAATGTAAACAACAATCACCTTTCTTTGACAAGCAAATAGCATGGCTCTAAATCAATCAGCTTGTTTGTAGCTCATCCTAGTTCATACCTTATCCATGAAAGAGTTACATATCTGAATGAGGGACTGATACGTGCCCATGAACATTGCTCTTAGAGTTGTTGTTAAGCCAGCCTTTGATTAACTGTAGAAAGTTTATATTGCTTCAGTGTAAACATCTGCCACTTTTTTTTTATATCTACCAGATGTATTGTAATGGTAGCCAAATCATGTGACTAAGAAAGTCCTCATGTAAATAGAGCAAAAATACTTGATGGATTTGTGGTCTAGGTACTTAACACTTTGACACTTTTTTGTTATGGATATTTCTCAGAGCATATCCACTTTGTATTTTTCAGGAAGACCCAAATTTACTTTGTTCATTTTCTGAACTGGCTAAGCACATACCAGCTCCAATGTGGAAGCTGTATTTAGTTCAATGATGAACCCAAGGCAATAAAGTCTGTGGATGGGCTTGGCTTCATGCAGGTACACCTGCATCACTTTTAGTTGAACAAGAGAGCAGGCAGAAGTGAACTTGGATGTGTTTTCAGAAAACATGTAGATGTATTCTAAAACACCTGTGATCATCATTAAGTTTAAAAGTTTAAAAATGAATGCTCACATCACTGTGTAAGGTCCAAAGAAATGTCTAGAATCATACGATGTGTTCTTTAGCTATTGACAAAATTGTGGTATGAATGGGATGTGATTCAATATTTAGGTTCCTGTAGATGTCTACATGAGAGTTACCTAACTGAACTGCCACTGCAGCCAATTCAATCGTGGAAGAAGTTCAGCTAAAGCAGACTACATATGGTGTCCTGCCTAAACTTAAGCACCTATTCCCATTTGGGATGCCCTAAGATGTTAAAGACATCGAGACAAAGGCTTGTAGGTGTGACTTAGGAATTCCAAGAGACAATATCCTTCTGGCGTGGCTGGAGGACAAGAAGGATAGTCTAAGCCTTAACAAAAAATACTAGATGCCTGTGTTTAGACAACAAAATCAAACCCTAAATACCTGCTTTGGGATGAGCTAGGATCTTGATTCACATAGGTGTCCAGTGCCATTAGAGATGCCCAAAAGTATGCAAACACCACACTTAGGCCTGCAAGATATGACACAAGACCCACAGGAGGCCTGCATCTTTTTGGCTGGGCAGCTGAAGGCCAATGTGCTTTTGCAGGGTATCTCAAATGATGCTGGAATCAACTGAGTCAAAACCTAGATCTGCACCGACTGTAGTGAAAGCTTAGGTACCTTTCTCATGTAGATATGCAAGTGTCTCTATCTGCACCTAAGCCCCATGTGAGGTTTCTTTATAAATATATAATGGAGCACCTTACAATTGATTAGATTTCTTGCCCACATTGCTGCAATTGGAGTGGTGCTTCAGTACCCATCTACTATGGTGGTTTTGCTCCATTCTCTAAATTCCAGCCTAAATTTATACATTATTGGATTATGTGTATGTTTTCATGCTAATATGGTCCGATAGCTCTTCTCCTTTCTTAGTGTTCATTTCCATCAGCTATTTGTAAAGAATATAACATCTTCTTTTACTTTTTATTTTGCTGTGCCTAACAAACGGAACTGTTACTGATTCCCCTCTAGGAGAAAGCCACGTATACTGTTCTGATTTTATGCTGGTCACTATAGATGTCACTGTCTCCCAGAATGCAACTGTTTCACAGCATTTAAGCACTACTGGTTTCTCTTAGGATGGCTCCATTATCTTGCTATTATGATGATGACAAGAGGGAATGGCCTCAAGTTGCACCAGGGGAGGTTTAGATTGGATATCAGGAAAAATTTCTTCACCGAAAGGGTCATCCAGCACTGGAACAGGCTGGCCAGGGAAGTGGTTGAGGCACCATCCCTGGAGGGATTTAAAAGATGCGTAGACATGGTGCTTAGGGACATGGTTTAGTGGTGGACTTGGCAATGTCAGCTTTACAGCTGGACTGGATGATCTTAAGGGTCTTTTCCAACCTAAATGATTCTGTGATACTACGATTCTATGAGAAGGCCAGGCTCTTTGACTGCCTTTTAGGTTACTGTTACAGATCCCATAGCTGAAGTGGCCACATGAAGATCTCTTTCAAACCTTTTTATTACAACATGGCAAAGATTTAACAGACACACCCGATACAAAGATTAGCCAAGACGCATTGATAGATCTTTCTCAACGTTCTGGATTTAGACATCCTATGTTCAGATGAATGAGCATGTTTTTTGAGAATATTAAGCAGGGCTCATTTGAATTATTGATCATTTTACAGATGCATAAAGTTATGAAATGAGCTTTTTAAAAAAAACATATGTGAATGCAAGGGCAGAGGAAGCTGTTGTGTATGGGAATTCTGAATGGAATTGCTTTGCCAGAGTCCACTAAGAGTAATTTTCGTATCCACTATTTTGAGTAGTGTAACTTGCCCTGATTTTTTTGCAGAAGAGGCTAACATAACTCTTTCGCATGTCACAACATATTCTTTCACTCCCAGATATGCTGTTAAGCACGCAGAAAGTAGGTGGGGATAAAATTACATGATCTTCTAGGACACATAAAAGGAACATTTCTTCCTGTCTCTATTTTGGTGTTATCCATGCTCACTGTTTTTGTTAACCTACCCTCATGTAGCCAAGATCGTAACACTCCCATACTCCTATATTCACGTTTGTTCTCTTTCTAAAACACC
Source organism: Pygoscelis adeliae (assembly GCF_000699105.1). Lineage (NCBI taxonomy): Eukaryota > Metazoa > Chordata > Aves > Sphenisciformes > Spheniscidae > Pygoscelis > Pygoscelis adeliae. The sequence goes on along the minus strand of NW_008824806.1, from coordinate 1,718,193 downwards.
ATATTGAACAAAAAATTAAAAAGGACACAGGAGATAGTCCTAGGTAACATTCTTGGTTGTGTATTTTAATTTTCCTATTTCTAGATATAATTTATACTTAATTTTTTAAGTTGTTTTTAAGAAGAAAATATTGCTGAAACAAATGATAAAGACCTTTAGGAATTTCCAAAGATTTAAAAAAAATATTTCAAAGGTTGAACTTCACATTTTTTGAAAATTCAGAATGAATTGAGCTAGTTTCACTGAAAAGAAGAAAAAGTATTCCAAAAAAGAAAATAGTGATTCATTTCAGATTGAACAAAACATTTTAATTAACCCAAAATTAAGCAAAACTTTTGTTGCTTCTTTTCACAGGAAAATTAAATCTGTTATTTACATATTCTTTTTTTCCCCCTACTCCATAGAACATTAAATGTATCAACATTAACATTAAACCTATTTTGTCTTTTCTCTCTGACAAAACTATTCATACTCTGGTGCCTGACCATCTCTGCAATGAAGCAGAAGACTTTTTGAGTGCAATTAGATAAGAACAGACATTATAAATCTTTTTTCTTCTTGCTTCTTTCAAGTACAAGTTCTTCTCTTCTTGTCATCCCTATAACAGTAGTTGCTCTTTTCCTAGGTTTGTTTTTTTTTTTTAATACTTGTAAAGGATTAAGGAAAAGACTGAAATGGCTTTTGGTATGATGTAATGGGGTGATTGCAGTGTTTTCCTCAGACTTTCAGATGGGTGTGAAGATCTGTTAAATTTCAGAATTCTTTTTGATGGGCAAAACCTTGTGATAATAGAGATTACCTGTAAATGAGACGAGTTTTATTCTCTTTGATTTTGGTTGACAAATGAGAAATCGCTAAAACCCATCTCTTCGTGTCACCGTATCAGTACGATGATTTCAAGGTGTGTGATTTAGGCCAAATTCTGATGATATGAGACTTCAGTATGGTGATAGGTACGCATGCTTGACACATGAATTAGTCTCTGATTTCAATGGGTGGTTGTCCATTAGTACTAGACCTTCTGGTTCAAAAATATTTCATGAACAATACTGGAAGTTATGCCAAGAAACTCTAGATGGGATCTCAGCTGGCATGAGATGATATAACATCATGAGCACCTGTGGACCTACACTGGTTCATTTCCTCAAACATGATATTTTAATTTCTCTTTTCTGTAGTTTATGGCCAAGAAATGCCGGTTTTCATGCTTCCTGTCTTATACCAAGTGGCCACGAGTATTACTACAGCTTATAGGAGGTCTAGTTATGAGGTAGGGCTACTTGGCATTCCTCAGGATTCAACAACTCAAAATGTTCATGGGCCAAATATGGTGGAATTCAAGGAAAACCATGATAGTAACCTGGTCAAGGGCAAGGTTATCGAGGGATGCAGAGGCTGAATGGGAGCAGTGAGGTCTGAAGCCCTGACCTACCAGCACTGCACTCCCCACCTGCGGAAGAGCACAGCCAGCTGATGCACCATTGGCGTAACCAGTGTCCAGGTTTTGAGGCCTAAGGGAAAAGAGAGTTTTAAGGCATTACTGGAATGTACTACTGAGATGAAATTAAGACCTGTTAATGCTTTGTGTACATCTATGGTTATAGTTCCACATGGAGCAGCTACTTTTATGAAACCTGTAAAACAGTTAACCGGAAGAACCAGAAAAATAATCCTCTAACATAACAATATTGCTTCCCTTTGAGTTGACAAAACATGTGTCTTGTGTGTCAGCATGCCTTGTGATGTGCTCAGCATGCCCAGCGTGCCAACACACAGAACTTTCAAAAAGCAGCCAAAACATTTTCTCTCTGTTCTTTTCCTGCATCTCTTTGCGCTAAGTCTCTGTGACTTTGCTTCATTGTAGAACAGGAAAATTAAATCTGTTAATCTATGCTCATTACTCACCTCTCAAATCAATTCCAGTCAAACATATTTTCCTTTCTTTCCTTTTAATTTATTGTTAATTGTGTTAAAAATGTGTACGGATAATTGTGAAATAACTACAAGATGCTTTCAGTGACATGCTCAATAAAACAGAGGTGAAATCCAGCCCAGTCTTCTGCTTTCGACTACAGACAACACAGAGCAAAATGAATAGCACACTGTCAAAACAAACTAGAAAAGCTCACCATTCTATTAGTTTTATGGATCATGTGTTGACCAAAAAAATATTGAAATTCCCCTCAGAAACGAGGGGTACCCCAGAGTCTGAGGTAGGCAATTTTTTTTTAAGTCCGTTTGAACTTTCTCCAGCCAAAATCCAAACGTTCTGATGCAGTTTCAGGCTGGAGAGCCTATTGAAAACTCATTATCTTCAAATAGGATTACACTCAGTTAATATGAGAACATGCACATTACAATATCACATAAAATCAAAAGTTCCAATTTGCTCACTACATGTAAATCCAATTCAAAATATTTCCATAACATATATCCGCTGGATGTTACACTATTTGTATGTCACTCTAGAATGGATTAACTCCATGACAGGCTAGTCTCAGTTTTTCTGCATTTGGTGTTTTTAAACAGTTTATATTTGTTATCATATCAAAGACAGGCTTGCAGTTTTCAAAAGGAAGAAGAGAACACAGCGCCCAAGGCTCTTCCAGCATTACATTTCTTATTCCATTTTATCTTTCTTGGTTTTGACTAATGTCAGTAACAGCTACTGGTAATAAACTGCTTGTTACAGCTTGCTCTTGCCTTCAAGCACTGGCTTTGATACATTGTCAGCCAATTGGAAGCATTTCCTGATTACATTTCCAAATTGCTTGTTTATTGATCGAAAGTTAATAAAGCAAAAGACAACTTTACGGCTTAAATTAAATGAAAGGTTCCTTTGATGTTCAAATTATCCAATCAACCAACGTGCAATGAAATGTAAGCATTTGAAAGTTTTATCTGGAAAGCAAAATGTACTAGATAATGGTTTCTAGCACAGACACTGTATCTAAGAGCTAATGAAAAATACCCATAAATTTAACATATGAAGATTTCATTTATTTTCCATTGAAAAGTAAATGATGCTGAATTTTGTTATTTTTTAAATAGCTGAAAACATGAAAGTGCAGATACTGTATATCGTTTTGGTACTGCATATCTTTTTGACAAACTATAATTCCTACTACAGGTGTATTTGGTTAGTTGCAACAAACAAAGTAATATACATTATAGTCCTCAGAGTCTGGCATTTGCTTGTCAATCTATTTGCTTCTGGTGCTGTATTAAAACTGCTGTGCTCTGTCAACTATTACCATCCCATCCCAGAGGATACTGTGGCCTCCCTGGAATATTTAGCTGTGCAAGAGAGGCCTTATCTCCAAAAATGACCACAGACCTTATCATCACGCTGCTTCTTCAAGAGCTTTTATGTGATATTTATTTAAACCCTCTAGACTTAACATCATTGTCTTTTTCAGAGAGTTGGGCACTTCCAGTACTAAAAATTTGTCAGGCAATGATTTTTAGTACAGTTTAAACTGGGAAAACAGGAGTGGCTAAAGTATGTGGTATGTACAGTGAGAACAAAATAACAAATAAGAGCAAATTTTATAAGTAAGCAAAAATGACACCAGGAGAGGTACAGCCACATTATTGCTCAGACCTCATTAGGAGACTTAGATGTTTTATGCCAGAATAATCTTGAAATGGGCACTTTCTGCAAAAAAGTATAATTGTACTAAAAATGAACGTGGGTAATACTTTCTATGCTTCATCCTACAGTACTATAACAACATTTGGGTCTTTTAAGCTGAGAATTGTATTTGTATATCACATCACTATGAACAAAGTTGTTTTAGCTGCGCTAAGGCAATGAATGTGATACTTGTCCTGTCAAATGATTAATAACCCTTTTCTGTTTTTTTGTTTAGAAGTTTATTATTTCATTGCGATGGCACTAGTTTTGCAGCAGTAAATGCAAGTGTAAATGTACTGATGCATGAGGTCTCTACATGTCAGAATTAAAATCTGCCTCTTCCTTGAAATGAAAGGCTTAATTGAAATAGATTTGTAAAAGCTGGAACTCATTCTGCCAAAGACAGTATGCTGAATGTTTTTTTGTCCTTTTGACACAACCTCACATAACATCTCTGAAGACCTTAATGCCAGATAAATCTTACAAGCACAGCCAAAACTAAACAAAGAAATTTTTGATGTGATGATGATCTGATCATCAGAAAAGAAAGGGAAATATGGATTTTATTTTATTAGTGTGGATATTGAAGACGTTATTCATGTTGTAGAAGACCAGCTTCATTTGGTCTGTAGTTCATTTTTTTTTTCCCTTCCCTATTTGTGTAGCTAGAGAGATATACATTTAGAATAATCTGTGTAAAGCAGAAATATATTTATGCAGAATTCACTGCTGTGAATGCCAAACATAGTGGCAGTGGTCCAGATTCAAGATTTACCAATTTTTCATCTTTTGTGAAAGGTGATGGACATGAAATGCAAGGAGAACAGGCAAACTAGCATTGAAGTGGCAGAAGAGAATGAGAGTCACAACCGTTCATTCCTTGCACAGAGCATTGGAGAAGATGGTGGTACCCGCTAACTTTGGGCTGACTGCATGAGCATGACATGCTCTCTCATTCTGCTCATGTACTCGTGCTTCCTAAGCCTCTGCTGACACCATCAATCTGCAAGCCTTCCTGTACCTCAGCCTTTATGGTTCCTTTTCTACCATCAGCAAATGTCAGACTCGGCAAGATACAGCCTGCAAAGCAATTGTATCTGGCAGTTCTCGTGAATATAGCATCTCTTGGACATGTGAGGCGCTGCAGACATGCAGTGCATTCCTTCATATGGGGATCAGTGTCTGCACCCGGAAAACTAAGCTGACAAGTACAACTTTAAAAATACAGGGATAATTTTTTGCTTTTCTCCACAACAGAAGAGAGGGGGAAAAGTAGTAATGACAGTCCCAAATCAGGAGCTGGCTATTGCTTTTTATTTAATAATTTTTACTAGTATAAGGGCATTTTATCTGCACTCTGTTCATGAGCATTTACAGCCCATGTTTTCCAGATTATTCTTCAAAGAAAAGAAGGAATAGGAAGCAGAAAACGTACCTTTTTGAATGAAAATTTATACACACATGTAATATGATATCTGAAGCATAGCTCAAGAAAAAAGGGGCAAATATCACAGGATTTGGGATTAACTGAAAAAAATTGCAAGCACTGCAAGCAGCATAACTTATTTTGTGGATTTCCCTTAGAAATTAAATTTTTTTTGTGGGTTCAGTTCTTCAGATGATGGCAATATTGAAATCTATCCAGTGGGAGCTCTAGGAAAATGTTCTGAGATTCATAAACTCATTTGGAAAGTTAAGTGTGATTTGGGGCATTGTTCCTTTCATAACAACCCGGGATTTCCATTAATTTCTCCTTTGGTTGGAGCCAAAATGTATCAGAAAAGAACCTTAGAAATAAAATCACTAAAATTAGAATGAAGTAGAGTTGGCTTTCAATTTTTGGTTCTGTTTTTACCCTATTTTAGGTAATGGATTGAGTCACTTAGCCCAGGAGCTCCTTTTCACATCTATTGACTGATGTGAATGAGTCATTTTCAGCTAACTGAATCCTAAGCATCCCTACTATTTTTTTAAAAAAGAAGTAAATAACCCTGTGGATGTTTAGCTACCAAATATATTTATTGTTAATAACTTCACAGTGGCAGCACTGTAATTAGTGACGAAATGTAGGTTTTTCTACTTGAAACTATAGGTATATTTTGCACACCAATTTCCCCTTGCAGCACATTTTATACTGTCCAGTCTACATCTATCCGGTATAAGAATATATCCAAAAACATGAATCCAGGTCCTTAATCACTTGCTAACTTCACTAATCTAATAAAGCACTTTAGGAGTGTTTATTTTTAATGACATAAAAGTGCAGGAAAATATTCTATAATATTCACATACATCCTTATTCTGGTCTTCTGAGTTTAAGAGCCATGCATTTTTTAAGGATCTTTGCATTTGGTGTGTGTAACTTTATACTTACAATTCTAAATCATTTTGAGAAGAAATTGTATTTTTAAGAATAAACTAAATGTTGCAACTTTTTTTTTTCTCCCAAGAGTAATCTCACCCTTAGCCAATCTTCCAGCAAATGATTTCCTTCTGAACCACAGATAAACCATATATTAGATTTAATGGTGTAGTTACATTTAATTCTAGAACAAGTGTGATACCAGAGGCAATCTGAAACTCAGGCCATTAATTGGATGCCGATTTTGTTTAATTTTAGTGAGAGTAAACTGCTAAGTACTGACAGAAGGCAGAAACTACTATATGCAACATTAACCTTTCTCCCGCCACGTAGGAGATGTGCCTTGGGGTAGCTGCTCCAAGGTATTGACTTAGAGTGTTGTCATTAGAAAGTTGCAGGGGCAAAGTCCAACGCACTGACACAGTTTGTGTGCACAAAGCCACAGGCTTGTCCTTTTGTTTGATCTGTAGTGGCTGGAAATCTTACATCACTCAAAGGGTTAACCTGCTTAGACACATTTGTGAATTTTAGCCACGAGGGACTTTTGTTTGCATCTAGGCAATTCTTTTAAAAACCTGCTGTCTCCGAAAAGGCTTCAGCCATGCTGACTTGCAAAGTGTGCAACGCTGTAACCCACATACCCCTCGCTCCAGCTCCTCCTCCTCCTCCTTACTGTGTAAAGGGGAGTGTAAACAATATTTTTATTTTAAAGACAGGACTTCATGATTGCTCCCGTCCTGCGTAGCTATTTAGCCACTATGCAGTCCTGGGTAAAGGTATTTCTCTTGTGAAATTTGTCACATAACACCACAGAACACTCAGTCCTTCAGAGGTCTGAAGGAGTCTGAGCTGACTAATAAAGTCACCCTTTGCACGGAGAAAATGTTTCACAATGAAATAATAAAATGGGGTTTCAGTTAGGAAAAAATGAGATAAACTAGTGTAGCAAATAAGTAAAGATTATACACGTAGGCAACCCACTGATCAAATATTTCTTAGGGCTATCAGGAATCTATCAAGGATACTGAGCCAGTTAGATAAAGAAATTACTGGAGAGTGATTTACTGAGTTGTTTAAGAGTCATGTTAGAAAGATTATTTTGCTCACAGCAATGTGCTAGCTCTGTTTTATTTAATGATTAGTTAAAAACTGTGGTAGAATATTGCACATATATGGGAGCTTCAGTCATTTATTTAACTATTGGTTACGCTTACCTCTACACTGTCAACCTGCAAATATTAATCATGTTATCAAAAGCGTAGCTTTACAAATATTTCCTCTACTCAGAGTCAGCATTAAAGAAAAACTGTACATTAAAGAAAGCACCAGCATGTCTCAGGACATTACCATTTTGGTAGGAGACTTCTGTCATTTAGACATTTGAATCACTGGACATCTGGCCAGAACGGATCTGAAAGGATTGTCCATACTTTCAGTCTCAGGAACCAAGAAATAAGGATAATTACGATGTTGATTAATTTGTCTTTGACGTATTCTGAGCATCTCCATTGAGCAGGCAAGAGGACAGGGTGCTACGGAGAAAAATCCCCAACCGGTAACTCCCTTTGCTGACGGTGGCCCCTTTCTGCAGATCACTCGTCTCCTCAGCTCTGCAAGTTCAGAGCTGCAAGGAATGGCCACTCCCGAGAACCGGCATTTCCCTCCTCAGCACTTCCCCATCTGACGCCACTGCCACCTTCTGCTTTGCTACTAGATGCAGAGGGGAGCCTTTGGCCCTGATCGGCACCTATGATTTTAGAATTTCTGAAGAGAATTTGTCTCTTTCCATTGCTACTTGCACTTAATACTTCCCTTCACTTCTACGTTTCATCGTGCGAAAGTACAAATGGGAATTTTCATTTGTGTATTTTTTAATGGACAGCAGAGGTTATTTTTTTTTTCTCCTTCTTCTTCAAAACCATAGCATTTTCCTAAGTTTTGTAAAATTAATTCAGCAGTGGTTTCCTGAAGTAAGGGAATCTAAAAAAATGAGTGTTGGTTTTCAGTCTTCAGTCTTTTTATTTTCTTTCCCAGCATAAGTTGAGACCCGAACTTATTTGAGGCCATGTTAAAAAACTTTTAACAAGACATACTTAAAAAAAATAAGAGAGGAAATGAATTTGCCTGTCTGCAAATGTAACTCATAACTAAGAAGTTAGTATTAGCATGTTTCCCACAGAGTGCTCAAGTGAAAACACTCAGTTGCCAAAGACTCCTAATGATTTCTGGTAAATCATTAACAGGTAAGATTGGCTAAATTCTGGATACATCTCATCTTCACCTTCATGATGTGAGCTTCTGGATTTTCAGGGGTTACAGGTGAGGAAGGCATTAACTCCAGTTTAGGAGCCATTTTTCTTCTAACTCGCTTTCTTTTGGCTCAGACTCTAAGCTATGATGAAGCACAAGGGCAACTTTCACACTTGCCCGTATGTGCAGTGTTAGTTTGTTAACTTTATACAGGTGAGCATGCTCATTACCGGCAAAATCACAGGAAGGGATCTCAGAAGCTAATTGACACCAGCATTGCAGCAAATCAACTTAAATAGCAAACATACATAGTATAAGCTCTGGAATGAATGCACTCTAATAACAGAAATTTCCAGGCTCTGGATTATGATGGATGTACCCAGCAGGGATAAATTACTTCTCTCCACAGCATGACTGTGCCTAGCAGACACATGCTCTGCCTTGTGTACTTTTATCTTTCACTATACTTCACAGAATCAGAGCAGCACCAACATATAAATGTTCTCGTTTGCTTGCCCCACATAAAAGACAACATGCCACTACCCTGTCCTTTGCAACACAGGGCTATACCCACTGAACTGGATGCCCATCTTCACAGGCAAGTGCACAGGCGCATTTCATTTTGCTGTTAGGTTCGCTCTGCTGTGTTTTAGTTATTCCCTTGGGGCTGCTATCTAACATAGGGGAGCTTGACAGTTAATGGATGGTGTACATTCTGGCTTCCTGAGTCTGATCCAGCAAACACATATGCAGAGTGGCTGAGCCATTTAAAAGCTAGCAATGGGGAAGGGAAGTCTGAGAAGTGATGTCTTTCTGCTATTACCGTTACTACGTAGCCATGAGTGCTTAAGTTGTGTTTTCTTGCCTCTGGTTGGAAGGGTGAGACTAAGTTAAGAGAAAAATATTGCTACAGGCCAGTGAAAATCTTGTACTTGCTGAGACCTTTTAAGGTGTGCAGTAGCCTACAAAGAGAAATAACAAAGGTGCCTTTGCTTGCAACATGTAGGTTTAGAAAGTAGAGAATGTGACAAAATGTGCAAGAATGACTCATTCTCTATTCTTAGGAAGACCTAGGTGCAATAACAAGCTTTCCCCATCTTCTAGTTTTATGATGTTAGTTCCTATTTGTGTATCTCTAGATTTAAGAATCTTGTTAGCAATCAGTTCTTAAGGAGATAATGTACTTTCTCAGTATTAGTAGGTAGAATGACAAATCAGCAGTAATATTCACCTTTTAGTTCCCAATACTATATTATTTTTGTGACAACTTCCACTTTGAACAGGCTTCTAATACAAACCCTCAGTGTCTTGCGTCATAAGACAACTAACTTCTGTCACAGGTAAGGAAGACATTTTCCTGAGTGTACAGCGATTGCCAACTACAGAATTGCTTGAACTTTCCTTTAAAGCATAGGGTAAAACCTGGCTTTGCAGAACAATCAAATAAAAACAGTTACAGTCATGAACAAGGTAATACAGAAGGCTAGAGGTATCAGTAATACTGATAGGGTCCTCCTCCATCCAGGCAACAAATAATTCAGTCGTATCTTCGGTTTTTGCAATGGGGGCATAAAGAAAGACTTGGTAGAAAGTAACCTGGTATCAAATGATCACCAATTTATTCAGTTTAACTAACTAGAAGAGAAGTAGCTTGTGGGGTGGGGAGCGCTGCATCCTTTCTCATTATCACTCCTCAGTGTGGCATGGGCACCAACCCATGTGCTGGCACAGCAGCTGCACCACGAGGCAGCCACCACCCCCACCAGCACAGCTGCATCCAAGCTTGTAAGGATCTCAATTTCAAAAGGATAAACTTTGAAAAATTAAGGAAACTAGTTAATGAGGTCAACTGGATTAAAGAGCTTAGGGATTTTAATGTGGAGAAGGCGTGAAATTTCTTTAAATCAAAGGTGTGAAAACTGTCTGGAACTTGCATCTTAATCAAGGGGAAAATCTTGTAGGGAAGGGCTCCAGAGCTGACTGGATAAATAACCACTTCCGAAAGGGCAGGAGAAATAAGCAGAGAGCCTAAAGGGATAGGGAGTATTCTATGTCTGAGAGGCCAGGAAATAGAGAAGTAGAGATAAGTGCCAAAAGTCAAGCTGAATTAGACCTTGTAAATTAAAACAAACAGCATAAAGTTGTTTTTTTCTTTTTTTTCCCCAGCCATGATGTATAAATATAAAAGAGAACAGAGGAGGAGAAGCTCAACCGCAGTGTAATGAATAGGGGGTCAAGAATAAAATGATTCATGTGTGGCATCAAATTTACATCAAATGTATTGTTTTCTGTAAGGACGGAAGTGCTGACTATGGGAGGTGAGGACAGGCTGGAAATTAGAATATCCAGGCTGAAAGTAGGGCTAAAAGCCCAATGCAATTATGTCACATAGGCCTAAGCATTTCCATCCCAAAAATACACAAATAAGTGAGTACGTGAAAGCGCAGGTACAATGGCAGTGATCTAAGCGCATCTGTCAAGTGGAGTGACAAAGTTCCTGACAGGGATCGGCAAATAGAGCCCTTACATTTTAGATGATGGTGGGGACATAAGATAGCTTAAACACTGGAGGCCCATTAGTCCGACTGCAGTATTACACGAGGCTATAGGGAAAGCCTTGAAAGCAAAATTAAGGAACAAGGGATAACACATAAAACACAACATGGACTTTCCAAAGGGATGTCTTGCCAGACTAACTTGATCTGTTTCTTTGATAAGATGACTGATTTCCTAGACAAGGGAAATGCAGTAGGTCTAATCTATCTGGAGTTCAGTAAAGAACTTGATTTAATGCCACTTGCAAAGCGGTTCAATGAAGTTTAGTAAAATGCAGGTAACCAGGCTCCCCAAAATAAGAAAGAATAAATATCAGTAAGTCTGACACAAGAGCAACCTGCTCTCCCTTCCCCCCTGAATCAGTTCATACTATTGGAAAAAGCAAAAGTAAACTAAAACCATCATACTTCAATTTTGTTTTGCACTGTAAAACAGAGCTAACTGATATTGAGAGAAATGTGTGTTGCATTAACCAATTTCATGTTATATTTATTAATGCACTAGCTGGACACAATATTGCTTGTTTTTCAGTAGAATTAATGAAACAAAATGAAATTATATAATTAGAAAAATATGTTCATTTTATGTGCATCATATGGAAAATAGGAGAAAAATGGTTATCTACCCCGGTGCCCAAACTAATCAAGCATAGTAATAGATTGCAGAAAATCCATGTTTTTGTTTAAATGTATTAACTAGAGAGGCCAATTGAGATTACTATAGGCAAGCCATCCCTGGACACTGTCTCATTTACAGCACTGCCTTGGAGAATAACGTGCTGGTGCATATTTCTGTGTTGTTGACTATGGTTCCACTCACTCTCCAGCTGGGAACATGTGCTCAATTTTTTATTGGAAATGGGTGTTTTCATGCTTCTACTTTCTCTGTTTACCTGAGTGTTTGCATGAAGTCTATCTAATTTATGGTTGGAGGATTGATTGTGCTCAGAAGAGTTCTAAACACTTTCGGTGAATCAGTCTTGTTCCTTGGTTAAAAAGAAAAAAAAAAGAAGAAAGAAAAAAAGGGGGGGGGGGAAAGAAATAAAAAGAAAACAGAAAAAAGCCTCTTTGTGTGTAATGTCACTTCTCACAAAGAGTCTTTTCCTTCCCTTTCCCGTATTACTTAATAGTGTTTGGTATATCTGCATTTTTAAAAGCCTGGACTGGGGGAAATAGTCAATGGTATTGTGAAATTTACCTTCCTTAGCAACAATTCCAGAACACAGATCCATAAAGAGTTTTTCTCCTGCTATAGTCTCCCGCATGTGGGGACAGAACATGTGATGGGGAATCCTGACTATTTTTAAAGTACTTAAAGCTTGCTAAAACACTTTGTAATTCACTTGCTTGCTGGAGATGTTCTGATGCAGATTATGTTTCAACGGATAGTGATTTGTGAATAAAGACTTGGCAAACAGTTGGGAGGCAGAGATGTGAAACAATCATAGCCTTGGCTATTGCATTAGCCACGTTTTAATGATTTTTTTTCTTTTAGAGGGAAGCTCAGCAAAATTATAATTTCTTTAATAAATAATTAACAGTGTATTATTTCAATAAATAAATTAGTGTTTATATAGTAAAGAATACAAATGTTTTGTGCATACATTCTGACCTACTTCTCCAGTCCTTCTTGGCTGTTTCCCAAAGAATTATTTTTAAAAATTAATGATGAACATCAAAATATTTCTGTTTATAACATCATATCAATGGTAGTTAAATCTATAAAATAATTCAATCGTTTATCCTTCTTATCTTGGGAATGTTTAATCAAGCTTGATATTTGCTTTAAATTAGCACTGTCAAATGTACATTTGTATAAAATCTCCCAAATCATGAAAGATTTATAATTTGAAATGTATTTGGATTATTCTCTAGTTAATCAGCTAGATAAAAATTAGTGGTACTGTAACTAGAACAATTAATTGGATTTAAAAAAATAAAAAATAACTGGCACATGCTACTTCATGTACTGCTTCACTTTGGAAACACAAATAATATCTTAACTACATGAAAAGAATTTTGTGAACTGTTCACTAAATCCTAAATCCCTTAATTTGTCTTTAACTGGCGAAAGTTGTGTTTTTTCTGAGGGAGTTTTGAACCAGAAAGGGAGGAATGCGTTCTTCAGGTAATGATTCTATAAAAATATTTATGTGTTACAGCTCAGTAAAACACATATGCATCAAACCACAGATGAAACTTTAAGTATAGAGAATTCCATATTTAGTTTAAGTTTAGGAGTGGGTATTCCTTTATTTGACATTGTCTTAGAGGTTTCCAGGAGGTGAGGGCTACCTACAGAATATACTAACTGTGCTCTGTACATTATTTTAGTTAAAAACCCTTATCTGCTTAGCATCACTAATGATCAAAATCAGCTTGTAAGTAAAGCACCAGTGGGCGGGCTTTGCTGTACATCCCTGAGAAATGACTTCACTGATGACTTGCAGAGACTGCCCGATGATCAGTATACCCCATTTCTGTGACGGCTGGGCTGGACTGGTAGGGTAATGGCAGCATGGAAAGCTTCAAAGACAGTACTACCCATTTCTGGGCTGTCCAGAAGAGTTAGCCACGGAGCAGGAGTTTGGTGTCTGGCAGGTAGACTCAAGGGGAAAGAGGAGGTTTAGAAGAGAGGTGCATGGCTCTTCTTGCTTGGGAGAGACTAAAGGAGTTGAAAGGTACTGGCATGGAGGAGGAGAGGCTTAAAAATATCCTCTGCTCTTTACACTGAAGGCATGCCAGAATTTATAGGTTCTGGAGGTTTCGGAAAAGAATGAAGAAAAATACTAAAACAGGAGAAAGTGAACAGGATGGTCTTACATCGGTAGCCTGGTCCTCATCCCAGATCCCAGCATCTCTCATGCCAGCCTATATATCCCAGGACTGTGAATATACTTCTGTCTGTCTCACAGTGTGTTTGTTTAAAGGAAACCATCAGGGGAGCTGCCATCTGGGTGAGCAGGACTTCAGCCTTTGCCAGGGTTTCAGGAGACCACTGAGATAGAAATAATCACTGATGTGCCACATCTCTTGTGTCCTCCAGAACTGTTGCTATTTCTCGCTGCTATGAGCAGGTATTAATTTATTATCCTTGCACTCCACTGAACCCCCCAATCTCTTTCCTTATAGTCCAAAATGTTAAACTGTAAAACGTAGGTCTCCTCATTCACAGCAGGATGTGCTTTACTCATTCTAGCGGGCTAGCTATGCTTTGTGCTTTTAAATTATTTAGACCTGCCAGATAAGTCAGAATCTGTTTCATCTGAGCCTTGCCTTGTACACTATTTTTTCATCTCACAATACTGCCATTAGTCATCACAGGTAAGCTTACAGGCTAATACAGCCCCTTCATTCGCCTTCTGGCACTGGAAATGCTGCCTTGGGCCTAGAGCATTGGAAATTCTTCAGAGATGTCCTGAGTCCTCCAAGGCGGTTCAGAAAATTCTCTGGAGATCTGGGAAATAAACAAGAAAATAGCATATAAGGTAGATGGAATTTCCTATAATCATTATATATACTGGGTAAGCTTTGTGCAGTCAGGTCTAGGTTTCATAATGTGAAAATGACTATGGATTTTCATTTGTGAAAGTATGTTAAATATTCACAATGCTGACTAAAATGGATTTTTCTGAACCCCAAAGTAAAGCAAGCGCCTATAATAATAATGGCCTTATACTATTGAAATGATGGAAATATGGATCTGGCTTTCCTGAAGGAGCAAGGAGAAGGCTGAGTTGTTGCAAGGGATATCATCTTACAGCCACAAGAAACTTAAATAAGGCAAGGACTCCACCAGGGTCCCTTTGCACTGCTCTGGTAGTGTACAGGAACTATAAACCTGTCCTAAGTAGGCAAGGGAGTATTTTTGGACTGTGCAGTATGGCCAGGCAATGGGAGGTATATTGCTGTGCCGCTCTCCTCTGGCTGGTGAAATGGCTCCTTAGCGGAAGGAGACCGTGAAGTCTTGAATATTGAGTGTGCAATTTGGATCATCTTCTTGCTCCTTGACTAGTGGAATTATGTCTTGTGCATTTACAGTGGGTGGTTAAACATTGGAACAGGCTGCCCAGGGAAGTGGTGGAGTCCCCATCCCTGGAAGTATTTAAAAGACGTGTAGATGAGGCGCTTAGGGACATGGTTTAGTGGGCATGGTGGTGTTGGGTTGACGGTTGGACTCGATGACCTTGGAGGTCTCTTCCAACCTTAATGATTCTATGATTCTACAGTGAATGCCAATGCCTTTTTCCTGGCTCTGTGATCTCATGTGTTATCAATAGCTTCTGGACAGATGAAAGATGCCCTGCTAGATGCCCAGGTCCCACAGCTGCAGCCTAGCACACACACCTCTGCCTTTCCATGTGGTCCAAGTGCAGTCCTAGCTCAGCCTTCAGAGTCAAATGGCTTGGAGAAGTCTATCAAATGGTGTGAATTGCAGTGAGGGCTGAAGTTGTCTCTAACCAACCTTAAATCCTGGAAAATCCCAGGGGACGCAAAATAATTTCTATTTACTTTCTGGTTCGCTACCCAAAAAACCTGATTGGATGTAAGGGCTGTGGCTACAAAATGGAAAGCTGCAGCCTGGCCAACCTGAAATATGAATGTTCTGCCTTGAAAGTATGGTGTTGGTGGGACATGATGGTGCCTGCTGAAGGCACATACTTGCAAGGAGCAAGGGAAGGCACAATGTTTGTCCTGAGCAATCTGATCTGCTCACAAGAGGAAATCATGCCCACAGCAGAAAAATGCCTTGAAAGCATTTTTCAGATACCTTGGGAAGATGCTTTATTAGATAGTTTGTGGAAAACTAGTTTATGCTCAGATCTGCATGAGGTTTCAAAAATGATTAAACAGGAAAAACCTAGCGCTTCCATGCTAGGTGAGGGCTGCCACGTCCTCAGATGTGCTTCTCCTTTGTTTTCTTGAGCGTGAAGGATTACCACCTGCAGACAGACTGCCTTTCAATCCCTTCAGCTTTGGAGGGCTCCTGCACGCCTCCCTGCCCTTCCCCGGTAGGCAGCTGCATGTTGTGTGCAGGGACCTTGCTGGGTGTCCCAGGCTGGTTGACCTCACGGGTCTCCTTGGAGTTAGAAGGCACAGTGTAAATGAGGAGAGCTCTAGCCCTCTTATACTTTAGGCAATACAGAAATATCCATGTGTATCCTCTACTGCTGGAAAGGAAAAGAAAATCTCACGTTATCTTGTTGGTAGAGTGCTGCCTGGGGTCTGCTGATCTGGCAAGCTGTATTTTTCATGGCAGTGAGTTCTCATGTGTTTTATCAATACAGAAGAATGCTGGAGGTTCATTTGGGTTTTTTTTCTTCATTTTCCTTGTTTTGACTTCCTAAAAATTCAATGAATTTTTTTCAAAGGAAAGATAGACGTTCGTGTTTTTGAGATCAATGGCAAGATACAATGGTTCAGTTTTCTTCCTGGTGTGTATTTGCTCTGTGGTATGGCAACCACTGCACCACAGCTGCTTCCCAGCACTGCTGCTCCCCAGACTTTCCTTATTCCTAGCCACCTCTTACTAAGACTTCTCACCTCAGTAAGCCCCAAAAATGAGAACATTCCCACTGTTTTTTTTCATGTAACCGCACAAGGGAGGGCTGTACATCAGCAGCAAGAGGCTGCAGTACTAGTCCTCAGGAAATACCACAAAGCAGAAATATTTATGTATGTCGCAGACACTGGTGCTCTGTCCTTATCACAGTAGCTTGGGCTGGAGACCAAGACATGGCACACATTCTCTCTCTTCCCAGTGATATTAAGGTCAGAAAGCAAAACATGAGCTTGGGAATTAAGCTTTGGAAAGAGATGCTGAGAGGTGACTTTCTATCTCCCGTCCCCATCCTCTCCACTTCACTAGCTGAGCACCCAAATCTGCTGCCCTCCAGCTGGAGGAAGGACTCTGCAGACCAGGGGGTTTCTACCACCGTGTTACACTTCAGCTGCCGTGCAGAGTTCTCAGCTTTCAGTGAGAAGTTATTAATGCTGTGACATTTGTGCTGCAGCCATCGATCAGCTATGGAGTGATTTTCTTAGCGATTTCCCGGTCAAGCAATCCCTAGATAATTTAAGAAAACATGACATAGTTGTGCTTCTTTCTGCTGCTTATGTGACATGATTGTTTTATTGGCAAGGATAAAATCAACACCAAAGCACACCCACAGTTCTTTGCAAGTTTTGGAGATAAATGTATTTTTGGTCCGTGATTTTTTTTTTATTTCACTAATGTGTCTATAAAGGCAGGTTTTATTCCCTGGATGCTGTATGTGTTATCTCTCTATTAGACCAGCAGGCCTATATTACAACTGTGGGTTTGGATCTCGATTCATATGTTAAGTCTCACTAAAATTCAGGGCCTCTGGGCAAACTGGGGTTTGGGTTTTTCTGATGGCCATGCCTGTTCCCCTTTTTAGAGAAAGAACAGCTCAAAATCTACGTACAATTAGATTTCCCAGCGCATAGGTTAGCTTTCTTTCCAGTCTTCATGCTAGTGGTATTTTGATATTGGATCCTGCTTCTGTTGTAATTCATAGCCTGGACAACTTCAGTCATCCACCAATCGTCTGTCTTTATTTTGTTCCTGTTTTATTGGACCTCTCTGCAATTGAAGGAGAAAGAAGGTGGGCTTTCAAACACCAGACAGTCTTTACCTTTATTATCCACCTTCACATTTCATCTGGTACTTTTGGTTTTCATCAAGGGAAGAGGTATAATGTATGCACCATCATATATGAAAAAAGAATCAAAAAGTGTGTGGCAGCGGTAACCTGTAGTCTGAAAATGTTTTGGGGGAGTTATGTTTGAGGGAGCGGACATTTACCTGGGCTGTTTGTAGCAGTGGGCAGAGCTGCATGGTGGCTGGGAATGGACCGGACAGCCTGCAGAAACTGTTGGTATTCACGCATGCTGGAAGAGCAAGTGGGATGAAGAACACCAGCCAAAAAGCTGCAGGGTAGATATCCCTGACACAATTACACAGCAAACTCATAAATGAAACTTAACTCAGAGATCATACAAAGTGTGCTTAGTTCACAGGTTTCAAAATAAATTATTTCAGCTGTTTAATTTGGTTTTTGTTATTTCAAATTAATTTAAGCAAAGGTTTTCATCTGAGGAGCATGCACTGTCAAATGAAAGCAAAACTTTACCTAGGTGCTTCCAGAGGAGATTGAATGTTTTCCATTTTATAAAAGTACAGTGCTAAAAATGTTTATTCCTTAATACTCTGTTGCCCATAAAGTAACAAACACAACTACAGTATTTCAAAGTTTATTGCTCTGGGTAGACTTGGATAAAAGGCCATATGTTTCCAGCAGGGTCTCTTCAGACCAATAAATGTAATGTTGTTTTGCTCATTCAGAGCAGAGAGGTTCAACTGTATAACCATTTCAGTTTACTACAGAAGCTTTACTAAAGAAGCTTTTACTGTAAAAACGCACCTTTATCCATGGGGGTACTTGCTTTGTTTCCATAACACTAATAATGTCTTCCTTCTTTCTCGGAGTGTTTAAAGATGATTATTACAGCTGGCTGGCACTGCCTCTGAATGCCAAAGCCTTCCCAGCCTTCTTAAAAATTCTGTACTGGGTATTATTCATTTAGTTTTTAATTATTAGCATTTATATCTGTTTTTATATCTTTTGCATATCATTCAGCTGTTCAAAGGGAGTATTCCCACGCTGCCAGTCTGAAGAGCTTCTGTTTGAAGGCACCGGCAGCCCAGGGAACCCTCCCATACGCTGTCTGTGGCCAACCCAAAGAGCTGACGATTGGGTTCTGGCAGTGCACATTAAACTGATACTATTTTGGAGTCACTTTATCTGTGATCTTAAAATAATGAGCTCAAAAAGATTATTTCAGTGTCTTTCTAATAAATTATGCTTGCTTTGGTCTCTCTGCTATTTCTTTTTACTTATACATGCTTTATTTTTCATTACATGTTTACCCTTTATGGCCTGATATTCTATTTTCTAAATAAGCCGAAGGCTGTTGTGATTGTTATGGCTGGGAACCTCCTGCAGAGGCTGCTAGAGAGATAAAGTGCAATTACCAGCATTAGCCGGATAACATAAAAACTGTGTTAGATGACATCTAAAACATTTTTCAAATGAATTACTCAGAATTTCCACTACCCCCTCCCCCAGTTTCTTTGTACTTAGAGAAGTAATTTAATCCATAGCTTAAATGGGATGTAAACAAAATTTTTGTGACTTTCTCTTTCTCCCTCGGTTTCAGGGTCAAAATTAAATTCCATTTTAAAAAAATTGGCCTTTTGATATATACCCGTGCATTTTTAAATCTCCAAGGATAATCTCTCTGCCAAGTCTTGATTTCCACTGTTCTAGCTTATGCTAGCTTCTTTTGTTCTCATTTTTATCTTTTTTTCTAAAGGGTCTGTTCACATTGTACACGTTCATGCTACGTGTATGTAAGATCTAGGAACTTTAAAACCTACTGAACTACTTCAGTGCCTATCTGTAAACTCCTACCAACTTCACCAAAATACTTAAGACTGATCCTGGTAATTCCTCTACTGCAGGAATTACTGCAGTTGCAGTGTTAAACTTAATTTGTATTAGACATCAGAGAATCAACATTTAAGTTGTGGGGAAGAGGGAGAGACCTTCTAAAAATTAAGGACTTCTATAAAACTGTAGTTTGCACTGTATTACAAATCAAACAATCCAATCTTCAATTAGGTTTCTCTGTCCTGTGTATTTTTTATTTTCTATTGGAGATCATACCTTGACTTACATTTTTGCTATGATTAGGTCTGTTTGCTGTTTTCTCCCCTATGGATTATTTGATATCTAGGCTTGGCTTACACTGCAGCCTTAATATAATTAGGTAAAAAATGTCAACCAAGACAATTTCTTTTGAAACCAGTCTGTCTTAGTTCCACTGTTCACACAACTCCTTAGTTCCTTCCATTTAGTTTCCAATTTCCTCTAGCCCTTGAATCCTCTAGCCCTTGGGTATCTTTATATCACATCATCATCTGCAGACTAGAAAACCCTTTCTGTATGATAGATATTTTGTTCTAGATATGTATTTAACTTGAGAAGTTGAATAGCTTGTCTGATGTTTCACAAAAGGTAAGCTTCTGCATGGGTGTTAGTTCAGAGGAGTTAATGAACCACGAATGTGCACACCTGTATACCAAATACTCATGTGAACCGAACTTATTCTACCTTGCCCCACTCATTCTGTCTGCACACTTGCCATCACTCTTCACAATGAAATATATTGAAAACTTAAGTTTATGTGATTTTTTAAATGTTTTTGTCTTCTCTAGCAGCAAATTTTTGACCAGCTGCAATTAGTGACTGAACTTGCAGAATAGCATGCTGCCTGTGTTTCGTTTCTTGCTTTCTTACTGCTTTTTTACCTAATAATAGAGTGTTCTGTGGGACAGAATAGTACTCTCTGATTTCAGAATTTTTTTTGTGGGTGTTACTGCCTGCTGCAGTTGCTGTGCCTGCATAATGAACTGCAAAAGCCCCACTGTGTGGGTGCAGCATAGGTCAGCAGAATTAGATTTTCTGTTGATGAAGTATCACCAGTTTCCTGAATGTAAGTTGAACTGGCTTCAAATAGTAAGGCTCTGTTGGCTGTGGGGTTTCATTTTTAGGATTTTGTTCCCCAAGCACACCTGTAACAGTAGTATATTCATGTAGCCTTGCCCTTTTTATTTACTGTCATTTAAATGGATCTATTTATAAAAACTAAATCTGGCTAGAGTAAACATCAGCCATGGCCAATCTTCAGTGCATTCCTTTGTACTCACAAAGGAAAAATCATTAGAAACGCTTATAAGATCAAAACTTGAAGTCTTTGCATTATGTTACAGATATCTCAAGTGGTTTTGTGTTGCTCAGAAAGCTCACAGGGATGTTGTGTGGACATGATCCACTTGCTGGATTGCAATGAAAGATGCTTGAGTATCTGGCACGTGCCAATGAAATGGTGTAGAACCCCATTCTTTCTTTCTTGAGCCACCAAGTGCTATTTTTGTCTTCACAACAGGTAGCTCCTCTGTTTTTTTGTACGTCATGGGGATCATTTTTCAGAAGAAAGATCCTAGTCAGATTCTAATTTCATTATTTCCATTATTACTTTTATCATCCTATGACATTTCAATATCAATTTGAAATGCTTTGTAACTTTGAGGCAAGTGGCACTGTGTAGCATCTTTCAAAGGAGAGAAATCGAAAATTAAGTGTACGTATTAATTTTGTAAAACCGACTTGAAATGTTGTTTTAATAGTTTTAGATACATGTTGTTTTTACCTGGCTGCTTTCAGTGACTGGAATGTTAAAAAGGGAACAAATGTTCAAGCCTTTTTTACAAGTCCTTGAAATTTTTGGCAGTCATGCCAAATCAGATTATGTAGCAAAAAAAATGCACGTGTTGTACCAGAGATAACATACGGTACATATGGACATCTACATATACTAGAAAAGAAAGTGTACTTCAAGTCTGTGCAGCAATGGTTTCCTGAATGGGAGAAATGGTACCTACAGAAGCATATGGTACTTCCAAATTTCCACTCTGATATATCTAATTCCATTGTGGCCATTGATAGAGAGAAAGATGGGGAAAGACAAATTTATGTACCAGTCAGGATAGGATATGAAGAATACTGGTATATTGGAATTTAAGAGAGTATTTGAGCTCAGGATACTCTAACATGAAGAAGTAAGAGATGTGGTACCAAGCTGGTAGAGAGGTGAAAGCCAGCAACATGTAGAAAAAAGAAAATTTATCTCTAAGAGGAACTGGTTCAGAAATGTCATTTACTGTGCCTAGTTAACTTACTAGTGCTTTGAAAATCTGAAACGTGTGTGATGCACACCATCAAATAGGAGATTTCTTGAATTACAGTTGTATGCTAATTACTCACTTTAGGCAGTGGTTTGTCTGAAGCAGTAAATGATCCTAGACTTTTTGTCTTAGCAAGAAAAAAATCTTACCACTAAAATGTTGGGGACTGTTAGTCACCAGTGCAGGAATTGCCACTTTTCTAAACCTTGAATAGAAATGTATTCAATAAAAAGAGACACAATGACAGATTTATAAAAGCAACGTTCCTTTACATAATGGATTTTCTATTCTAATGTTTCTTTACTGTAATCCTTTAAAATTATGCAAAAAATTTTATTATTTAAGTGATAGTAAAGAATTCATTAAAAGATTAATAGTTCTGGTTTACCAATTCGCTTACCAGGTCACTTAATTATTTAGTTCATTAATTCTGTAAATGTCAGACTTACCATGACCTCCAGTGATTTGCATAAGTAAGGTTATAGTTCTACCAGCAAGTGTCGTCTAACAACTTCAAACAAGAATTTGGCATTATTTTTACATTTCAAATGAAAGAAAGTGTTTGTGTCTACATACACACGCATGTATATAAAGATGGGAAAACCAGTCTAGTTAATTGATCTATCAGCATTAAGAATGGTTTGGGGGGGGATATTTTTTTCCAGAGCATCAAGAAGATAGCCTCCAAATTACACTATATGAGTGGGACTTCTTTCAGGAGCCACATTTCCCATTTAAAAAAACCCAACAACCAGTCTTTCAAGGAAATACGAAGTCTTCTAAAGCTTCATTTATTTATTTATTTATTAAAAAGTATTACTCGTTGGAATAGTGAGATGATGGTTCACTGCAATTATCAAAAGGATCCTAGTACTGAGGTGACATTTCAAGTAAACCAAACATTCACACTATGCTAATGTGATCCCAACACTAGCGCTTACATATATGTATACTTACGTACACACACACATATATATGTGCCTAAACATGCCTAGAGGTACAGGAGAAATACTTGTAAGAACATTGGAATTAGTCTAAGTAGCCATTAGCTGTTATTTAATCTTCAGTAGTAGCCATCAAGGCAAGGCACTGTACAGTGTGGCATGATGAACCTTCCTTTTGCATAGGTGAAGTTTTCCATCCACTTGGTAAGCCTGAGTGGAGAACATCAATAGCTGGTCATTATGCACCATGTAAAATAATTTGATGCCCTATGATGCATACAGGCTAAGTAAGGCCGTCTTAAATAATTTTTATTGTGGAATGATTTCTTCCATTACAGATTCTATGCACTGTAAAATAGCATGGGGCTGTAACAGTCACAAGCCAGTGTGTACTCATGTATCTTGCTGCAGCGAACGGTTCAATGTGAAAATGAATCCTTTCTGGCAGACTAAACTCACGGCCCTCTGTATTAGTGGCATCTGCTCTGTTATGTGAATCAGCCTTACTCTTAGTGGGTGCACGCCAAGCAAGTAGAGGTTTCTAGGGGGCAATACATATTCTGTTCAGACCCACTCCCGCAGCCCCCGTGAGTGGATCCATTAAGTACAATTAGTCTTGTAAATAAGGGCCACAGTATTAAGCCCTTCAGGCATTATTTTTTTTTCTTTTTGACAACACATAATCAATTTTCTGACAGCTTCCCTGACATACAATCTTATTTCCTGATAAACAAAGTGCAAGGATTATAGCTAAGATGATGTGAAAGCCAGTAAAGCACGAGGTGCTCTTACACAAATTAGACTCATTCAGATCTGTGGAGTAAATAGGTGTAAATAGAAGGAGAATAAGTCAGTGTTATGTATAGATAAAGGAGTAAACTTGTAAACATGTGAGCTTTAGAGACAAGAATCTTTGGGTTTTTTCAGTTAAGACATTTGCATGTGTTGGACATTTCCTGCTGGAATAAATTGCATCTTTTGCAGTGTCAGTAATTTTGGGAACAACAGTGTGAGTTTTTGTATGGTCTTGGGAAACGCTCAGTAGTTGTAGTACAAAGAAATGTAGAGTGGAAGTTCTGTGGATTAATCAGCTACTATGTGATTTCCTGGGATCGTCTGTGTGTGTTTATGGACAGAGAGGTAGGGACTGGGCTGATCTCAGTGACTTTGGGACACAAATGGGCCATAAAACTCCTATATACTTTAAAAAGTTTTATTATGTTAAAATGGGATCTTTAAAGGGAAATAGCTGAACAGAAAAAAAGTCAGTGTAATGTCATCTAATGAATCACCACAGAGCTGGCTCTGAATAGGACCTGGAATTTATAGACATTCAACAATGCTTGCGGGCAAACCAAAGTAATCCTCAAAAAATGGCAGATGTCCTATAATCTGATCCTGTTTTACTTACAGCTAAAAGGTCAGGTTTTTGTCTGTTTGGTGGTGCACAACAGTTACTCAAATATTTTTACTAGCTCTGAAACCTTTTGGGGAGAAGAACACAAACCCAACCATACTGAAAGCATTTAAAAGTGTTCAAACATGATTACTTATAAAATACTGTAGCCAAAATAGTTTTAAATTTGCTGCCATATTTCATAGTTTAATCAATGATTTATTGCTTAATTGGGCACTTGCTTTTAAAAAAAAAACAGCAACAAAAA
Organism: Pygoscelis adeliae; assembly: GCF_000699105.1. Taxonomy (NCBI): domain Eukaryota; kingdom Metazoa; phylum Chordata; class Aves; order Sphenisciformes; family Spheniscidae; genus Pygoscelis; species Pygoscelis adeliae. The sequence continues at coordinate 1,693,947 of NW_008824806.1, read as the reverse complement.
TATTAGTGTAATAAAGACAAACCTTTGTGACATTACATTAGTCTTTAAATCCTAGAAATCTGAGGGTTGGATCCATCCAGTCATGGTATACAAATCTGAAGATCCTGTACTAATCAACCACAACAGCAGATTGTAAAAATCACCACAAAATCCGACAGAGTATGACAGCACTAGTGGTCTTGCTTGAGCTTCTGGTGCTTCAGTTCTTCCTATGTGTTGTACCTGTGTTAGCAAGGAGGTTCTTTATGTAATCATATGAACAGTAATACAGCTGGTGAATAGGACTGAGTTTGTTAATGTCTGATTTAAAATTAAACCAGCTGCCTTTCCTTGGTTCCTCAATCATCAGTGAAAAGGCAGGTAGAAAGATGGGCTGGCAGCAACCTCCCCCATTTAGGTGAAAGGAAACAAGTTCGGTGGGATTGTTGCCTTACCCTACAAAAAATACTGGCTGATATAATCCCCAGATGAGTTTACTGGTGAGTAGTGTCTCAGTTAAACTTTGTGATTTGTCATTTTCCTACATACTTTGAGCAATGACATGAATACTGCAAACAGAGTGGCAGAATACAATGCCAAATCCTCTGCAGCTCAAACTAGTTGCTGTAATGTCCTATGGTTAATAAGCATTAGTTTTCTGACTTTACAGAGCTCACACGTGCAGAAATCCTCTGAATTTTCCTGACTCCTAGGGCACGTAAGAACAGCAGCATTGTACTTAAATCTGTAACTGTTTGTGGTATATTGGCTTTAAGCACAAGGACTGAGGTGATACTGCACATTCAAGAACAGAAATAGTCCAGATACAGAGTTTGCAAGGCAGCCTCTTAGCTGCTTGCAGATGCAGCTGGTTTGGGTTAGAGGCTGCAGCTGAAAATGAAGTGTGGTTGGATGCAGCTTCTAAATATCGGGCCAGAACCCCAGCTGATGTATACTGGCACAGCTCCGCTGAAGTAGTTATGGTAGTTTATGCCAGTTAGGCTCTTGCGCAAGAGCTTTTCTGATGTGCTAACTTGGTGTTGTTGGCATTTGTCTTTATTGCTCTTTTGATCTAGATAAGATAATCCTGATTTCTTAAAAATGCAACATTAGCCTTCCCAATGCAGGGGCTGTTTGTACATGTGACATTATCAAAGTAAAAAAAGCTGTCAAAACAATAATGCTACTTCAGTGTAGGAGAAACCTCATGCAGTCACTTTATGTTGAATTATCCAGCTGTGTTGCAAAAGATAGTAGTGTTTGGATTAAGCGAACTGTCATTTGTAGGGTGTATTTTGAAATATGTGTATTTTGAAGGTGATGGACATCAACGTTTCATCAGCTTTGTATTACTGAAAAATCTGGGGATTTCCTAATGACTGTTAATAGCCAATGAGCATATATTCTTCACTACTTACTGGCCAGTAGATTATTATGGAAATATGCTTCCATCTATTTCAGGAATACAGATCAGGTCAAAACTCTGTCTCCTCTGTTACTGTGGTCAGTATTAGGTGTTTCTGATGAACAACTAACTACTCAGGCTTCCTGACGCTAATAGTGCTTTGAAATGTGAAGATTTAATAATGCTTGTAAATTATGCAGTACACAAACTTCAACGTTATAAATTAAAAATTGAGACATTGAGACATGTCTGTATGCTGTTTACCTTTTGTTCTATATCATGTAAAACGTATCTTCTCAACACGTATTTCAGGTTGTTGGTATAAAAGGATTTTAATTTTTTTTTTATGATGAAAACTGAAACTTGAAGCAAAAATATTTGTTCTGAAGAACTGGAAATATCTGACATATTCAATTCTATTTGGAATGATAGAGATACAGCACTACAAAATAATCGTAGGATTAGTATTCAGCCTGTGACTATTCAGACTATTGCTCAGATAAAATGACAAAAACAAATGTGAAAGTTCTATGAAAAAACATCCAAGGCTGTGAAAATCTAAGTACAGGGGACATATTCCATAGTATCTATTCCCCATCTTTCTATGGTTTAATCAAATACCATGTTAATAACTCTGATACTGTAAGACCTTTTACTAGCTTGCTCTGATGTTTTTCTGTCAAGGGCTAACTAAGAGTTTTAGCTCTCCAAAGAACAACATAACAAAGATAAGGCAAATGCCAGGAAATGTATTCATTAAATAGTCAAGAGAATGCCAAGGACAAGCTCACTGTATAATGTGTTAGGAGAACATCAATATTTGAGAAAAGGAAGATGCTGCTTTGGTATAACATATTTGTGAAAACTGGAATAAGCATGTTTTAAGCAAGGCTTCTCTTTAATTATTGTCTGAGTTTCACATAAAGTCTGCTTCATCAACTGGATAAATATTTGACTGCTGTTCAGTAAATTGCATTAGTTTACTTTAACTGTATGCTCAGCCTTATTCAGGCATCCTACATTAGGCAATGTAGTGTGTAATGCATCTCTGCAGGTGACCAGAGCTATTCTCTGTATGAGGTAAATTAAAACTCATATTTTAAAAATTAAACATTCTTGCACTTCATGATTTCAATATTTAATTATAACCTGTGTCAGGGCCTAATCTCTGACTGAGTCAGGCATGAAATTAATCAAAAACGAGGCAAAAGCTTAGCAGTTCTACTGCACTGTAAAAATATTTTTTTCAGCAATTCTGTGATTCTTACAGAAGTTTCATGAGAAAGATGCTGGTGAGTATGTAGTTAGGGCAACAGTTAAAAGGTTAGTAAGTAGCCAAAATAATGATGATTTTTGTTAGTTGCCTTGGAAAAAAACCTGGCAGAACAGTTTACTCCTGAGATTGTGAGCACACTGAGGATGTTGTAACATTACAGACATGATCAGCAAGGAAAGAAATCTTTGACTCTTTCTAAATCTATTTCAGGAAGAAAACCCAACTACATTAACAAAGCACAGCTTTGACATTCTCATGGAAGTTGCATCAGGCGACTAATATAGGAGTAGATTATTTTATGTGAAGTTAAGTATACTGCAGCTACAGAGAGTGCAACTATATTTTACTTTGCAAAGTCCTTGTGCAAATTAATTTGCTGCAAATGGACTATTTGTAGTTGTATTTTTCTGACTGAAGGAAAAAACTGCTGCAGAGCAGTGAGTTTCTTTTTCACTGTGCATAATAACCTTATCTTTCCCCCCTTTTAATCTGCTTTTTTAAACTCAGCAAGTTCAGCACCAAACTTTGTAGCTGAGAAACAAAGTAAATGGTGAGGTGCCGAAAAAGGCTGAAAATAGTTCTTGAAATTTTACAAAGTTCAAGCTTTTTCTGCAAAGTCGTGAGATTGTGCTTCGGTTTTACATGAAAAACATAGGTTCGGTCGGGTTTGGTTTGTTTTGATGAATTTGTGTATTTTTTGTGGCCTCAGCACTTCCTGAAACGAATCATCCATAAAAACAGGAAGTGCAGATGCGGCCAACAATAGTGGAAAAATTCCCAAATGGGCTCCTAAAAGCTGACTGAACTGCTTTTGGCATAACAATGTAAAGTATATAAATATGTTTGAACATACAGTCTAAATGGTAACTTTCTCCCATCCTGGCACAAAGCTGACTGGCTTCTGAAGGCAGTCAGGTAGCAGGACTGGCAATTATTTTATCTAGCTCAGCTCTATATTCTGCTCAGACACAGCTGCCTTTGTGGTTTTAGGCTAATCATGTGTAACCTCCTTAGTTTTACCTGTTGTAAAACAGTTCACATTGCTAATGATTTGTCTGAGAATGAGGAAGGTGTTTGGCATATGAAAAATTTCTTATTATTGCTGGAAGAAAGATTTGGAAGGCAGTAGCCGAGCACAAACTTAACTGCTGGTTTGTTTATTTGGGAGAAGGATCTGTTCTAGCAGGCACAGATCTTGAAGTGCCACATTTTAAAATTAAAAAAAATTTTTTGCAGAGTTTATTCACGTGAGCCTACTGCCCAAGACAGCCAAAAGCAAGTCTAGCCCTTGGTGATAGTTCTAACTTACACCCACTTTGTTCTTTTGTTAAGATTATCCCTTAGCCCTGGAATCACTCTGGATCTCATCACTGGGAAAATTTTACACCCATTAAAATACCTTGGCTAGTTGCAACTAGAAATCTAGCTGGCTTCGCCTAGCCAAGCTGGTGTTCTCAGGGAAAGCCTCTTGCTCCCCAGACATACACAGTATGAGATAGCTGGTGTTGATATTGTGCCACTATCATTGCTTTAAATGCAGGCGGGATCACTGCTTTCATTCTCCCCAAAATAAAGTGAGTAAATGCAGACTAAATAATTCCCTCCTCTATTCAAAAGCCAATCCAGTTGTCCTTGGGAAGCCAATTCTTCTGAGGGCTGTGATGACTTACCAGGTGGGACTTACCAGGCCTAACTCTGCCTGGGCTTAACTGAACCACATCACCTAAACAGGATTTGCACTCATTAACATACCTTCTGGTGAATCTACCAATTATTTTAATGCCACGTACTCATCCTTTATAAGTAATTTAACTTTATGATAAAATTTCAAAAATATACAGAAATACTGCATGAAAAACAAGCTATGTGATCTAGTGCACTGGTAAAATAAATTATTACAAAGTATATTTGTTTTTAATAATGTTGGACAGCTTCCATGATGTGACATGAATATTACATTTAGTCATTGAGCTGAATGTGTTAAGAACGGTTTAGCAGACTTTCTGAGTATGTATTTTTAGTAGACTGGAGTACAGTATAGAAATTCAGAAGCTTGTTTTTCAGTTGATTTAAGAACATTTTGGTCATGTTAATATACTTTTCTGATTTTCTTCAGGTTTTGTTGTTGTTGTTGTTTGAGATCTGGAGTTTCTGTTGTACTTTTGGCTACAGGATAAAATATGGTTCTTTATAGCTTTCTAATATGTAGTGAATGCAAATGATTTAAAGCAGCTTGGTGGGATTGTATTAGCCAGCATAACTCTTACTGTCACTCGTGCCTCCCCAGGTTTTCCTCACAGATGCCTCAGCTGTTGATCAAGTAGAGTCCACACAAACTCTTCAAAATCAGAACCACACCTCATGCATGCCGCTCCCTTTTCCACGTGGAGGAGAAAGATTTAGACCCAGGTCTCATCTCAGAGAAAAGATATTTCTTCAACACATTGAATAAAAATATCATTTTAGAACAGGCCGAAGTTTTACGTGAACTCATATAGTTTATTCTTTTTTAAATAATAAATGTTGTAATTCATCTTTAACTTGTTTAGAGTTGAGTTGATATGCAGTTATTGCAGAGTATGTGTGGTTGCATTTGGTAAGCCTTACACAATTACATTTGTTAAAACTTATTTTAACTTTTTTTCTGATTTTGAATTATATAAAATAAACTGTACTCCAAATGATAGCCACTTCGCTTATAAAACAAGGTTTATGACAAGAAGGATATTGTTATACATATAGTTATTGTTACATGGTAGAAGAAGATAGATGAAAAAGTAACCACTCTCTTTTTCATGCAATTCAAAAAGGCTTGTCTTAGCAGCCTGAAGGTTATTTGGTGTAACACCCTATTTATTGGGAAACTTCAATCATTTCCCAATATTTTCATTTCTAATAATGGCATAAAACAATTACAGGTTTAGGAGTCCTATAGCCCTCACTGCTCTAGAGGTTTTCTAAATATTTTCATTATCTGATAGAAAATGGCTTTCTGCTCAGTATACCATATAAATCTGACCATGAAGTTACTTACTAAGGTAAGTGAAAGGTGTTGGTCTGTGCTTTTATTGCCCTATTTATGGAGTGATTGCTAAACCCAACAGTACCTTATAACCTCATGAATAAATCATGGAATCAGTCACTGTATTTATAAAAATGGCTGATACCTCTTTCCAGTTTCCAGCATTTGAACATCTTTGGGTGACTGAAATATATAATTACTAAATGGCAAGCAAATAAAAGTTATCAGGGCTGGCTTTTGTGGCTCAAAATGCTTGCAAGCAAGGGCTCCTCTGAATTAAGGAACTCTGAATGTCAAAGCTAATTCATCTGTGTTTACACATACGTACACATGTTCATATTTTCATGCCTGTCTGGCTAGGAAGGAGTTTATGGTTCTTTTCGAATGCAGAGACAGCCTTGCACTGAGAGGGAAAAATCTCACATTGGAAGCTGTGTCACAGTGCTGTGCCTCCTACCTAACCCGCCCCTTCCTGCAGTCTTTTGGACCGGAGGACACGAAGCTCATACGCATGAGCAGAGCAGGCGGCTCCTTAAGCAGACTGTTGGAGCAGCAAAGCAATTCCACCACGGGGCAATGACAGCACTGCTGACTGCACACCTGGTCCTACTGCATGCCAGCTCTGCTGCGGTCCCCCAGCTCCATCCCGCCCCGCGGCGTCAGGGGATGGGAACCAGCAGGGACAGCAGTACGGCTCCTGCACGGCAATACTGCACTGAGTTCATGTTCCTCTTGTGCCATCGAACCTTTAACCTGGCTCCACCCGAGGCTCAAGAGAGCAATGAGATCTTCTTCCTAACACGCAAAGGCAGAATCAGAACCACGGCATATGTGTTGGAAAATGTCATGTTGCTGCCAGGTCCTGAAAGCTTTATCACGCTCCCCTCAACACTTATATTGATATTGCCAGCTATCTCCCATTGCATGGCTGCGTACTGCAAGAAAATGACTACAGCAACAAATCTCGTTAGATGCCATACAAACATAGTGCTGCATTATATCCCATGGACCCACACGCTTACTCTAAGCTGTGTTTTGTGCCTTTTATTTAAAATTCCATCATCCCTGTTGATGACTTTACTAATGTGCTCCAGACAACTGCAGCAATGATTGACAATGTCTCAATTTAAAACAAACTGGCAGTGCCACCTCTTCCCAGAAGACAGCCCCTGAACACCCAGTGGTCCTGGGGCTCTCGCTGAGCCTGGACTTGCTAGTGAGTCCTGGAGGCAGTTGGAAAGATGCTGTAAGTGGTGTCATTGGTACTCGCCCTTAGGCACTAATCAAGTAACCAGTGGATCCTGCGGTAGGTATCACAAAGCTATGACCAAGGCTATTCCTCACAGATTGTTCACTTGAGGCAGTGAGAGCCACCACTTATGCTGGCTCTTTGACACTAAGATGTGGGAAAAAGTCTATGTGTTGCTTTTAGTGCAAAAGATTCTAACAGGTTAAGTCTTTGTTATATCTATGTGTGGTACATATTTGGCTACAAATACTGCAGTACTGTAAATAGGGAAATGATAAATTAGTTTTCATTTCAATGCAGTAAAAAGTAAGTTTAGATGATTTATGTTGAAGGAAGTGTAAACATTTCCATGCAAATTTGGTCAACCTGGGACTCATTTGAAAAGGATATGGGAACATTTATTTCTTTGAATGTCGAAGATATCTAACCTAACAAAATGTAGATTCAGTGCTTCTGACAGGCACAGACTGTTCCTTGGAGATCTTGTGAACAGTTTCTCTCTGTGTCTGACTTGCCAAGTATAATTCCTTATCTATCTCCAGCACTTGCTGCATTGTTTCACTCCTTGTGAAACACTTGCTCCGATCCTATTTTGAATTGTCTTCTGTACTACTTTATTGTATATTTCACGTGCCTGAAAGTAAATCACCAGGACACATCTTTTAATATATGGAAGGCTGGACATATATATATATATGAATAAAATATATATATAAAGTGCTAAAATTAGATACACAGATAGGTAACTGAAGCTTGGATTTTCACATCATGACATTTTTCGTGCACTTCTGGCATATTTTCAGTCCTTTTCAGACCTGACCTTCTGTCTTTGTAAGTAAAACGGGTAGAAATTCAGTGAAAAGTCCACATTTGCCATCTTTCCCCCCCCCCCCCCCCAGTATTAAATGCATACACTCTAATATTAAATCTAATGACTGATTGTTTTTGGAAGCATTGGCAACATTCATCCTCCACCTGCTGGCATCCTCTCAGTGACAATTTCTGTGCTATAAGCATTTTTAAATAGTTCCTGATACATGAGAACAGAATGGACTCAAAATGTAGACCATTTAAAATGTATGAAAAGGGAGTTGTCCTCATATGTAACATTCACTTATCAAAACATCAGGAATGTATAAAAGGCACTTCTCAAGTAACTGTAGTAGTATATATAGGTAAAAGTATAATTTTCCATGTAAATGAAGAAAACAAACCTACTGCTAGTCTCAAGTTTATTCTCAGATAACTGGAAATCCATTTTCACTTAGATAATTTCAATTACTTGTTAATATTCCATTAATATTTGGAGGGCAGAACCAGTATGAGGGGCAAATACATTTTTCTCAGTGTTCTTCATTATTACTGTCTTTCTTCTCGTATAAAATATCTGTTGACAAAGGGAAAGGATGATTCAGAAACCAAGAATGGTTTATACTGCATTTGTCTTAAAAGAAAGAACCATTGGGTGACTATATGAAACAAATGTCAGTCTTTGTTATTAGTTTCTTCTTATGCTAGTGTCCACATCATGTGGACAGCCTATGACTGCTTTTTGTCTGATTGCCACCTATATCTGCAGTGTCAGTGGAAAGGTATTAAAATGAATGAACTTAGGGGCTAACCAAGTCTGTCTCCAGTTCAGATTTAAGGCATATTGGCAAGGTAATGTGGGTGAACTCCCAGAAGCAAATAGTATGTCTGTCATATGAGGGAAAAAAACCCTAGATCTGAGTTTCAGAGCAGCATTTGGGGCAATATTTGGACACTTAGGCATAGGATTGCAGTCTTTCGGGGGGAATTTTTTTTCCCATGGAAATACAGATCCATGATCAGGTTGCCTTACCTGCAGTGAGTCTGATTTATTCTCCTCTGAATGTGGATGTAGAGCTATGTGATTGCATTAGGCTATGAGGATTCCCCAAGACCTCTCAACCTTTCCGTTGTTGTTACCAGGCATTTGGAATCTTGGATGAAGTAGGATGAATCCTGCCGAAGCAAAACTTATAGTAGGAAAATCACCAAGACCAGGGAAACCCAGACATACAGTAGCCTTATTAAAGTTGTTTTTCCTTCAGAATGTTTCTGGTCAGATACTCTGGTAAGAAAAAACATAATCTGAGAGATTAAGTTTGTGGATAACTTGTATTGTTTCAAACCTGTATTATTTTAAAAATCAAATACCTCTCTACATAAAGTTAACATGTGCTGCCTGTATTTTAAACTCCTCTGTGTTAGCCATAATTGAAAAATTGTTTTCTCTGAGTTTAACTTTTTTTTCTCATATTTATGGTCAACAGTAAGCCAAAAGTGTAGTTATTTTCCTAATATGTTTTTTTACTCTACCCTGCTTTCAAAATTTATAATTAATATTCATTTTAAATAGCAAAAATTAAAGAAATATGCATTCATGTGACTGAAAGAACATTAAAATTTCCATTATCCATGATTTCTGGGAGAGACGGCAATCTACAAAACAAGGTTACTATGATGTGATGTGATACTTCATTTCACATATCCAGAACGTTCAATCAATAGCTTCATAGAGAAGCACTTTTACATCTCTTCAGCTATGTCCTCTTGCAATGAATTTTGATTAATATTTCTGTGGTGACTACAACAATCAAGTTTGAAAAAAGAGGTTCTAAGGAAAAGCCTATAATGTAAGTTTAGCTGTGTTAATGCAGTGGCACTGCAATACATGCGAAGAATCAGGCTGAAAAATGTAAGTTGGCAAGAAATAGCGTTTAGAGTGTACAGCGGTCAATCATACTTGCTTCAATTTAACTAATATTTGGCCCATATTTATTTGACAATTTCTGTGAGTAACTTGCTTGCCAAACGCAAGTGGTGTCTGGGTTAGAGTGGTGACCCTCTGCTGCTGGACCAGGTGCGGTGGCTGCTGGCGTCGATGTTGAAGCTGGAGCTGGTGGGTGCTGCCACCCCGCAGCACTGCGGTGCTCGTGCACACGACTGCAGCCACGTGCTTACTGTGACAGCAGCTGCCTGCCTTTGCTGTGTCATTGCTGGCAGTGTTTTATGCCTTTATTTTTCTCTAACAAGTCAACAAAGACAGGTTTACAGACTGGACAAAACCTGACTCTACATATAAGGCATGTATAGCAGAATTAGGCAGTTTCATCAGTGGCCTCTAATTGGCTCCATTTATCGGCCAAATAGTAAGCAAGTAACATGCCGTGGGCAATGTTTTGCTGTTGGCTTTGGTTTTAGCTTTTTAATATATATTGGCATGAAGCACTCCAGAAGACCTTACAGGCTGCCAGACTGGGAATTACTGATCTAATGGTTATAACAGAGATTTCAGAAACAGGACATCTGGTGCTTCTTCCTACTGTTTTCACTGGCTTTCTGTATGACCTTAAGTAGACCATTTCCCTCCTCTCTGTCTTAATTAATCCACCATCTATATTATAAAGATATTAATTCCTACCCATCTTGGCCTAAATATCAATTATTATTATGCTGTGGCTTCATATGAATGTGCATTTAATAAGTAAGGGATATTTCATAAATAAAATTCTTTGATGCCTTTCTTTTGTTTCATGTTATGTCAGTTAGATGCTCTCTTTAAATCTGAACATGGTTGATTGTCTCCTATATCTTAAATGATTCTTCTGTCTGACTTAATCAAAAAGGGTTGTTTCAATGATGATTAGAACTCCTTCATTTGTCTCTAATAGGACCGTTTTTAAGATTGGAAAAGCTGTTAGTCCCTCTTCCGTGCAATCAAACAACCTTTTTCTGCCATTTAGTATCACAAGTAGCAGTTTTCTTTATGCCCAGAATGCACCCAGTCTCTTTCGGTACAAGAAAAGAAATCTTATCTTTTTCCTCCATTTTCTCTGCTTCATTTTCACTGAATGAATGGGTGGGATATGCCCTTGTTCTCACAGAATGGGATGTTATAATGCCTGAACTTTATCCCTTGTATTTCCAAGTGATTGGATCATTTCTTCCGTTCTAGTAAAATTGGACAGTGTACTCAGGTTTTCATAATACCATGATATAGACTGGCAAATAAACCACAGGATGCTTTTTTTTTTTCTTATTTCAAAGTGACAAGATCATCAGAAACTCAGTAAAGAGACTTTGCAAGGGGATTAAGAACATTTTTCAGACTGTTTCTTCAGGAAGATAAAAGTAACACCCATTTTTTTCATTTGGCTGTGGGTGGCCAATTATGAAGACCTGTCTTTGGATGAAAGAAATAGGGAGAGTGAGGCACCTGCCTACTTGAATCCACTTCGTACAGAAATATTTTGCACTATGTGGATCCTCGGCCCAGCTAGCTGTTCGCTAGCTGTGCAGGTACCTAAGTTTCAGCCAGTGAGCAGGGCGGGGTGCTGATGCTCCTGAGTCCAGACACTTACCACCTGCCTAAATACCAACAAAATTCTCTAGCTTGAGTCCAAGACATAGGTTCAAACCTCAGAAGTGTTTTCAGACCTTACGGGAATTGGACACTGTAACAGAAAACAGCTGGAAAGAGACACTGACTTGGCATGTGTCTCAATATACAGGGCAGGACCTCCTTAAGATGCTGCAATTAGTGTAATTTGAAACAGGAATCTGAAGCCAAATCCTCCGCATTTAATGTGGGAACATCCTAATCACCAGGCTTCTCGAAAAGGAGGTAGAGCTTCCTCAGTATTTCCTGTTAAGGCTATTAAATGCTGTATTAAATAACTCAATGTGAATTAGGAGAAAGGTTAAGGGGGGAGGAAGCAAGGACATTCTCCTGGGACACAGGAAACTTATATTCACGTACCTGTTCCAAAGAATGCATTAATGATTAATAATATTAATAATTAATATTATTTATATGAAATGCAGGTCACTTGGTAGAGAGACTAAGTTTCACCTAATAACTGTCAGATAAACATACCAAAAGTGGGAAGACTGAGCAGGAGACAAATACATTGCTGTTGTCACTTCAGCCCCTGTGATATTGCATCTGCTTGTTCGGTAGGTAATTTTCTTTTGATAAAATAAATGGTGAAAAAGAAGTCTTTTCGTATTACCCATTTAAGCTAGAAATGATTTCTCCCCACCCCCTTTTTGAAACAAAGTAGAATGTCATCATGGTATTGCATGGAGGGGCAGCAGGAGCTGTGAACTGGTAAACTAACTTAATTCCTCTAATTTAGATTTAGTTGCAACGCCTTATTGTGGAACCGGCACTCCCAGTGAGTAATCAGGGAAAGACGGTTTACCTTTGCATTTATACCAGTATGGCTTAGGCTGAGTAAATGCTAGGTGTGCAGAGTATCATCTAATTGTCTAGTTT
>NW_008824806.1:1679543-1681626 GCF_000699105.1 Pygoscelis adeliae | reverse complement strand
ACAAGGGTCTACCCCTGTTAGGCAAACGCTGTGCCAGCCCCACAATGGCTTGAACCTAGCCTGGGTAATAAGTGCACATGAAATTTAGTAGCTCAGCAGAACCCAAAGCTTTTGACAATCAAATGGTTAACCCTTTCATAGATCTGTTTCTTGGGAATTGAATAAATGAGGGTATTGTAATGTAAAGAACATTTGTTGGCTGAAGGCCACCATGAGGGAGATTAGTGGGGGGTATTAAAGATGAAATTATAAAGTCTCAGTGAAAGAGATTCAGTTGAATTCAATGATAAATGACAGTGAAAGGAAGAGAGGGATATTTCTGAGATGAGCTGTATTTCCCTAAAGAAAAATACTTGTGAGATCAGATTTTTAAAGAAGGAGTATTCTTTTTTTATTATTGAAAAGGTTAGATTATATCATTTTTGAGAGCTCTGTTCTACTGAATGTAATAAAAATTGACATGAAGTGTTTTAAGTTTGTTGATAATTCCATACTATTCTGACCCACTTTATCTGAATATCTTAAAATTCAATTTCACTTTTAGAGGGTATTCTCATATTATCCTGCTATATAGGCTACAAAAGGCTGGTAAATCCATAGATGTTCGCGACCACTCATGCAGAAATGAAGTATTTAACTACAAGGGTATCTTGTATTTCAGAAGTTATTTGCTGACACTTCATTCTCTGATCCTTGTAGTCCATACAAAATGATTTGCACATAGGAAATATAAGTAAATGCTTTACAAATTGACTTTTTGAATATTTTGTTACTACTGCTAATAGATTTTATTAAGTGCTTTCTGCTCAGAAATGTTTCAAATGTTGTGGGTTTTTATCATTTAAAAGCACATTGCATGTATTAATCCTCTTAAAGGATTCCTCTGTTTTCCTCAACAAAAACAATAAGAGGATAGGGGTGTACATTCTCATAACAAGACATATGAAAGCTGATGTGTATTAATTATGCTTACTAATTTAACATTTGTTAAAAGAAAGATTAATTATAATGCTTTTATTATAGGAAAAAATCCTTCCATATTTTACCTAAGTCTAAACAGGTAGAAGTCACTGTTTTTTTGCTTAGTTTGAGTGGTTATTAATATAGAAATCTAACTAATCTTCCTCCTTTAACATTTAGAACAAATTACAGTGCACATTTCATCGAGTAAAAATGCAGCCTCATGTCATTCTAAATCACATTAAGAATCAGTTGAAGTTGGGGAGGTGGATGTCGAACTGTCAGATTTTAGAAAGAGTGGAAAAACTTGAGATCAGATTTTCAGCCTACAAATTCAGATGGAAGAATTTAATCAGCCACTTTCCGTGTGCTTCACTGACTATCAGAAATTCTGTCTGTCACATACAGATGTGGATGTGAATGTCTGATGTGTGTTTCCCAGCTCTACCTAATTGGATAACTACAGAACTGGTATTAGAATAGACAGTTAGTAGTCAGACCTGTAAACTGGACAACAGCCAAATTTGGAACGGGAAGCTATAGATTTTCACTGTACCTTCTATATCAATAAACTGGTAAAAAATATTAGCACTGAATCAGCCTTTTCATATTGGATTTTAGGATACATTTTCTATTATAGAAAATAGGTTTCTGTTGTTTGTTTGAAAGCATAACTCTTAAATTTCCATGTGTATTAAATAGCCCTTATTTTTTCATGCACCCTGGAATGGAAGGAGAATAGAACAACCCTTAGCAAATGCTAAGAAATGCCTATGAACCACCTCACCCCAAAGATTTCCATTCTTAGTCACATGCCCTGGTAACCCACAGGGAATCCCAAAGTGTTACTAGCCACCGTCATGGATGGAAATGAGAACATTACAAATTTTACTACTGTAAAATACTTTCTGAGCCTGCCTCTTGTGCTGTACAAAGGCTATTAACCCATCCAACTCAGCAAACAGACTGTCCTTTATTATGTGTGCGATAGCATTAGCATCACAGACAGTGTTCATTTTCTTGCCGTTCCCCACTACAGGACATGTAGAAAAAAGATTCATGATCGGAGCAGACACTGTTCAGCGGGATTTGAGCGTTGACAGAGCAGGTTGAATAGTAACAT
>NW_008824806.1:1672973-1679526 GCF_000699105.1 Pygoscelis adeliae | reverse complement strand
GTAACATACGTTTCAAACATTATATTGTAAAATTCCTGTAACACATCTGGTCAGTGCTGTTGCTAGAAGTCATAGCCTGACTCCACTGGGCACACCATTTTGCCTCAGTTCAGTTACTTGCATTTAAATACAGCCTAGACAGAATGGAAAGGCAATGAGATTTTTGAATAATTTGCTGGAGGGCTTAAAATATCTTAGTAGAACAAGAAGACTATCTAAAAAAAAAAAAAAAAAATTCTCCTGGGTGGCATATTCATGGCTTCATGACTAATTTGAGATGGCATAATTTTAGAGATACTATGAAATCCTATGACGAGGACAGAGCTGCCTCATCCTAAGATTTCAACCTACTGTCGTAATGTGGGGGTATAAAGACTTTAGAAAGGGCACAATACTTGTCAATTAAATTAAAAGTGCCAGGATGGCTGTCCATGTTGTTGAGTTCCTGAAATGGCAACATGTCTTGTTTTTTTTCAGATGTTATCGAAAGCCATACTTTCATCAACTCCGCTATGGAGCGTTTCAGAGTCTCTATGGGGAGATACAGTTTAAATCAAATTGTTATGTAATGAAGGAGATTAATTGGTTTCTGGTTCCTATTTGGTTTGGGTAGAATTTAAAGTTTTGGGTTATGCAACCTTAAAGAGTTTGAAAACAAATTATTTGTGAGGATTTTATGTCTCTGTGAGGTGCAGCGCCAAAACTGCAGTTGGAAGGATGTTTAAAGTAAAATTTATTCATATGAGCAGGGGATCTGGTACTTGGTGTTCTCCAAAGTAGTTCTTCAAACTGGCTTGTTGCCTTGCTCTGAAATAGTCCAAACAGACCAGTTTACAGGAAACACAGGAAGACCAGATCTTATTTAGGTTCTGAGGAAGGCAAATTATGATGTGGAACAGCACTTTAAGATATGATAGAAAACTGGTAGGATTTGTTTGGGTTTTTTTTTTCTCATTTTTTTAAAAGTATAGTATCACTTATTGACTTCCTTATACCTGTTTCGGAGGAAGCACCTAAAGAAGTTTTCTTTTGAGATCAAAACAAAAAAGATAGAGATGTCTAAGTTAGGTGAGGCCCTCAAGTTAATATATTTAAAGTGAATTTATTAAGCGGGGAGGGAGTAAGGGTGTTGTAGGCCCTCTCCCTACATTTAGTGCTCTTAGGTATGACATGTACAGTGGCATGGCTGTTTTGCTGTGATGTCCCAGGGTGTCCCCTCCATCTACACACTCTTCCTTGTCAAGCACACTCTGCCTACATCTTGACCATATTCATACTTTACTAGTTGTAAAACTAAATAAACAAAGAATGAGGCTTTTTAGGAATTTCCTGGAAACCCAAAGTGTTCCAGATTTTTAACTGTAATTATCATTTGAGAGTAGGGTGTGCCTTATTAAACTGATACTACAGAGCGTGTCTGAAATCTTGATACTGAGGCCTTCCAAGATGCAGCTATATTTATACTGCATCATAATAATGATTTAAAAATAGTATTTAGCAGCATTGAAATGCTCCCTCTCTGGCAAACAAATCCTGGGTTTCTGTTGGATTATTACTGTTCTAGGGGTAAAATGGGTTGAATGTATTCTTTTACTCTCTTACCAACCACCAGGACACAGCAATGCCAGATGGTTGGGGTTTATAGCCAGCACTTTATGTACGTTAAAAAATGTTTAATGACACTCTAATCATGCTCAAGAGTAGCCTGGATTTAGAAATAATGTCTCAGCCACGAATCACCTGCAAACAATGAATAACCCCTGAGAAAGAGTGCCAGAAAAAACAAGAGATTGTGTATACCTTCCTGGAATTATGAACAGATTTCTGACTTGATGGAAATTCAAGTAGTGTCGAAAATTGTGGAAAGGAAAGGTGTAGAAGGGCCATATATACAATAACCCAGAAACACAGCTATATTATTAGGACAGAAATGTTTAAGTATAGTATGACAAGAAGTGTGAAGAAATTGAGTTGAAGTGTAGCTAGATATGGAGATAGTGTCTCATTGAAATTTTTCACCTCATGCCTGGAAAAGGTGTTTAGAAAGTTTAACTAAGAAGAAAATGACACAAATATTATAGTACTTGAGTCACGTCAGATTTGACGATGACATTTTCATGTCTTCTGAAAATGTTAGAGATCTTGAAGTTATAAGTAAAGAACCGAGTGCAGAAAAATAAAGACAGAGTAAGGATAAGTATGTGGGAAGTAAAAAATTAGGCAAAGTCAGTTATTTTTAAAAAGTTATTCGTGTACAACCTGTTTACACTCAAATAGAGAGAGCTCATCAATCATTAAAATTGCTTCACGCTTCCCAAAATAAAAGCCTGTTTTCTTTACTTGTAATTTTGCCAAGCCTGAAACATCTGTTCCAAAATTTCCCATACAGACTGAATTTTTGGAAAATTTCAATCCCAATAGATAAGTTTCTTCCAAGAACAAGATTAGACTGAAAAATGTGATGACTTATGCAGGGCCACAATGGAAAGTTGAAAGAGATGAACTAAGCCTGCACCTTAGAAATTGTAGCATAGTGTCTCAGTCACAAGGTAGCTCTTCTTTACAAATCAACATGATATATATGTTTCATAATTCAATGTGATTTACTAAAAATCTGTGTCCCTGGAGAGAAGCACTTGCCAAAGTTATTTTTTTATTTTAACCCCTCCACACTTTAAACACGATAGTCACGTAAAATTGCAAGAGCATAACTAAGTAGCTATGGTATCTCTTAGCTGCAATACATTGCTAGTTATCAGGATGTGATAATGTGGAAGCTAGAAAGGAGGGAATTGTTCTTGAAGATTTTTTCTTCGTGTCTATCTCATTATTATTAATTACCATAAATAATACAAATGCATTTTTAATTGTACAGTGTTGGTAAAATAGAAACTGTGCCAGAACATGATGGAGCTGCAGAATTACTATCAGGGAAGGTTTTATTTTTCTCAAAAGAAAGTTAGTTACACCAAGAGATTTCAGTTCAGTTGTCAAAAGAGCCATCTAGAGTTCATTGTTAATAGAATTGGAGAGGAGCCTTATGTAAAAACCCAATTTAGCCCCCTCTATTAGGAGGAAACCTGGAACATGAGCCCAGCTTCATACTTTGGGCCCATTTCCATAAAATTCAGAGGGGTTTAGTTCAACATACACCGTTTAAGATGCATGTAATTCAAATAGCCTTCTGTAGAGAATCTTCAGCGCATTCATCCTTCCACAAAGAGGTTCTCCGTAAAAGCTCTTTCTTTCAAGCCTGATAGCTCCTGCACATGAATAACTTTCACCATAGGAACTCACTGAGGCAGCAAACCCTGATCTTAGTGTCTTTTCAGAAATAACAGGCTCTTGGAACAATATTCTCTTAGCTCCCTTCAGAAGCAATTAACTGCTTCAAGTACACCTGGAGCTTATTAAGTCTGGGAGAGGCCTTAAAGCTACAGTTCACATTTCACTTCAGTCTGGTAAGAAATCAAATAAAAGGGTGATTTTAAGAAGTCAGGTAATGCTTATTCCATATTTCTGGCAAGCAAAATATTCTATAGAAGGCGCTTGCTTCCTTTGGCAAGAGAAACCCTATTTCCAGCCTAGGAAGCTTCATATCGTATGAATATTTCATTTCCCTTCACTTTAACTGGAGAAAATGTACAGTAGGACATTTTAAAGGCTTTTCTCAGTTTCCAGCTGTGTGATCTATACAGCCACATAAAGATCTATGGCATCTGCTAAGACTGCCTGCTTTCAGAAGTGAGATAGGTGTAGCTATGGTCACCAGCTCGTCGGGACTCTGAGATGGCTGATTACAGGACCACAGTATCAAGCTATTAAGTGATAATGATACTTGATGATATACATTAATTAAAACCACCAAATTAATGACAGCTGTGTCTCTCTAAATATTCCCCTTTTGGCTTTGAGTCTATTCTCAGCACAAGGATGATTTGGAGAAAAATCTAATAAAATTAGTAACCTCTGTTTGGAAAGTGCATGTACTTTCTCTGCTGAAATTTGTGTCCCTTAGACTACATCAATTCACAAAGGGTGGCATTACCTGGATGTGAATTTCCCCTTTGAGAAAGTGAATAAAACCGGAAAACTGTTTGGAGAAATGAAAAGCAATTGAAGAACATCTAGGGCTCTAGCTTTCTTTTAAAACTAGGATAAGGTTTTTGGATGGTCCAAAGTCCTGATGGTCAAAGAGGACAAGAAATGGCAGGAGTAAGCACCTCTGAGTATCTAGCATCAAACAGACAGATTTCATATGCTGATCACACCAATGACATCCCTGTCACATTTGATCATGTTCTAGGTAAAATCACAAAGATGTGGATGAGGTAACCCTGAAATAAACTTTTTGCTTTGGTAAAACTGCATGGATCTGAGACAGCTAGAATCAATCTAATTGGGATCTAGCAGAAAGAGTAAAATACCCATTTCTAATATTAAAGAGCCAAGACTTAAATGTAAGCATAATGCACTTCAGAATGAATGTGCCAAATCAATGTGGTTGGCTTCATTGGCTAATAGAGGTTATAGACAGCAGATCAACCTCTTCCTGGAAGATGGATGAGAACTGACCTGCATTTCACTCTTGTTCCATAGCTTGCCTTGTGACTGGCAAGGAGTGTTTATACCTGTTTAAAGACTAGTGATTGGTGGTCTAAAGGCTCCAGTTAAGGTCTAGATGACGTTCTGTGAGGTGGAAAATAATGCATGATCGAGGAGCCAAGGACATACAGATATATATGAAATTTGGGTAGATAGCCTTTCATCTGGCATTCCCCAATATGTGAATCCTGTCTGAAACACTGGCTATTCAACTTTAATGTTCTTTGAACATATTTTAAATAGGCACGATATAAATGATATTCCCTTCAACTGGCACTTCTCCTGGGACTTGCATGCCTTAGAGCATTTTTAATAACTTACAGACATTATATGAATGTAATGGAAAACTGTCTATTGTTCTTCCACTGGCCAAGGAGCATTTACCTTTATAAGAGTACCAGGATGTTTTGTGACTCTTTCTCTCCAAAAAAGCAGCTCCAGCAGGCTGAGAGCAGAAAGAAAGACTATGCTGACCATGGCGTTGTTTTAATCCTAGGTAATCCATCAGACTGGGCAAAGACAAAGGGACAGTTCACAATATACACATATGTGTAGACTAAATGAAAATATCAACCTAGCTCAAAGTGAGACTTGTTATCAGCAACTCTTCCAAGGTTGGCAAAGGACCGCTCTGTATGATTTCAGCACACTCAGGAGAAAACACAGGGTCAGTTTGGGAACATTAGCGAGAGTGAGGACATGGGTCTCAAAGACAGCAATGGTAAAGTTGGGAGGTTATTCTCAGAGCATGACTGGTAGCTTGAAGAGTAACATCAGGCTTGAATTTAAATGTTTTCTGTTCTCATCTGTTTAGCTCGTGTTTTGATAAGCAGCTGAGCACTGCCATAAGGAAGGTGTCCTGGAAGTAGTGCTATGCTGATTCTTCAATTTACACCTTCTCAGTATCTATTGCATCGAAAATTTAGAAAGGATTTTTTTAGTTAATATTTTTTTTAGGATTTTTTTATTGGTGGTGGTGGGTGTTGATTGCATTGATCTTTGTTACTATTTTTTCTTCTTTCAGTTGAATCAGTTGTGGCATTAATGATGGGTAACAGTCTGACTGTTTTTTGTTCACCTGTATAGCACAGCACCCATTATAATTAGGTAAATTAAACCAAGGTAATAATAAAAAATAAATAAAAATATGCAATAATTTCATATTGTTTTTTGGTTTTGACTTATTGGGTAGATAATTTTTGAGACTCACTGTAGTCTTTTAAAAGTTCATTGTTATAAAGTAACAGGAATAGAGTATAATACTTAGAAGTAGGATTGGAAAAGAAAAGTTGTATAGGAAAAAGAATGCTATGTGAATAGCACAAGAGAAATAAGAGAAACTAGAAGAAAAATATTCTAGAGGCCTGCAAATTCATTTCACTGTGGCTTTGTGAAAAGTGTATATTTTTATGGGATTCCGTATTCTACATTTGAGACAGAAAGTGAGAGCCTACATATTTGACAATTAACTTTATCAATTGTATATATTTGCATTTATAACTTTGAAGTGAACTTTTCCTTTTGTAAGTGTTCAGCTATAGTAATTCCTAGAAAGAAGTTATGAGAGAACTTTATGTTCAACAAAACCGGTAAGTTTACATTTTCAATGTAATATGTTTCTTTCTTTTTGTATTAGGTTTGCTGGAGTCCTTCTCCCCCGCTCCCTCAGATTAGTTTACTTCTGTTTTTTAAAGAGACTTTAGCAGAAGAGAGGAAAGCAGTTTAGATCCAGTCTCTGTGAAAGCAGTTTCACTCAGTAAGAAGTTATCTTCTTTTAGCTTGCATTTTTGTACTTATGCCAGGAAGGAAAAGGATGTGGTGTTAGGCTTTGAAGATTATTGCTTTCATTTTGTCTGCTTTGTGTGATGTTTTGTAGCTATCTTGAAAAAATCATATACAAAATAAAATTGTTTTAGCACTTATTCTGGGTGTTGGTTTTATATATAAA
>NW_008824806.1:1670901-1672946 GCF_000699105.1 Pygoscelis adeliae | reverse complement strand
CCAACAGATTTTTCACCAGTCTTCAGCTTTAATGCTTCTGGAAGATGCTCTCCAGATAAGTCTTCAGGCCTTGCTTCTGCAATTAGATCCACTTGGGTGAAATCACGTGAAGGTCCATTCACTTCAAATAACTTGCAGGTGCTTAACGTTTTCAGGTCAAAATTTAGATCTTCAAAGCCATTGCTCTGCTGCTGTTGTATGTGTCCAAGGTGCTGCCTATAAAGTACTTGACATACATTTCTGGATATCACAACCACAGTCCTGGTGGTGCCAAACAGGCCAATGGTTAAATACTTGAAGATTTCAAAAATTCATCTTTTTGCCTCTTAGATCTAGTCACGTAGATATCCTCAAATCATACTTACCATATAAAAATTAAGAGGTTGTTTTTGTTCCCAGTTGCTCTAACCATGGCACCACGGGGAATGCTCTC
Source organism: Pygoscelis adeliae (assembly GCF_000699105.1). Taxonomy (NCBI): domain Eukaryota; kingdom Metazoa; phylum Chordata; class Aves; order Sphenisciformes; family Spheniscidae; genus Pygoscelis; species Pygoscelis adeliae. The sequence continues at coordinate 1,672,513 of NW_008824806.1, read as the reverse complement.
CAAAGATCTGAGAGACTGAGTCAGTCAGAGGTGGGATTTGAGTGTGGGTCTCCTGCAGTCCCAGGTGAACGCTCCAGTTGGGTCTACTGGGTGTAATACCTACACTCCCCAACCTACTGCTCCTGGCTCTATGTTGCGGTCGTGGGGATCAACCTGTGTTAAGCGCCTAAAATCAGAAGAGAGTTCACATCTGAGAACCTCAGCAGGGGAAAGAGGCAATCAGTGCCCAGACAGGAGGTGGGTGGCTCCCTGCCTGGGAGTGCTGATAGATATCCTTATTCGCATTTCCTACTTTGTGTCATTTCCCTGCCTTTGGTGGATGTTATTCTCACAAGCCTATTTCTTCGGGAGCTTCAAGGCAGCGGGAGCCCATGTGCCTGTAGCGTGGTTACAGATTCCACCGAGCAGCAGGGTAATTAGGTTCATCGTTGCAACAATTTACTTTGAAGTCCATTATGTGGACATAGCCTTGTTAGTTTATCTCTGAAGACTGGAGAATGGAATACAGGGATAATTATCACGAACGGTAGAAAAGACAGCCCCAACAAATAATGTCAGGAAAATTAGGAGGTCTCAAAATAAAGGAATTGACCTTGTGGTGTATAAATAATGACAAACAGTGGGACAAAGGTTGTGCTTTTATTTTGAGAAATGAGACAAAGGACCTGACAATACTCAAAGATAAATAGAAGCATAACATCCACAGCAACCCCAACTGTCAGAGGTCATTCTGGAGTTCCATTTTACAAGTCACAGGCTTCAAGCCTTCTTTGGTAATATTTCAGCAAATAAAACAAAACTGAACTTCCAAGATTTCTCACTAACCGTAGCAGCTATTCATCATTCTAAATCTCTACCGGCATTTTCAGAGCTTTTCTGTCACAGCCACCGGAGTGGCAGGAAATTCCTGTACGGAGCTTGTCTTTTCACCCAGCAGTTCCAATTACTTCGGTCCTTGACTGCCGCTTTGACAGCATCACTTCTGAGCCATCCAGCAGTGTGATAAAAATTAGGAAACAACAAAAACAATGTGTGGCTTTTGAACAGGCTATTTCTTTAAAAGTGTTTGAATATGTGTCAGTTAATTACCATGCTCCGTGGTCGTAAACCAGAGCGGATTTCACCATTTGTACTTCTTTCATCTGTAGTCAAGCGTTTCTTCTCCGAGACCTGTCACAGAAACTCATACAGTTTCCCCGTGTCTTCATTGTGAGGCAGAGTTGGTTTTTTTAACTATTATTGGAATTATCCTATACTTTATAATGAGTATAAATGGATTTTAAAAAAATAACTAAGTACAGTCAGAAATTCCTTGAGGTTTTTATAGACAACACTCTTGCATCTTAAAAACTAACAACTTCAGGTACATGTATAGAACTATTTTTAATGTATTAAAAATCTGAAGTAGCAAATAGAAACAGTATTTTCTGATGAATATACAGTCTCAACACATTTTTGCCATTAATTAATAAACTGTGTTTTGAGTATAGTCACAGCCTTGCGATTTGAAACAATTCCTTGGGAACACTTTTTACAATAATAAAATTTATTAACATATTTGTGTCCACTGGGTTTGTAAAGACCAATTTCTAGGAGAGTCTGAATAAAACCA
>NW_008824806.1:1651631-1670891 GCF_000699105.1 Pygoscelis adeliae | reverse complement strand
TGTGAAGCCTTAAGACTGAGTTTCCCTTTGTTAAAAATCAAAATGTGTCAGAATCTACTGACTCAGAATAAAATTGCAGGTTACAATTTTACCCTTGGGCTTAATCAAACATGTGGTGTAATATCAAATTTATTGTGTACTTTTGCTTTGAGCTTTGCTGACATTTCAATGCCATCAGCAGTAGAAATGTCGAAAAATGTGATTGCCTTTTTCTGCATTTGGATATGGTGCCACAGTTCACCTTGGCTTTAACAAGTTTCATGATATTGTCCATTTTTTAAGCTGATAGAGGCCATTTTAAAGATCATATTTGTGTATATAAAGAATCTCGTATCACTAAGGTTATTATCATGAAAAACTACTGTACTACTTTTCACATGCTACTATATTGTTGATTTTGAAGTCCACAGTTTTGATTACCGTATTTATGAATGCAAAGATTATGTGATGGAATATGATAAATATATAACTAATTTACTGGCTATTTTTTTCCTTTCAGATTTTCATAATTGTTATGTTTTAGACCCCAAAGCATTTTTTTTTAATCTTAATCAAAGAAAGAAATAAACCTGTAAGAAATGTATGCGTTCAGTATCATATTGCAGATACACTGTTTTTCAAGCAGATAAAAAGCTTTCAAGCAGCTAGGATACATGCATTATGCCCACGTGTGTGTATAATGTGTATATATATATTGTTTTAGAGTATATGCATATAAAAAGGCATAAAACAAAGTAGAGGTTTGAAAACTTGCTTTCTGTATTAGTTATGTTGTGAAAGATACTGTTCATCTATATTTGGAATTAGTGTTGAGTTTTCTGCTATTCATTTCTTATTTTTTTCAGGCATCTCAATTTTGTGCAGAAATCTTAGTAGTGCTTAGAAGAATACCATCTTTCCTGTGTTTGATACAGAAATAAAAAAGTAATTCTTACTCAATGACGTTCTTTCTTCAAGGATCTCAAAGTACCTCATATATGCTGGAAATGGATGTTTGCACACACTGGTGAAGTAGGTATTATTACTGTATTTTAAAAACACAAAAGGTGAGACATGGGAGGACTATATGGTTAGATCCACAGATCTAGGTGTCTAACTGCATCTCTATGTTGAAAGCCCTCTCAGCTCACATGCTCATCTGGAGGTTGTGGCAATAGCAGCTCTCCTATGTACGGCAAACCCTGCTTGTCCCAGCTGCCACTGGAACAGAGTACATAGGGATGGCAACCCCTTACATTGGTGGTGTCTCTCAAGACCCTCTGTCTCGAAACATTCCCTCATCTGCCATCTAATCAGCGTAGTGCTTATACTCTTTTTAACAGCAGTTTCCACCAACTAAGTTAGCTAGGCACCCGTTTTCAAGTACATTCAGACATGCTTGTCTCAATATTGCTGACCTAGTGGACAGTTGCAATATCGCAACTGAAAAGATGTGTTCAAGCACAGCGTTAACATAGAACTGATGCAAAATTTGCTTAAGATTGCACAGGATCTTATGCCATAACTGAGAAAACGCAGCTCTCCTGAAAGCCAGTGCTAAAACTTTAAAGTTGTGTTTTCTTCATGTTTTGTTGCTGGTGCCCTTTAGGAAATAAAATTCTTTCTTTTCTTTCTGTAACTACAAAGTCCATATGAAATGCTACTTATTCAGTGCCATGTGATTACCTTTTAACATAAGTGCAACTCAAAACGTTATTACACTCTGATTAGTGCTTGTTATTATTGTTTGTTTCTAGGCTCCTGTTTTTCTGTAGACCCTCATCTGCTGCCTACAGAGAATGCTGGATAGCATATGAAAGAGAAATGAGCTTTAAGTGACATTCACACCTCAATCTGAGCTATCTGCAATTATTTTATAACCTTACAAGAGAAGCATTAACAGCTGATTGAGACTACAAATGCTGCAGGTAACAGCCACAAGGATGAGTCATGGAGAGACTACTGTTGCAGGCCTGGCTGGGATCCTTCAAATTGTAAGCCAAATGTTAAACATGCTCCATGACTGACTGAATTCTGAACTGCTCTTTGGCAGTCCTCCCAAATACGGAGTGACTTTGTAGCAGTGAGAATTGAAAGCTATCACATTATCCAAACTTCTGTGTTCAAATTTTGTCTTACCTATTAGGTGAAAAAAATTTACCACCCTGTTAGGCACTCACCATCCTGTAGCATCTCTTACTTTTCTTCAACCATTCTGTATAAAAATCAATCTCTGTCCCATTTAATGTCATTTTTGCCAGTGTTATCCCAATTTTCTATTTCTATTTAGTGTTGCCTGCTGTATTCAGTTTAGTATTTTGGGCTTTTCCACATAGTCTAATCTGTGGGGGTCAGTCCCATTTGTGGGGATCAGAGGCCACGTACAGACTGTTCTAGGTTGGATGATCATCTTGACATCCGGACTGCAGGTTAGCTGCCATCAGGTGCTCATGGAAGGCCCAATACAATGGTTGCATCCCTAATGTGCTGCCCTTTATTTCTTTTTAATAGCCGCCTTTTCCATACCATGTATGACCCATCACCTCAGCAAGCAGCTCTGTACAGGGGCTCTGCCTGCCACTTCTCTTCACCACCACAGTGACCTGACTGCCTGAGTATACTGTGGCAATACAATACAAATCAGAGAAAGGTGTCAAAAAGCAGCAAAGCTCTGGGAAAGAGGTGAATGTCATGTGAGGCAATACCCCAGTGCTTGCTGTGGGAGCAATCATCTGTTCTGCCTGGGCCTGCGAACTGCTAGCTGGTGCTGACAGTGGTCCTCAGCTCAGCAATACACATGGGACATTGTCCAGCTGCCACTGGCTGGAGCTGATGTGAAGGTCAGTTGCACTGAGTCATACTGGTTTTTGGCTACCGTCATTCTCTATCTTTCGGATGATCAAGAACAATTTTAAATTTCAGGATGCTATCCTAATAGCCTTGTACCACAACCTGCCACCACTTCTTTAGTATGAGTATGCTCTTTTCTAGGTACATCAAGAGTTCATTTCATTTCCCCTACATCAAAATAAAAGGTATTAATGTAAATGTTATTACAAGCAGAGCTATAGCAGTTTTAATTTTTTAATCTTGGTTTGCAATCAACATGGAAAGCTTAGAATGACAGAGTGGCCATAATGTACTTACTTAATTTCAAAATCACTGCCACAAAGCCAAAAATCCCATTAATTTTGAAAAAGGGAACTACATCAGAATACAGAAACTTCTTAAAGAAGAAACTGGAAATGACAGCCAAAAGGGGAAAATATGCATTAACGAAAAACTTGCAAAAGATATAAAGAGAGATTTTTTTTTCAAAAGTGAAAAACAAGAAGCCTACAGGAAGGAAACAAGTTTGTAGAGACATTAGATAATCAAGGTATGGAAAAAAGATTTAGTGAAGATATGGCTGAAACTACAAGTATTTTTTCTGTATCGTGTTAACTGTGCAGAAACATGGGTCCCATGTCAGAAGCCCTTGAAAAACAGGTTCTGACAGCAAAGCATCTCTTTCAACAAAAGAATTCATGGAAAGAAGTTACAAAATTAAAAGATAGTGTGTACGAAATCAAGAACTTTAGAGTAATATAGGTATGAGGATGCCAGATTATTTACTATAGCATGCAACCTTTTGCTTTAAACTGCTTTGATACCTAAGGAATGAAAGGTGCATACGTGATGCTGATTTTAAAAAAAAAATTCCAAGGAAGATTAAGGAAACTACTTGTTCCCATTTGAACTGGGCAAATACAAACAGAATAGAAGAACAGAATTAGTAGACGTGAATAAATATGATATAGTGTGTGAGGGGAAGCCATGTGGCTTTTGTAAAGCAAAGTCACATCTTAAAAATTGAGTATAGCTTACAGGAGGAGTCAGCAATCACATAGACAAGAATAATCCAGCTGCCAAAGTTGTCTTGCAATTCCAAAAGGCTTTTTACAATGTTCCTTGACAAGGACCTGTAAAACAGACTACACTGCCATTGAGTACAAAGGAATGTTTTTGAATGGATGAATAACTGCTCAAAATGTAGAGAAAAAATAAGTTTATATAGTCAATTTTATCAGTTGAGGGAGGCTACTAGCAGAGACCTACAAAAGCGTGTGCTAGACCTGTGCTCTTCAACATAGTAGAAATGAGGTGGAAAGGTGGGTGAAAAGTGAGATGATAAAGTTTGCTGGTATTACAAAGTTATTCAGGACAAGAAGGATGAGGACCAACTGAGAAGAGTTGTAGAACAGAATACACGGCAATAAAAAAGCAAGTGAAATGAAATTTAAATAAATGTTAAGTGATGTCCATGGGGAAAAATAACCTCAGCTTTAATCATATATAAATCTAACTTAACATACACAACCTGTCACTCAGGAACGAGATCTTCAAGTTATAAATAGTGGATAAGTGTAGAGAAACAGTTCTATGAAAATGTCAGCTCAAAACAGAAAATATCATTTCGCCTCTCCGTAACTCCACAGTGTGCCCTCATCTCCAACACTGTATACACTTCTGGTTCACTTTTCTCCCCTCCCTCCCCAAGTCAGAAAGATACAGAGAAGGTTACAAGGATGATGAAAAGTATGAAACAGTTTCAACATTATTTTTAATTAAACATCTTAAGACTCTTCAGGCTAGAAAAAAAGACAAGTGAAGAGGGATGTAACAGCATTTTATAAAATCATCAAGGCTACAGAAGAGTTAAAAAGGGAATGATTGTGCACCGTCTCTTCTAGAGAGAAAAAGTAGCTATCAGATGAACTTAGAATATGGCAAGTTCAAAACAAAAAAGAAAAAAAAAACTCTTCATGTAATTAAGTTACTACAGGACATTTGTGGTGTTAAAAGTTGATAAAGGCTTGAAAAAGATTTGAAAAAAAAAAAATCCATGAACTACTCAAAAAGGCTATTGAATAAGAAGAATTATCTAGTTCAGCTAGTTCTGAACTGCAAATATGTGTGGCCTGGAAGAGTAGAGTCAGGAAATATAATTGTTCTTGCATAGGCCTCTGCTGCTGGCTAATGTCAGAGACAAGATAATGAGCTACTTTGAACTTGGTCTTAACCAGTACAGAGATGAGTGGTCTATTATGTTCCCTACTTATTTTTTATATTTCATTAAACAAACATTCCTTTTGTTATATATCCCTATAAACAGAATTAACAAGTGCTTAATTCTGCTTCTTGTTGTATTTGGTACAGTTTTCTTTGCAGACAAGTTTATTTAAGTTATTAAGACATGCAGTGGAGCACAGGACACTGCTACTGTAGCCATGAAGAATAGTGACTTTTTGGTTTTGAGGGGTTCATTGTAAAAATATTGTATTGCTATTAATAACTACCTTTTGTTGTGCTAAGTCTTGCTTAAGACTGCTCACATTTGAGGAGGCAGGGATTTCTAAGCTTTTTTTTTTTTTTTTAAGGGCTCCACTAGCCCCACAGATTAGAATTCAATAATAAAGTGGAACATGGTATATGGGTTACACCTATGTAGCCAAGCTGATCATCCTCTGTTTTCCTTGAGGGTCAAATTTGTCTGATTAGCAACTCTGCATATATGTTAATCCCCAACCTCAGCTAAAAGCACTTTTGGCAGAGAAGCCCAGGCGTGAATGAGAGAGAAGTTTATACAAGGCTCAACACCTGACCTGCTATAAGGACATGGACATAAGCTGGTCTGCACCGGCTTGGGCAGAGGGCCACAGAGCATTTTCTACTGTGGATTGGAAAGAGGAGCCAGTCCCTGAGACCCCTTCCTTTCTGCCCTGATGTGTTCTCTGAGGACGGAGTGACAGAGCAAGGAGCTTAAAGTCAACAGAGCCAACCAGGCACTTTCTCCTGGACAGCGTGCTAGCAGCACCACAACTGCCCTTTCCACTTCCATGACTGAGATCTGTTTCCCAGCAGATTTCATACTTCACATGGCACGCAAGTGAATTAATCTTCACAGTGTTCCTACGCAGTAGGTAAATGTTGCCATTAAATAAAAAACCCCCAACTTGTCAGAAGACAAGAGCCAGGCAGTGACAGGAAGGCTTCTGAAATTACCCTGCGGCTGGGCTCAGAATTCAGGAATTCTTTTCATCCCTGGTATTGCGGTGAGGTCATCTCGGTCTTTGATGTAGCCTAGAACATGAAATGAGGTATTAAAATCTGGATACATTTCCCCATTAAATTAGAAACATTTACAAATCCAGCATTGCACATAAAACTTAGATAGCATTTCTCATGATAAAACCATAACTAGATTTTCTTTCTCGTACATGTTGGATTGTGTGACCTGTGGTTTCTCTTTCTCTGTTTGGCTTGTGGTTTACTTCGTTACATAATTGTTACATCTCCTTAAAGGTCAGCCAAAGTAAAATTATATTTTGTCCGAGGTGAGATGTAAACAAATGTTTGATCTTGCCCTGCCATTTTTCTTAGGCCTTCTGCAGAGCTGGGTTATAATGTCCCAGTAATCATAAAAGGAGATTATATTTTAGAATCTGTATTGTATTATTCATAAATACTTCAAGGTACCTGCAAACCTAGGTTAAGAGCTATCATGTCTCAGGAAGCTAAAAAGGCAGCTATTGTACATTCATTGCATTCTGTACAATATAACCATGTTTCTGGGCAACTGGACACATATGGATATTTATTTACAATGTCCACTTTCATCACTGCTTCCCCATCTTAGCTTGAAAGTAATCAACTAAACTAAGAAAAGAAAGCAAGGAATTCTTACAAACCCTGTTGCTCTATATCTAAAATCTAAACCCGAAATATAAATTATTGAATACTTTGTTTTAAGAACTTAAGCATTTGTTCACTGCATTTTTACTTTAAACAGATGCTGTAGATACAGATGTAGTCTTTTTGCATTTACGTAGGGCTGGTGTTATTAAGAATATCCACATGAGAAAAGGTTACAAAGATGATCCCTGTAAGAAGGTGAATCAGATAACATATATTGTAATATAGAGTACTTTTTGCTGTAGCTGACTGACACATTTAGAAAAGCTGATACTTTGATGAGAAGATCTATTCTCCCAGCATCTTCTCCAGAGTCTCAATGCAAACTAACATAAGGATGCAACGTATGTGTCAAGAGAAATAAACACACATTAAACCAGACATTCATTTTTGTCCAACTAAGCTCTGAAAGCACATGCAACAAAATCCTGGGAAAAGGTAGAAATGACAACTTTACAGCAACAGTCACATTTCAGATAAAGAAAAGCTTTTATATGAAGTTGTATCCACAGTCCCTAGCATAAAATATTAATAGTTCCAGCTATACCACTTCATAGCTGAGGAGGAAGTGTTCCTAGGAGAGAATCATTTGATTAAAAAAATCCTGCTGTTCAACAAGTATATTGTATTTGTAATTAAAAATGTTTATCTGTTGGCTAATACATAGGAACATTGATGATATTTGTTTGATGATTTTATTCAGGTGTGTCATCAGAGCTTAACATAAAGCAGCCTCATATAAAATTGCAAAGGACTATTGTTGAGCTCATATACTGAGGCATTAAATGATCTTATTTTTAATAACTTGATTAACCTAAAATGCTCTTCCTGTTTTTCGTGTGAGGAGAACTCTAGTTAAATGTTGTATTCGTTTGTCCTCTTTTCTTAAAATAGCTTGGGAGGAACTGAACGGCATTGTACTTCCCTTCTCTGTATGCTGGAGGTCAGGGATTTTTGTTTCGCACAGGGCACCTCTGCTTTACTCTGCCTCACCCCACTACAACATCCAGAAGAGGTGGCAAGCTGCTTTTGACAACATGAACCTCGCTACGTTCAATGTGAAATGGGAGCTGGTTGTGGTCAGATGTGGGTAGCAAGTTGTCATTTAGAAAATAGTTCCCAACTAATGGATAAAGTATTTTTAAGCATGCTGGACTTGTTCCACAGCCAAGCTGTTATAAATGAATAGGTCTTTTGTTGTGAGCCTTGATCTCTTCCCTCCTTCCTCCCTTTCTCCCTCTCCCCCCTCTTTGTCAGGATGAGTCAATATCTTTCTAATTGGGTGTCCTTTCTGGACTTTTTTTCCAGGTTTTAGGCATTAAGAAAGTTCAAATCCTTAAACACATAGCCCTGGTGCCCAGAAACCATTTTTTCCTTTAACAGATTTATTGCTTCAAGAGGTATTCATTTCAGAAGGCTCAATAGTATTGTTATGGGTTTTTTGCTGCACACAGAAAGTATAAAAGGAACTCAGTTGTACTTCAGTGAAACGGCATTATCATCCCAAGAATGAACAAACTGATTTGTTATGTCGTTAACAAGAAGCCAGTCAACTTCTAAATAGTGTTGTGGGATTGTTCTGAAACTGTGGCCCAGTATGCTTTCACAGGTAACTACCCTGCTATCTTGGTGGTAGCTCTTATTTTCTCATCAGATCCTTTCTGACTGCCTGAGGAAAGTGAACGCGGGTAAAGCCATCTCTCTCAATAATACCACAGGTGAGATAGGCCAAACTTGAACACTGACAGTCGGGCAAGACTGAAAATCTGGTAATGGTGCCTCCTAATGGAGCCTCCTAACATGGTCCTGTGGAAGATGACTGATTTCCCAATCATCTGATTTCCCAAATTCTTGTCTTGAGATTTTTAACAAATAATTACTGCTTGGAATTCATCAGTACCTGCTGCCCCAGGATCTCAGGCAAATATAACCTTCCTGGGAAGTAAATACTGCCATCCTTATATCATAAATAATAAAAAGACATGCGAAAATTAAGTGTTTTGCTTGTAGATACAGTGAAAGTTTGTGGTAGATTTTAGAAGAGAGTTGAGGTTTCCTGCATTAAAAAAAAAGGCAATGGTAGATGCAGAAGAAACTGTGTTTAAAGAAACGCAGCTGGGACTCAGAATTTAGATGCACTGAGACTGTATTCAGTTGGAAGCTTGAGTGATTTTTAGAGAAAAAAATGGACTCCCTCATCACATTAGAGTGAGATTTTACACATTTCTTTGTGAAGAACAGAATGTAATGATTGAACTGTATAAACCATTTATGCATAGGGATGGTCTCTTGTATGGACAAAGTCTGATGTCTGAGCTAAAGAAAAAGCAGCTCTTTGCAAATTAGTATATGATCTCATCGTGTGTAGATGTGAAGGAATTATTCCACACGTTCATTACTGACTTCTTGCACTTTTCCCTGAAAGACCTGGTTTTGCCTGCGCTCTGAGACAAACTGCTCTGGGAGAGACTCTGGAGTGACTCAACACGGCAGTTCCTCGGTTCTGCCCTCTCACCACGTGAGACCATGTGTGTAACGGGAGTTGTAGAGCATCTGTGAGCAAAGGGGAGTGAAATCAGTGCCCCCCTGCAATGCTGTGTTCCTCTGTCTTCCTACCTCCTTCTGAAATTACCTAGGGAGAAGAAACTAGACCTTGAAATTAGACATCTAGCAACCATAAATAGAAGTACTCATGTATTTCATGGTGCAGTAATAGTCCATCTCCAGTCCTTGCTAGGAAGCTATTAGAAAAGACTATTAGGTACGTTCAGAAATTTGGACTTCCTCCTTTTTATCTCTGCGAATCAGTGCTAGTGGATATGAAGTGAGAAAGTCAGAAAACTGAAGACAGAAAACTGTTGGGGCAAATAAGGCTGCCTTTTCTTTTCTTTTTCTCCATAACGGTCAGTGAGAAGGACAAACACTTTATGTTTCTTTTCTGACCAACAGTTAAGGAAGTGCCAGCTTGCTACTGCAAGCAGTGTTACTGCTTTCTGTGTAGTCTACTTGGACAGACTCTCCAAACCTGCCTGCCCAACTCTCCAGTGCCTTCCTTCCACCTTTCTTCTTCATTTCCACTAAATGAAAAGAGGATTGAATCTTATACCGCTTTAGACTGACGCATGTGAGTTCAGAGGAATAGGACAAAGGACAATGATGATCAGAAATGCCATTGGGTGTGTACAGATTGGTTGCCCCAGTTCTGGAAGCCACCAGATTACAGCCTAATGTTCTTGGGTTTAGTAGTTCAGCTGCAGAAGATGTTACCTCGTTTTTACATGAGTACTAGTGACGCCTTCTTTGTAAAAAAATAAAATAACCAAACATTGCTATTTTGTGTATAGCAGACTACTGTATGGGATCTGTGAATGATTTGAGTCTCTTGGTATTCACTGTCTAGATAAATTTGGAGTAGTATCCCTGCATTGGCCTTTTACTTGTGATTCACAGCATTAACTAAAACCAAAAATCAAAAAAAAACCCAAATCCTCAACTCCAGCTTCCTCTCCAAGCTCTTATGAGGGTTTTCCACCAGAGCCTCCCTTCTCCTAATTCCAGAGTGGCCTCTTCCTAAGGCGTCATTCCTTACTTCATTTATATTTTTGGAGGTATAAATGAAACAGGCCTGTTCCCATGAGACCAGAGAATTGCAGCCACTTTGGACTTGTTTCCAACATGTGCTAACAGGCCAGTTTGGCAGATGATAATTGTTACTCATTTACAGTAGCAACATGAAAATGAGTCATAAATCCTAACTCAAATCGCCTATGTTCACACTTCAGTCTCAGCCCTCAGCTTCTACACAGGTAACTCCCTCATGCAATTATTTGTCCTTAGCTCTGCTCTTAGGGAGAGGAACATATTCCTTCTGAATTCTGTATACGCTTTACCTATACCTGCCCTTCACGGGACACGAGTGGGGGTTCTCAACTGCAGTTACATCATAGAATTTCAAACCTTCATTTACCTAGATCTGACTTCTTAATGTTGTTTGTTAAATGTGCTTCTCTTACTGGCTGTTGGGAAAAACGTTCACATGGCTGGAATATTCCAGCAATAAATAGCTCTTGTGATTATCAAACGCCTCGGCTCCACTTCAGCATTTAATCACCCTCAAAAGCCATAAATTGCCTCATATACTCCTCCACTATGAACATTGTCTCTTAATCAAACTGGATTAATAAGTTTAAGAGACATTACCCATTTATATGTGAATTTTGGTAGGTCATGAGAATAATGAGCCAGATGTACAGGAGATGTAAAGAGCAATATAAGTTGAAAGTCCATAACTTAAACCTTATACAACATGCAGAGAGCAGAAATACGTGATATTAGCAGAGAAAGCTACCAACAGGTTCATGGTCATTTACACTTGACATAATATATTTATTTACATTCAACATGAAAATGTTTACATTATTTCTTGTTCCTAACGGGGTCAAAGACATGCTTAAACCTGTTGACAGGGGTAGTTTTCAGTACTGTCTGATACTCTGGTACTGCCTATATTTCTACTTGGAAGGGGTTTTGTATCCTGAACCAGAGCTAAAGGTTTGCTCCAGAAACCCTTCATGTATTGATTTTATAGCACTGTGAAGGAGATTGCTTAAATGGTTTCATTACTGCCATTTTTGAAGTTTAAATTTACGTATCAATTACTGTATATATGTTATTTAACCATACTTAAAGAAAATAGCCCAAATACGTGCTTATTCTAGGTGCTGCAAGCATTCTTGCCAACAGCTGTCCATAAACATCTACGGTACACACACCTTACCACTGCGCATTAACTGTACTACATATTAAAGTTTTTAACTGATTGCTTATCCCAAAGTACTAAAACTCAATTATGTGGGCTATCAGAAAGTACAACATAAGCAAACCCTGCCTGTGCATGGCAGCAAGGAGTGTGTGTGTGTGTGTGTGTGTGTTTGTGTTTGTGTTTTGAATCATAAAGTTGCAATGAAAATATTTTACGGTAGGATGCTCTCAGTCCCAGTTCAAGAGCTTCAGATCTGTGACACTATGATACAGGCTGTGCTAATCTAAATATAACATTGACTTGGTACAGTAGTGTACGTGTTCACAATTGGAAATAAAAAAGCTAGGTTTTGCCAGGGGATTGCAGGTGTAGCCTGTCGTTTGCTGTGCCCCCTCCCAGCTTCCTGGGCACCTCCAGCCTTCTCAGTCGGTAGAGCATGGGAAGCTGAAAAGCCCTTGACTGGTGTAACCACTGCTTAGCAACAACTAAAACATCGGTGTCTTATCAACATTATTCTCATCCTAAATCCAAAACACAGCACTGTACCAGCTACCAGGAAGGAAATTAACTCTATCCCAGCCGAAACCAGGACAGTAAGATATCATAAACTGAACAAATTTAAATCTTCTGATTTTGCACAGAGTATAGCACAGGTGACAATAGTACAACTCTTCCAGTCTTAATACAGCCACATCCCCTTTAATTGATTTAGTTATATTATCAATCTCCCAAATTGCACATGGCAAGCAGAAAACTGATTCTTTCCCAACAGTGATATTTTATGAGATTGCCTGTGGATTTATAAATAGCCGTAATGTTTTAAAATGAAACCAAAATCCAAAGACTGAAAGGAAGACTTAAGTAGAAAGAACCTAGTCATAAATTAATGAAATTAAACATTCTTCATACATTAAAAAATAAATTGTAGTATTGATTTATGCAGTGAGAAGCACAATTCCATCCCATTGCTACCATATTATTGTCACTTCAACCTGAACTTGCAATTTTCACAAGTTTCAGCATTTATCTTTGGAACTGTCACCTGTCATGCTTAATGAAACTAAGTGACAATTGTATTTCTTTTAGTACATTAATATAATTAGGGTTTTTTAAAACCCACTTCAGGGTTAAAATAAATCATAGAACTTCATTAACTATTGCAAGATAAGAAATCCAGCTTGCTGCTTTTTTTCTAAAGTACTGTAGGTTTGCCTTACTGTTACTTTGTCTCCTTTAATAAATATTGATTAGAATTAAATACTTTATAACATATCTTTTTCCATTCATGAGTTCTAGGCATCCACCTTCACAAACGAGGATAAATGTATAATCTCATGGTCTACTGTAGCATATCCTTTACGCATGCACATTGTGAGTGTAGTTAACTACGGGTGTCTAGACAGATACTTAGACAAACATTAATGTATATGTACAGAAATCTGTTGTGTATTTCTAGAACCTTCACTTTATTTTACCAAATTCCCAACTTGTAATTTCCCTGCAAACTGCAGAGCAAATCAATGCAATATTTTACAGATCACTATATCCATGGGTCAAGGTTCTGATGTCGTTTGCAGCAATGTGAGGCCAAAGTCACTCCATTGTTCCCAAGTTTACGTTGAGAAAATGAGATCAAGTATCTTCTGCTTTATTTTAAAAAGTATTATACTGTCTCCTTTGTCATGGGAGCTTCTTGGTGCTATTCACCACTTCTCATTGCATAACAAATCTCATAAAGGAGAAGCATTTGAAGTGTGGCAAGATATTAGAAACTGTGGATGTCATAAGAGAGTCCTTTTTTGGTATTATAAAGGAAAAAATAGCATACCTTTGTATTTCTGCTTACCCTCATGTTTTGTCTTTTCCAGCTACAGTTTTATAAAAAGAAAATACCATGGCTGATAACTTAGATGTTTCTGAAGATCTAGGGGTTTTGTACTAATTCTTCATACATGGCACCAAGCTTTTACAGTATGACTTGCATAATTTTCACATTCACACAGATTATTTAAGGTGTTTTTTTTAAATTCTTAGCATATTTGATCCCATTACAATGGCTGGCAGGCAGGAGGAGATACTTATTGAATATAGGCCTTGAGTGCTCCTTCACATAAATTTCCCGGTGTAAATTGTATTTTTTTCCTCAAGAAACTAAGACCTTGGTGATGCTTGGGTGTTTTGAGAGAGCACTTCAACAACCCTTTTCTAAATTTCATATGATTCTTTTGCAGAATTACCCACAAATGGTAATACAAGGAGGCAAGATACTATTCTGGTGAGAAGTATTTATTGTTTTGGGCTGAGAGTGTGGGGTGACCATCGAAGGAGCGCTCCCATTCCCAGCCTCAGAACAGATTGATGCTGAGATGGGGAAAAATGGAGTGGGCTGGAACGCATCATGTTCCTGCTGCAAGTGACAAAAGCCTGAGAAAAAAATGGCAGTAGCATTTGTGCTACTCCCTTGATTTACTCCTTAATTATATTTATGGTGTAAATTAATTAAAAGTTTACCTTTTACCCTAAAAACCAGGTGCAAAATCTTCTTGAAGCCCACAACAAATGTGTGCTTGAAAGTTTAACTAGACTCTGAAGAGTATTGGATCAAGCTCAGGATTGGTTTACCACTATTACATTAAAAAATCTGACTTTTAAAAAAAATTTATTTCACTAACTTAACAAAATTGGGCAAAAATCAGGGAACTGGTCAGAGATCCAGGATTGGAACACCAGAGATTCTACAGTGAAAGCTCCCATGTCACAATTGCCTAAATTTTACTTGGCTGTAGATCATGGTTATCAGAACTTTACCTTTATTACAGTAAGGTGTATTAAACTGAAAATCCAAATAATTTATTGAGAAGATGTAAAGCTCACTTTAGAAAACCACAGAAAAGTATTTAACTTGGTTTTGTTGATCATTGATGATCAATGTAATTTACAGCCTGCTGGCATTTCTATCTTAAAACAATCTCTGAGAGAAAGCAGCTAGTATGTTAGAATTATAAAATAATTGAGTACAAACTATCTTACTTTTATTTACCATCATGAAAGGGAAAAAACAGCTCAGACCTCAAAATAACTGCTTGTATAAGTTTACAGGAGCCTATTTATAGTTCTTATAGTGTAAAACAATGTTAAATAAAATTATACTTCAACATTATGACTTTTACAGCATTTTCATTAATACTTTAAAATGTTTGAAATAAACCACAGAAAAAGGAAAAGAGAAATGAAGGAATTTGTACAATGTAATAGGCTTCCTCACTAAACTAAAATGTAACCATTTCTTTTAAAGGGAAAACACTAAAATTCCAGTGATTTTATGTCCACATACACACACAGTCTCTCTCTGAGATATGTGGCAGATATTACACAGCATAATGGGGAATATAATCGTGTCCATCATTCAGTGGGCAGGGCTGCATCCCCATATATGTGATCCAAAAGTACCAGCTATATGGGGGACCCTTTTAATCCAATTTGTGTTTTCGGATTTTATTAATATTTTAGCTGAAGTATAATTATATTCATGCATAAATATTTGGTTCTTGTATGGTTGGTAGTTTATACTTGCCATTAATTGCCAGAATACTTATCTGTGTGCTTTTTGTAGTTAATGTCTCTGCGGTGAGATCAGAACTATAAAATACCTTTCAGTACTGCTTATTAAAATAATACAACCGAAAATATTTTAAAACTAATAGTCAGTATGATCACTATGCAGTCCTTGAAATGGTGTAGATAATTTCCTCTTGTGTCTTTCTAGCTATTCCAGCAAGTCTAAAGGATGAGGAAGGGAACTGGGAAAAAGCCAAGTTGTCCTCAGCTTTTCTTTTGATGGGAAAATACCTATCCTGTGAGCATAGGCACAGAATTATATCAGACCTGGACCCAAGATTTGCATTACTTTCATTTAGCAAAGCAAGAAACTGAGGCAGAGGACTGTTTTTCTTTAATTCCCTGTTTTAGACAAGTAAGGGTGCCTTTTTCCATTTTTACTTGCATGGGCTGCCAGGATACTCATCTGTCAATGTAGAAAACCAATAACTTTTTGATCCAAATGAAGTTTTGTAATCATGTTATTTTGTAATGTCATTTTGTAATGTTACTTTGTAATTTTAGTTCTGTCCAACTAGAAATTTGTATGTTCCTGGCTGGTAAATAACTCCATTATTTTAGGCAAATACACAAACAAACAAAATCATGATAGTTAAAAATACTAGTAGAACTGACTGAGGTTTATTTTTATGTTTGTTTTTCCTATGACCTGTATTTTACATGTAATATCCAACCGAGCATTTGATGCTAAGACCTTAGTCCAGTCATTTATATGGATACCAAAATGAAAAAAACAGGAGGATATATTCAGGTGATTAAAGAAAATATTGATTATGAGATAGAACAAAGAGAGGAAAAAAAGACCTCATGAAATATTTTACTTGAAGAAAACTATGATTCATACAATTGTTGCAGTACTGGATTTTTTTTTCTTTGCGAGTTGTAAAGATATGGGTGAGAAATGACTGTGCAAGATGGCACGGTTGTGAGTGAGAAGCATGAGAAAATAACTTCTGCTTGTATGTATAGCAATGACTTTTTATCAAAGATTTCATTTTGCATTCAGTATTATGGACTCATAATATGCAAATGCATTCTGCTGTTAATACACATTCACAGCATACATGTTAGCGGTTCCAAAGGAGCTGTTGCAATATATGCTCTGAATATGTACCACAAATAATACACAATATGTAAAAGCATTCTATATTATGAAAATATAATTCAGAATGCACAATATTTTTAATACTCATTCATAATGTTCTCTCTGGCAGCTCAAAAGGAGCAACTGTACTGTGTATTATGACCTTATATAGAAGATGCACAAAATTAACTAAATTTTTACAGATCTCTGGATGTGATACCATGATCTCACACAGCAATGTAACATACAGTCTTCTGTTCCACTGCATTATTTATTCTATTTGTAAAATATGCTTCTTTTAGTATTTTTCATTTTAATATTTTTGGGAAGGATTGACTAGTTACTCCTTTCATATGGAAATATTTTTATTTTTGTGGAATTCTAGATATGGTATTTTTGCAAATGTCATTTGATATTGGCAATTAATTTGATACTGCTGAGAAAAGGTGATGTAAATTTCATGAATACTCACCATTGTAAGGAATGTGCATAAAATACTAATGTAGAATAATTCCAGATCCAGATACTGCTCAGGTTACAGAAGCAAAAGGAGCCTTGTTAACCTGAAAAGCAACAGAAATATTTGGGTTAGGGTTTTTTTTTTGCTTGCTATAAATACAGCCCCTAGGATTATTATGACTAAGCGGTTCAAGTAAATTCATTAAGTTATTCTAAATTTACTAAGTCTCTATATAGTTCATGTTACAATTTTCTGTATTCAGTTAGCCACACTTATTAATCGATATTCCCTTAAACTTCCTGTCCCATTAACTCAAAAGATGCTGTTGGCCATCATTTGTCTTTGCTGAGATGATCTTTAATGTCAAGACAAGTTCCAAATAACCTTGAATGCATTAAAAATCAGTAGAGTTTGAAACATTCACTTTTGCTGAATTTCAAGTTTCTTCTGAAGTTCTAACAAGTTTTTTTATTAAGGTGCAATATTAACTGCAAAGTGAAAAGCCGAATAACTGAAGGGAATATATGCAAATACATTAACTGTTGCAATCCAGCACACTTAGTTGTAATTGAATACTGAATATTTCTTCTTGACTTATTTGTAGGAATGCAATGAATTACTAGTTGACATTTTGTTGTGATGAAACGTCATTTTGCATGCCTCAATATATGATCTGTTACTTTTTCATGTGAGATCTATTACCTGCTTGAGTGAGCTACTTGCTTGAGCTTGCTAAGGAACAGCTGAAACTACCATAAACCATGCCATGTGATGTGTTTTGCCCTAAGTAGGATAAAGCTTGTTGAGCTGAATTCATCTTCATGCAAGTCCTTGGACTTCACTGGAGTTACATCAGAAATAATTCACCTCAGATTTTTTTTTTTTGTTTACTTCACTATTTATCAATTTTAATGAAATCTTTGCCATCTGTGTTAGTATTTTACGGAAACAAAATATTTCTTATACTATTATACTTATACTTACTATAAACATAAAAATAAAATGGAGAAAAATACCTTTTCATATTTTAAATTCATGTTTACACTGAGTTTAATTCTCAATTGCCAGCTCGAGCGAGCACAAAGCAGTCATTAAGCCTCATATTCCCTTTCTCCCCACTGTGGAGTCCATCCTGTGGCAGAAAAACATCAAACCTGGACAAGAATCATTTACGGTAGAAAGAGTTCTTCTTGCTCCCAGGATAATGTACAGCATTACCGGAACCAATTGCTTCTCTAAAAGAGAATGCATTTCTTTATTCTGTTTCTGGTTATGGAAGGATTTAAATCTGCATGTCTCTGATTTCATTTTAGGTGTCCCACTGTTTTTTTGTTTTCTATGTTTGTGCTCTGTGGAGGTGGTTTTCCTTGGACTAGAAGGGGTTGGTTGCCCTGTTAGGACCAGCTGGTGTCCAAGCGTCCTGGTTTTGGCTGGGATAGAGTTAATTTCCTTCCTGGTAGCTGGTACAGTGCTGTGTTTTGGGTTTAGAACAAGTACAAAGTTGATAACACACCGATGTTTTAGTTGTTGCTAGGTAGCGCTTACACCAGTCAAGGGCTTTTCAGCTTCCCATGCTCTACCAACTGAGAAAGCTGGAGGTGCCCAGGAAGCTGGGAGGGGGCACAGCCAGGACAGCTGACCCAAACTGGCCAAAGGGACATTCCATACCATGTGATGTCATGCTCAGTACATAAACTGGGGGAAAGCTGGCCGGGGGGGCTGCTGCTCGGGGACTGGCTGGGCATCGGTTGGTGGGTGGTGAGCAATTGCATTGTGCATCACTTGCTTTGTGTATTATTATTATTATTGTTATTGTTATTTTTATTTTTATTTCAACTATTAAACTGTTTTTATCTCAACCCACGAGTTTTTCTCACTTCTACTCTCCCAATTGTCTCCCCCATCCCACCGGTGGGCGGGGGGGGAGTGAGTGAGCGGCTGTGTCATACTCAGTTGCTGACTGAGGTTAAACCACGACACCAAGGCACTGTCAATCCCACAGCACTCCAGTGGTTGTGTTTTACAGAGTTCAAATCCTCACCTACAACACAGCTACATCCAGCTCTGTTCCGGCACCTGACAATTTACATGGCTTTAAACAGGATGTTTTGGAGAAAGGTAATATACAAACTAGGCTGTGAACACCAGAAACCAAAAGTACTCCAAACCAGGCATGGCAGTGACCTTCAAATTCCCTTTTACTCTGCTTTTATGCATATACTGCGTGTATTTCTGCTTTTGATTTAAAAAAAAACAGTTTGTAAGCTTCACTTGTAATGCTGTTATTTTATTATATAATTTGGCTTTAACTCCAAGTCTTTTCTTTAGCCCTTTTAACTGTAACAGACTTCCCGTTTCAGTGTTGCCACACTATAAAATATGTAGGATAGAGATCCTGCCATGATCCTCATACTGGAAAGAGCTATGAAGTTTAGAGCAACATACGTGTGTTAAAAACGCATATTACAAAGTTGAAAATCATGTTCTTAGACATAGCAGAAGGATAACTTGAACTCACAGGTACTGAGTTACAAGCAATCAATCACAAAAAGATTTACTAAATATTATTGTCCATCTTTCAGAAACATTTAAGTGATCCAGGGTGTTAAGAAGGATGTAAAA
>NW_008824806.1:1648708-1651587 GCF_000699105.1 Pygoscelis adeliae | reverse complement strand
AGCATCAGTTAAAGACTAGCCTTGAGGAGGGAAAGGTAAGTGTTAGGATGGGGAGAAAATTTGGGTACCTACACCTGCATTGATCCATAAGTAATAGTTATTGATCACTTCACTGTGTAAGCAGTAATATTTTTAATGAAATATTTTTTATTTGAAGAGTTATGCACAAATTTTCTACAGCATTGGTGAGATGAGCAACTCTGCTATCCAAAACTTGCTCTGCAAGAAACTATCCGATCTCCAAAAAACCTCAAAGACTGAAAGTTTGCCTTGCAAAATTCAAGCTAGAAATATAGCTTCAGTTTTTAATAATGTAAGTAAATAACCTTTGCAGCAGTTAATTTCGGGATATTGTGGGTTTACTTTAAATAAACACTTTCTTTTGTTCAGTGACAAGTCTATTTTGGAGGTAATATCTATCCTATGGCTTGTGTAGGAGCTCAGACTAGAAAATGGTGATGACCAATTTTGTCCTGAAGACATATGATTATATACTGCATTTTGTGCGCTTTTAACAGGAATCTGTTTTACAGAAATTTTTTAATAGGGAAAAAAACTTGGAGGTTTTTTTTTGTTTTTCTTTCAGGACATTTTTACCTGCCTACAAACTATACTTACTGCTTATTTACAAGTGTTTTGAGCTTCTCTTCACATCCATCCCAAAATCTGCTGTTAATGGTCTAGAAGACCACACCTGAATTTTATGATCTTGTCGCAATGGAAGAGTATATTGGAATACATATGTGCAACAGCCTATAACTTGGTTGCTGTAGTAAGATACAACATATGTCATATTTGTAGCCTACTTGAAAGGCTGCTGATCTTAATGTCTGAACTGCCCAGTTCCTGAAAATTTTCAGTAACATTTTAGAATGATACATATTTTAAAGGAAAGTAATAAAATAATTATTTTAGATTAGCTGTGTATTTGTTAGAACTATGTTGTTCTGTGAGGAAGTACTGTATGGTTGGCTTATGCCAATGAACTTCACCTATCTGTGGTATCTCGTTAACAGTGACCCATCTTTTTACAATCATCGCAGTCTTTGGTATGTAATGTGTTACGTATTGCACAATATTTTTAATGTGCTATTTCGGTGAATTGTGCTTTTTTTATATTGAATTCTCTTACCTTTTTTTAATCCGATTTTACTTAGGGTTATCTCCCAGTTGCAATATGGCAGTATCAGCTGAAGATACTCTTCCATTCGTTTACTTACTTTAAACTCTATGTAGGCTGCTACACAGTTGAACCTTGGCAGGGTGAGCTCATCCCATCATCTTTTTTAAGCAGACAAACTGAACGCCATGGAGTTTACCATGTGGGTTTCATAGATAAGGTTAAAAAAAACCCCAAACACCAACCCTGGATGGTATCTGCTCTTCATAGACATTTATTATCCAATGAAATATTTTGAAGGCAGGGTGTGGCTGGCTAAATTATTGCTCCTCCCACTGGTCTCTGCTATGTTTCCAGTTTCAGAGGGAAAAACACAAGCTTGTACGTTGAGTATGAGTCATAACCTCTCGTCTGCTTCTGACTCACTTGGGACTTTGGGGTAAGTCATTCTACCTTATGTCTCAATCGCTCTGCCCCCAGGACACCAAGGAGAGAAGGAACTATGGAAAGTTATGCAGTGTTTTTGTAGATGAAAAATGTAGATATTGAGACCAATATTATTATTATGCAGTACGATAATAACTTTGTGTGCCCAAAATGGATTTTTTATATAGCTTCTTCCGCACATAAAGTATTTGTTTCCCATTTTGTCATGAAAAAGTTTAAAGAAAGATTCTGTTGTACCGAATGTATCTTAGGCTACTGAAATACTTAAAAATTATTGTATTTCTCAGAGGAAAGTATATGCACCTTTCATCACACTGTTCTCTTTTGCCAGTGATGACCAGTAATAATGCTATACAGTGGTGCAAAATTATTGATGACTTCTGACATAAGAGGAGGCCCTGAAGTGTGTGGAGTCTCACACAGAGCTGGCTCCTACTCAGGCACTTACACTCTGTCCTGGTTGGTTTGCAAGCATTGCAGGGAAATGCTAAACTTTTAAGAAGTGAACTTTTAATACCTGAGCATATTCCTTGGCACTTATGGTATCAAAATAAATATCCATCAGTTGCAGTCTCTTATGTTAGGATGTAGATTGTCTGTAGCTTGGCTATTTTGTCTTCCTACTTTTGTTTCCCCCAAAAATACCTGGCTGTGCACTGTAACGAGACATACTAGTAAAGTATATTTACTGAACCGTAATAAAAAAACTGCATGTAAGTTTTAAGGAAATTACAGTTTAAACATGGACACACTTTGATAGAGAAAGGTGATATACTGTGATAGCGTAAGCAAGGTAAAGCATGTAGCTTATGGACACCAGCACACACATGAGCAATAGTTGCAGTACTCCATGGTGTGGGCAAGAACAGGGCATGAGGCTGACGATCAAATCAGTCTGTGCCATGGGAAAGAAATGTTTTTCCTATATAGAGAAAGCACAGGTAACACTGCTTGGCAGGTGACAGTGGAGGAAGTAGTTTGCTCTCTAGGGTTTAACTTTTGAGAAACGGTTGTTCTGTCCTTCGTGTTCCTTTGAATATTTTTGTATGCCCGCTTTAAAGTCCTGCGTTACCAGTTAAGGTACACGAGAGGCTTCGGTTTTGTTAGAACTGATCTTCGAGAGGGGTGGAAAGCCGGGAAGGACAGGCGGGGAGGCCTACGGCGTTTCACGTGCCTGCCTACCCGGCTTCAGAGGCGCAACTGGTTGAAGGCAAACAATAACCGCAGCGGACAACTTCTGAGCCAGCGGTTGCACCATTAAAAGTGCCCTGCACCGCTGCCAAGCGCTACAGCTGCAAACTCTGTGGAGGCA